>NC_057809.1:523752406-524056847 GCF_018294505.1 Triticum aestivum | reverse complement strand
TTTCAAAATTAGAGATGGAACATACAAATTTGCTTAGAACATCAAAAGAATGCCGCATATAGGTAAGCATAGTGGACTCATGTGGAAAAACTTGTTTATAGGATTTTAGAATCACAAGTAGTGATCATACTTACTACAAAATGAAGGCTAGCAAAAGATTGAGAAGCGACCAACCAAGAAACGAATAATCTCATAAACGAGCATTGAGCATAATTAAAACCGAATAATGCACCACAAGTAGGTGATACGTCTCCAATGTATCTATAATTTTTTATTGTTCCATGCTGTTATATTATCAATCTTGGATGTTTTATAATCATTTTACAGTCATTTTATATCATTTTTTGGTACTAACCTATTGACATAGTGCCAAGTGCGAGTTGTTGTTTTTTCATGTTTTTTACATCACAGAAATCAAACGAAATGGAGTCCAAATGCCACGAAACTTTACGGAGATTTTTTATGGACCACAAGACACCTAATGGGCCCTGGCTGCGCCTGGGGGTGCTCCGAGGAGAGCACAACCCACAAGGGCGCGCCAAGAGGCCCAGGCAAGCCCTGGTGGGTTGTGCCCACCTCGGGTGCCCCCTGGACCGCCTCTTTGCTCTATAAATACCCCAATATTCCCAAAACCCTAGGGGAGTCAACAAAATATTGATCCAGCCGCCATAGAGTCCAGAACCACCAAATCAAATTCAGACACCATCTCGGATGGGTTCACCACCTCCATTGGTGCCTCTCCGATGATGCATGAGTTTTTCTTTGTAGACCTTTGGGTCCGTAGTGAGTAGCTAGATGGCTTCCTCTCTCTCTCTTGCTTGATTCTCAATACAATGGTCTCTTGGAGATCCATGTGATGTAACTCTTTCTGCGGTGTGTTTGTTTGGATCTGATGAACTTTGAGTTTATGATGAGTTATATATTTTTATATCCATGAAAGTATTTGAGTTCCTTTGATCTCTTTTATGCATGATCTCTTATAGCCTTGTATTTCTTCTTTGATGTTTCGTTTTTTGGACAACTTGATCTATTTATCTTGTAATGGGAAGAGGTGCTTTGTAGTGGGTTCGATCTTACGGTGCTTGATCCCAGTGACAGAAGAGGAACCAACACGTATGTATCGTTGCTACTAAGGATAAACGATGGGGTCTATCTCTACGTAGATAGATATTGTCTACATCATGTCATCGTTCTTATTGCATTACTCCATTTCTCCATGAACTTAATACACTAGATGCATGTTGGATAGCGGTCGATGTGTGGGGTAATAGTAGTAGATGCAGGCAGGAGTCGGTCTGCTAATCTTGGTTGTGATGCCTATATAATGATCATTGCCTCGATATCATCATGTTTATTTGAAGTTCTATCAATTGCCCAACAGTAATTTGTTCACCCACCCTTTGTTATTTTTCTCGAGAGAAGCCACTAGTGAAACCTACAGCCCCCGGGTCTCTTTCTCATATTATTTGCCTTTGCGATCTATTTTCCTTTGCATTTATTTTCAGATCTATTAATCCCAAAAATACTTTGATGCACTTTATTTTACTTGGCGTTCGATCTATCAATCTACTACAATTTATCTCATGTCCATTTGCCAATTTTTGGCACCGCTACCCGAAAGGGATTGACAACACCTTTTACACGTCGGGTTGCGAGTAGTTGTTATTTGTGTGCAGGTGTTGTTTATGTTGTGTTGCTTGGTTCTCCAACTGGTTCGATAACCTTGGTTTCATATCTGAGGGAAATACCTACTACCATTGTGCTGCATCATCCCTTTCTCTTTGGGGAAATACCGACGTAGCTTCGAGCGACATCAAAAGGAATTTCTGGCGCCATTGCCAGGGAGGATCTTCAATATATACCAGGTCCCTAATCACAAATTTAATCTCCTCGCAATTTACATTATTTTCCATTTGCCTCTCGTTTTCCTCTCCCCACTTCACAAAAAAATTCCGTTTTATTCGCCCTCTTTTTCGTTCGCCGTTTTCTCATCAGATCTCATGTTTGCTTGTGTTGCCATGTGCCTCATATTTGCTTGTATCTTCGCTTGATAAAAATCAATTGATATGGATCCGCATCCACTTGCTAATCTTTTCAAGAGATCCAATTGTGATGAACCAATTACTAGTGAGTTGAGTGCACTAGATTATCTTTATGAAGTTTTGCTTGAGATTCATGAATCTGAAAATTGTGATGAAGAAATTTAAGAAGTGATTCATGATAGCTCCTTGAATGAAAAGCGTGATTGCAATGATTTTACTATAAATTCTATTAATGTCAATTATGCTAATAATATGCAAAACCCGAAGCTTGGGGGTGCTAATTTTTCTATAACCACTATTTGTTGCAATGACCATGATTGGGGTGATTCTTCTTATGATCTTGAAAATTTATTTAAGACTCATTATGACTATGTTATTTGCAATAATTCTGAAAGTGGGTTTGGAAGAGTGTCAACTTTAGCTAGAAATGGAAGGAAATATGCCCTAGAGGTAATAACAAAGTTGTTATTTATATTTCCTTATATCATGAGAAATGTTTATTATTCATGCTAGAATTGTATTAACCGGAAACTTAGTACATGTGTGAATACATAGACAAAGAGAGTGTCCCTAGTATGCCTCTACTAGACTAGCTCGTTAATCAAAGATGGTTAAGTTTCCTAGCCATAGACATGTGTTGTCATTTGATGAACGGGATCACATCATTAGAGAATGATGTGATGGACAAGACCCATCCATTAGCTTAGCAATATGATCGTTTAGTTTACTGCTAATGCTTTCTCCATGACTTATACATGTTCCTATGACTATGAGATTATGCAACTCCCGAATACCAGAGGAACACTTAGTGTGCTATCGAACATCACAACGTAAATGGGCGATTATAAAGATGCTCTACAGGTGTCTCCGATGGTGCTTATTGAGTTGGCATAGATCGAGATTAGGATTTGTCACTCCGATTGTCGGAGAGGTATCTCTGGGCTCTCTCGGTAATGTACATCACTATAAGCCTTGCAAGAAATATGACTAATGAGTTAGTCACACGATGATGCATTACGGAACGAGTAAAGAGACTTGCCAGTGACGAGATTGAACTAGGTATGATGATACCACGATCGAATCTCGGGCAAGGAACATACCGGTGACAAAGGGAACAACGTATGTTGTTATGCGGTTTGACCGATAAAGATCTTCGTAGAATATGTTGGAGCCAATATGAGCATCCAGGTTCTGCATTGGTTATTGATCGGAGATGTGTCTTAGTCATGTCTACATAGTTCTCGAACCCGTAGGGTCCGCACACTTAACGTTCGATGACGATTTGTATTATGAGTTATGTGATTTGATGTACCGAAGGTTGTTCGGAGTTCCGGATGACATCACAGACATGATGAGGAGTCTCGAAATGGTTGAGACGTGAAGATCGATATATTGGAAGGCTATCTTTGGACATCGGAAAGGTTCCGAGTGATTCGGGTATTTTTCGGAGTACCGAAGAGTTACGGGAATTCACCGAGGGAAGTAGTGGGCCTTAATGGGCCATACGGGAAAGGAGAGAAGGGCCTCAAGGGGTGCCCCCCCCCATGGGCTGCTCCGAATTGGACTAGGAGGGGGCGGTGCCCCCCTCTTTCCTTCTCCCTCTCCCTGTCCTTCCTTCTTCTCCTACTTGGACTAGAAAAGGGGGAAACCTACTACTACTAGGAGTAGGAATTCTCCCTTTGGGCATGCCCCTTGAGGCCGGCCCTCCTCCTCCTCCCCTCCTTTATATACGGGGGAGGGGGCACCCCATAGAAACATAAGTTGATTTCTTAGCCGTGTGTGGTGCCCCCTCCACAGATTTCCACCTCGGTCATATTGTCGTAGTGCTTAAGCGAAGCCCTGCGTCGGTAACTTCATCATCACCATCACCATGCTGTCGTGCTGACGAAACTCTCCCTCGGCCTCAACTGGATCAAGAGTTTGAGGGATGTCACCGAGCTGAACGTGTGCAGATCGCGTAGGTGTCGTGCGTTCGGTACTTGATCGGTTGGATCACAAAGACGTTCGACTACATCAACCGCATTACTAAACGCTTCTGCTTTCGGTCTTCGAGGGTACGTAGACACACTCTCCCCACTCGTTGCTATGCATCTCCTAGATAGATCTTGCGTGATCGTATGAAAAAAATTGAAATATTGCGTTCCCCAACAGTAGCATCAGAGCCAGGTCTATGCGTAGATGGTATAGCATGAGTAGAACACAAAGGAGTTGTGGGTGTGGGTATATACATATTGCTTGTCGTCACTAGTTGTTTATTGATTCAGCGGTATTGTTGGATGAAGGAGCCCGGACCGACATTACATGATCGCATTCATGAGACTGGTTCTACCGACGTGCTTTGCACACAGGTGGTTGGTGGGTGTCAGTTTCTCCAACTTTAGTTGAATCGGATTCAATGAACAGGGTTCTTTCTAAAGATCAAAAAACAATCACTATACCACATTGGGGTTTTTATGCGTAGGTAAGATTGGTTCTTGCTAGAAGCCCGTAGCAGCCACGTAAAACTTGCAACAACAAAGTAGAGGACGTGTAACTTGTTTTTGCAGGGCATATTGTTATGTGATATGGTCAAGACGTGATGAGATATAAATTGTTGTATGAGATGATCATGTTTTCTTGAAGTTATCGGCAACTGGCAGGAGCCATATGGTTGTCTTTTTATTGCATAAGATGCAAGCGCCATACAATTGCTTTACTTTATCTCTATGCGATAGCAATAGTTGGCGAGACGACCATGTGATGACACGTTGATAGAGATCAAGATGATGAAGATCATGGTTTCATGTCGGTGACGATGGGGATCATGACGGTACTTTGGAGATGGAGATCAAAGGCACAAGATGATCATGGCCATATCATGTCACATATTTTGATTGCATGTCATGTTTATCTTTTATGCATCTTATTTTGCTTAGTACGATGGTAGCATTATAAGATGATCCCTTACTAAAATTTCAAGGTAGAAGTGTTCTCTTGAGTATGCACCGTTGCGACAGTTCTTCGTGTTGAGACACCAAGTGATGATCGGGTGTGATAAGCTCTGCGTTCGCATACAACGGGTGCAAGCCGATTTTGCACAAGCAGACTACTCAGGTTAAACTTGACGAGCCTAGCATATGTAGATATGGCCTCGAAACACTAAGACTGAAAGGTCAAGCGTGAATCATATAGTAGATATGATCAACATAGTGATGTTCACCATTGAAAACTTCTCCATCTCACATGATGATCGGACATGGTTTAGTTGATATGGATCACGTGATCATTTAGATGACTAGAGGGATGTCTATCTAAGTGGGAGTTCTTAAGTAATATGATTAATTGAACTTAAATTTATCATGAACTTAGTCCTGATAGTATTTGCATATCTATGTTGTTGATCAATTGCTCGCGTATAGCTTCCCCATTTTATTTATGACATGTTCCTAGAGACAACTATGTTGAAAGATGTTAGTAGCAATGATGCGGACTAGCTCCATGATTTGAGGATTATCCTCATTGCTGCACAGAAGAATTATGTCCTTGATGCACCGCTAGGTGACGGACCTTTTGCAGGAGCAGATGCAGATGTTATGAACGTTTGACTAGCTCGGTATGATGACTACTTGATAGTTTAGTCCGCCATACTTTACGGCTTAGAATTGGGACTTCAAAAACGTTTTAAACGCCATGGATCATATGAGATGTTCCAAGAACTGAAATTGGTATTTTAGACTCATGCCCGTGTTAAGAGGTATGAGAACTCTCACAAGTACTTTTCCTACAAGATGGAGGAGAATAGCTCAGCTAGTGAGCATGTGCTCAGAATGTCTGAGTACTACAATCACTTGAATCAAGTGGGAGTTAATCTTCCAAATAAGATAGTGATTGACAGAGTTCTCTAGTCACTATCACCAAGTTACTAGAACTTCGTGATGAACTATAATATGCAAGGGATAGCGGAAACGATTCCCAAGCTCTTCGCAGTGCTGAAATTGGCGAAGGTAGAAATCAAGAAAAAGCATCAAGTGTTGATGGTTGACAAGACCACTAGTTTCAAGTAAAAGTAAAAGTGAAAGAAAGGGAACTTCAATAAGAATGGCAAGCAAGTTGCCACTCCCGTGAAGAAGCCCAAAGCTAGACCTAAGCCTGAAACTGAGTGCTTCTACTGCAAAGGGAATGGTCACTGGAAGCGGGACTACCCCAAATACTTGGCGGATAAGAAGGATGGCAAAGTGAACAAAAGTGAACATGTTATTGATGTGTACTTTACTAGTGTTCATAGTAACCCCAGGGTATTTGATATCGGTTTAGTTGCTAAGATTATTAACTCGAAACAGGAGTTGCAAAATGAACGGAGACTAGTTAAGGGCAAGGTGACGATGTGTGTTGGAAATGATTCCAAGGTTGATAAGATCACCATAGCACACTCCTTTTACCTCCGGGATTAGTGTTGAACCTAAAATAAATGTTATTTGGTGTTTGCGTTGAGCATGAATATGATTGGATCATGTTTATTGCAATACGGTTATTCATTTAAGTCAAATAATAATTGTTGTTCTGTTTACAAGAATAAAACCTTCTATGGTCATACACTTAATATAAATGGTTTATTGAATCTCGATCGTAGTGATACACATATTCATAATATTGATGCCAAAAGATGCAAAGTTGA
Source organism: Triticum aestivum (assembly GCF_018294505.1). Taxonomy (NCBI): domain Eukaryota; kingdom Viridiplantae; phylum Streptophyta; class Magnoliopsida; order Poales; family Poaceae; genus Triticum; species Triticum aestivum. Next base: position 524,050,151 of record NC_057809.1, on the reverse strand, counting down.
TAATGATAGTGCAACATACTTGTGGCAATGCCGTTTAGGTCATATTGGTGTAAAGCGCATGAAGAAACTCCATGCGGATGGACTTTTGGAATCACTTGATGATGAATCATTTGATGCTTGCGAACCATGCCTCATGGGCTAGATGACTAAGACTCCATTCTCTGGAACAATGGAGCGAGCCACTGACTTATTCGAAATAATACATACTGATGTATGCAGTCCGATGAGTGTTGGGGCTCGCGGCGGGTATCGTTAGTTTCTGACCTTCATAGATGATTTGAGCATATATGAGTATATATACTGAATGTAACACAAGTCTAAAACATTTGAAAAGTTCAAAGAATTTCAGACTGAAGTGGAGAATCATCGTAACAAGAAAATGAAGTTTCTACGATTTGATCCTGGAGTTGAAATATTTGATTTACGAATTTGGCATTCAGTTGAAACAATGCCGAATAGTTTCGGAACTCAGGCCACCTGGAACACCACAACGTAATGGTGTGTCCGAACGTCATAACCATACTTTATTAGATATGGTGCGATCTATGATGGCTCTTACCGATTTACAACCATCGTTTTGGGGTTATGCATTAGAGACAGCTGCATTCATGTTAAATAGGGCACCGTCTAAAAATCCGTTGAGAAGACATCGTATGAACAGTGGTTTAGCAAGAAACCTAAGCTGTCGTTTCTTAAAGTTTGGGGTTGCGATGCTTATGTGAAAAAGTTTTAGCCTGATAAGCTCAAACCCAAATCGGAGAAGTGCGTCTTCATATGATACCCAAAAGAAACTGTTGGTACACCTTCTATCACATATCTGAAGGCAAGATCTTCGTTGCTAAGAGTGGATCCTTTCTAGAGAAGGAGTTTCTCTTGAAAGAAGTGAGTGGGAGGAAAGTAGAACTTGATGAGGTAACTGTACCTCTCCCCGAATTGGAAAGTAGTTCATCACAGAAATCAGTTCCAGTGATGCCTACACCAATTAGTGAGGAAGTTAATGATGATGATCATGAAACTTCAGATCAAGTTACTACCGAACCTCGTAGGTCAAGCAGACTAAGTTATGCACCAGATTGGTATAGTAATCATGTTGTGGAAGTCATGTTACTAGACCATGACGAACCTATGAACTATGAGGAAGCAATGATGAGCCCAGATTCCGCGAAATGGCTTAAGGCCATGAAATCTGAGATGGGATCCATGTATGAGAACAAAGTATGGACTTTGATTGACTTGCCCGATGATCGGCAAGCCATTCAGAATAAATGGATCTTCAAGAGGAAGACGAATGCTGATAGTAGTGTTACTATCTACAAAGCTCGAATTGTCGCAATAGGTTTTCGACAGGTTCAAGGTGTTGACTACGATGAGATTTTCTCACTCATATCGATACTTAAAAGTCTGTCCGAATCATGTTATAGTTGCCGCTGTTTATGAAATCTGGCAAATGGATATCAAAACTACATTCGTTAATTGATTTATTAATAAAGAGTTGTATATGATGCAACCAGAAGTTTTTGTCAATCCAAAAGGTGTTAACAAAATGTGCAAGCTCCAGCAATCCATCTATGGACTGGTGCAATCATCTCGGCGTTGGAATATACGCTTTGATGAGTTGATCAAAGCATATGGTTTTATACAGACTTTTGGAGAAGCCTGTATTTACAAGAAAATGAGTGGGATTGCTATAGCCTTTCTGATAAGTATATGTGAATGACATATTGTTGATCGGGAATGATGTAGAATTTTCTAAAAAGCATAAAGGAGTGTTTGAAAGGCGTTTTCCAAAGAAAGACCTCGGTGAAGCTTCTTACACATTGAGCATTAAGATCTATAGAGATAGATCAAGACGCTTGATAAGTTTTTTCAATGAGTACATACCTTGATAAGATTTTGAAGTAGTTCAAAATGGAACAGTCAAAGAAGGAGTTCTTGCCTGTGTTGCAAGGTGTGAAGTTGAGTAAGACTGAAAACCCGACCACGGCAGAAAATAGAAAGAGAATGAAAGTCATTCCCTATGCCTCAGTCATAGGTTCTATAAAGCATGCTATATTGTGTACCAGACCTATTGTGTACCTCGCCATGAGTTTGGCAAGAGGGTACAATAGTGATCCAGGAGTGGATCATTGGACATCGGTCAAAATTATCCTTAGTGGAATAAGGATATGTTTCTCGATTATGGACGTGACAAAGAGTTTGTCGTAAAGGGTTACGTCAATTCAAGTTTTGACGCTAATCCAGATTACTCTAAGACTAAATCTGGATACATATTGAAAGTGGGAGCAATTAGCTAGAGTAGCTCCGTGCAGAGCATTGTAGACATAGAAAATTTGCAAAATACATATGGCTCTAAATGTGGCAGACCCGTTGACTAAACTCCTCTCACAAGCAAAACATGATCACACCTTAGTACTCTTTGGGTTTTAATCACATAATGATGTGAACTAGATTATTGACTCTAGTAAAACCCTTTGGGTATTAGTCACATGGCGATGTGAACTAATCACATAAAGATGTGAACTATTGGTATTAAATCATATGACGATGTGAACTAGATTATTGACTCTAGTGCAAGTGGGAGACTAAAGGAAATATGCCCTAGAGGCAATAATAAAGTTGTTATTTACATTTCCTTATATCATGATAAATGTTTATTATGAATGCTTGTTAGAGTAAACGACCACGGCTAGCCTCATCTGCTCCCCATGGAGATTCAAGACATCAGGGCTGGCTACGCCCCTCGAACCCCAAGGACGAAGTACCGCCTTCTCTGGGCCGGCTACTAACATCGGCCAGCTGCCGGAGGGCGGCGCTTTTCAGAAGAAAGGCATGAGATGGGCCGACTCCTGGCAGGCGGCCTCCAGAGAGGCCGCCTCCTAGTAGGCGGTCCCTCATGCCCTTAAAGTTTGCACCACGTTAAGGCGATGAGACGGGTGTGGCTATAGTACCGTCTGCCACCCCCGAATCCAGGGCAGAGCATGGACACAGTGCAGCGTACCGGACGGACACCCCCATCTAGCGCGGCAATGTTGCCATGCGGCCCATGACATCACTCATGGCAGAGAAGGCCATGCCAAACACTACGGGCTGTCGATATGGCCCACTGGCGGCGGGCCCTACTTGTCCATCAGAAGCCGAAAGGCGGCAAGCTTTGACCAGCCGACGGAGGGGAGGCCGACTCCCAGTAGGCGGCCCTCCCCCTCCTCAAAATCTGTGCGTCATTAACCAGAAGAGATGGGGAATGGCTAATAGTGAATGCCCGCCAGGCGGCGACACTGTAAGCCAACGCCTTCCCCTGCAAAGAAACATCATCAGTGGCATGGCCCACAGTGTTAAGCTACCGGCAAGACCCGCAAGCGGCGGGGCACGGCCTGTCGGTGAAGTACAAGACAGCCGGCGGGACCCATCAGGCGGCGGGCCCCAGCGACCGGCGGAGAAGCCGGCGACTATAGACACTGACTGCCAGGTCCTACACCCGACCAGATTACCGTTGTATCCCTGGGGGGTAGGCCTATATAACCCCCCAGGGCACCCATGCAAAGGGTTCAGACTTAGTCATCACACCACACCCCATAGAGAGAGGAAGCTAGGGCTAGCCTTGTTCTTCTTCCCCCTCTAGAGAAGCAGCTCAAGGAGCAAACCTTGTAGCCACCATTGTTGCTTCAGTGATCATGCGGAGACCTCGCAGAGCAGGAGTAGGGGTGTTATCTCCTGGGAGAGCCCCGAACCTGGGTAAAGTTTGCTGGCTACGTGTCTACGCCTCATCCCATTTCCTGGCACCAGCGACGTCTTACTATCCCCCACCATGATAAGACATCCTTTGGCATATGTCGCACGACACCCCCGACATTTTGGTGCCCACCGTGGGGCCTGTTGCACCATCGTCTGGAGATCTGTTTTGGACGGAATCTTGTTCTCCCTAGAGAGCGCAGCCAGCCTGGCACGCCCGATGGCGCTTGCGCCGACACGCTGCATGGTGCGGAAGTCGCTTGCGCCGCGGCCTGCCTCGCCGATCTTGTTGGCGAGATCCGCCTCTCCGATGAGCCCGCGCCCGACGCGGGCGCACTCAGCTCCGAGAGCTACTTCGTCAACCTCCTTGGTAAGCTCCACATCGCCAACAAGCCCGCCACTGACCTAGAGTCGGTTGGCTCCACCGACCTGATGCTTGTTGACACTGATACGACCTCCTTCGACTCCTTTCCCCACCAACATGTGGTATCGACGACCCGCTCCCTCACGGCGGAGAGCGGCACCAGCACATCACGGAGGTGCTTCGTCATCAGCCACGATGGGGCCTCCGGAGGAGCCAGCCAGAACCATTGCAGGCGGCCAATGTGGGACCTGTCCACACCCATTTGCGCGAGATGCTGATGCCGAGACGCTAGAGGCCTGTGCGTCTCACTCGTTGAAAAGCCAGAAGCTGGCTACCATGAGACGCCTCTGCGAGGCCTTCCAGCGCCGAGGATGACCCGCGCTGTTGTACGCACGCGACTGCTGGCGGCCCAGCGCATGGGGCATGGTCTGACAGCGAGGTGGCACCATCGTCAGCATGATTGGAGTAGACCGCCCTGTCTAGGCCACGCCCATGGAAGAACATACGCGCTGCCCAGGCGGCAGCAGACGAGCTGGACCACCTGGAGGGCGACGAGCGTCGTACATAACGAAGCATGTTCAACAGCTTATCAACGCAGCGGCCCGCCCTGCAAGAGGCCGGCTGCCGTGCGGAAGAGCCCGGCCAACGGGTGGAGAACCCGCCCCTTCGCCAAGAGCATGGCGCAACTTCCCGGACGCCGACAGGTGGCGTCCGCAATAGATGAGACAAGGAGCCGGCTGCAAGCCGCAGCTGGACACGCATCACCATCGAGCGCGACCAAGACGGCCGCCCACGAGCAGTAGTGCAACGGTGCGACTATCCACCACCTCCGCCTCCTCGAAGGGAGAGGCGCGTTTCCCCGCCGCCTGTTGACCACCCGACACTTCCGCGACCGGCTAGGCCGCCGAGGGAGCCGGAGAGAATGATGCCCACCACCCGATTGACCGCCTAGCACGATCCCTGCCGCTGGAAGAAGAAGACGCGATGGGCCCACCTTGATTCGGCCCCCTTATTCGCGATGAGCCCTTCCCCAATGAGTTCTCACTCCCAAGAGACACACCCAAGTAGAACGGCTCCGTGAAGCCAGAGGATTGGCTGGTGGACTACTCCACAATCGTAAGCATAGCAAACGGCAACAAGCACGTTGCCGTGAAATACGTCCCGCTCATGCTCCAGGACATGGCCCGAACGTGGCTTAATAGCCTCAAACCCTATAGCATCAACAGTTGGGTGGATTTCACCTAAGTATTCATCCGCAACTTCACCAGCACCTACGAACGGCCGCCCAAGCCCCGCCAGCTCTCGTTGTGCGTTCAGGGCCCTGATGAGTCCACTCGCGACTACCTGACACGTGGGCTGAATTGCGCAACTCCTGCGAAGGGGTGCATGAGGTCCAGGCAATTGAATACTTCGCCGTGGGTGCCGAGAGGGCACCCTGCTCAAGGACCGACTCCTCTGCGATGAGCCTGCTACACTCGATGAACTGCTGATCATAGCAGACAAGTATGCCACTGCCGACTCCTCCATGAAGTCGGAGCTCTGAGTGGACACTTCTGGAAAGGTGCTCCCTCTGGCCCCTAGAACGTCGGCTGCCGAAAACAGTCGCGGCAGCAAGCCGAACGACAACAAGCACAGGGCCCGCTGTCGGCTCCCACTAGCCAGCAGGTGGCGACAGTCGAAGATTAGCAGCCTGATGGACAACCCGGCCCAAGCGCCAGAAGGGCGACAAGCCTGCTTGGCTGCCTCCCTTCTCCTACGAGCAGACCCTTGATGCTCCTGCAAGTTCCACAGCAGCGCGAAGCCGTCCAATCACACACCCGGTAGTGCCACTGGCTCACCCGAATCTCCAAGGGCGAAGGACTGCTTCCCCTCCGCCTGCTGGACCGCCGCTGCTCCTCCCCAGTAGTCGGCGCCGACCAGTAGTCATGCCATCAAGATGATTGACCCCAAAGAACATGGAGCCTACGTTGTCTTCACCAGTGTGGCTGACGATCGGCGTACTCGGCGTCAACAACACTGAGAGGGTGAACGCCATTGCTTCAAGTGCTCCAGAATTCATGCATTGGTCGAGAAGCCCATCAGTTGGAGCTGTGCTGACCACCCGAGGTGATGCCCTCTCAGGTTCTTATGCTCTGGTGTTGGATGCCACCCTTGCAACGGAGAGGCGAGCTGCTCGTTTCTCCCGAATTCTGATAGATGGCGGCAGCAGCATCAACATCCTATACCGCGATACCATGGAAAAGTTATGCATTAAAGAGAGGCAGCTCCAGCCCAGCCGGACTGTTTTCCATGGTATTATGCCTGGCCTATCCTACTCACCAATCGGCAAGGTCAAGATAGATATCATCTTCGGAGACAAAGATCACTTCTGCCGCAAGGCGATTTGGTTTGAGGTGGTGGACCTCGAGAGCCTTTATCATGTACTCCTGGGCCGGACGGCTCTAGCCAAGTTCATGGCAGTGCCACACTATGCCTGCCTCAAGATGAAGATGCTTGGAACCAAGGGCATTATCATGATATCTGGAGACTATGAGAAGTCGGCCGATTGTGGTGCGGCCAGTAGCCGTCTGGCCGAATCCCTTGTGATTGCTGCTGAGAAGAAGCTCCTGGACCGGGTTGTGGCCATGACCGGCAAGCAGCCGGACATGTCACCAGAGCCCAAAGAGTCAGAGACCCAGGGCTCCTTCTAGTCCGCCAAAGAGATGAAGAAGATTCCCTTGGACCCAGAGCACCCGAAAAGCCACGCTATCATAGGGGCCAACCTCGAAATCAAATAGGAAAGCGAGCTTGTTGATTTCCTCCATGAGAAAATCGGGACATCTTCGCATGGTCTCCCAAGGACATGCCGGGTGTTCCGATGGATTTTGCCGAGCTCAAGCTACATGTCAGATCAGATGCCATGCTGGTCAAGCAACCCCTTCGCCAACTGTTGGAGGATAAAAGAAGAATTGTTGGTGAAGAGATAGCCCGGCTTCTAGAAGCCGGCTTCATCATGGAAGTATTTTTTCCAGAGTGGCTCGCCAACCCAGTCCTTGTACTAAAAAAGAACAACAAGTGGCGCATGTGCATTGATTACACCAGCCTCAATAAAGCTTGTCCCAAGGATCCATTTTCTTTGCCTCAGATTGACCAAGTGATAGACTCCATAGACGGATGCGAGCTGTTGAGTTTTTTGGATGCTTATTCAGGATATCACCAGATCAAGTTGAACCCGGTAGACCGCCTGAAGACCGCTTTCATCACACCATTCGGAGCCTTCTGCTACCTGACCATGACATTCGGCTGAGAAATGTCGGTGCCACCTTTCAACGTTGCATGTAGAAGTGCCTCCTCAAGCAACTCGGCAGAAATGCCCACGTCTATGTAGAAGATATTGTGATGAAGACGGAGAAGCATGGCACCCTCTTGGAAGATCTGAAGGAAACTTTTGATAATCTGTGCCGGTTTCAGATCAAGCTCAACCCGGAGAAATGCGTCTTCAGGGTACCAGCTGGACAACTCCTTGGTTTCCTGGTCACAGAACGCGGCATCGAGTGCAACCCTGTGAAGATCAAAGCCATTGAGAGGATGGAGAAGCCCACCCGACTGTGAGACATTCAGAAGTTCATCGGCTGCTTGGCATCCATTAGCCGCTTCATCAGTAGGCTGGGTGAGAAGGCTCTTCCCCTGTACCAACTCATGAAGAAAACCACACACTTTGAGTGGAACGATAAGGAGGATGAGGCCTTTCTCCAGCTGAAGAAGATGTTGACTACCCCGCCTGTCCTGGCGGCCCCGGCTGCTAAAGAGCACATGTACCTCTACATCGCCGCCACCAGCCGGGTGGTCAGCACTTTCATAGTAGTGGAGCGCCCAGAGGACGGCAGGGCACAGCCGGTCCAGAGGCCTATGTATTACCTGAGCTTGGTGCTGTCCACCTCAAAGCAGAACTACCCCCACTACCAGAAGATGTGCTACGGCGTGCACTTTGCCGCCAAGAAGCCGAAGCCCTATTTTCAAGAGCACCCCATCACGGTTGTCATCACTGCTCCACTTGCCGAGATCATAGGCAATAGAGATGCGTCTGGCCGAGTGGCCAAATGGGCCATCAAGCTGGCCCCCTACACCATCTTCTACCAACCATGCTCCGCCATCAAGTCCCAAGCACTGGCCGACTCCCTCGTCGACTACTGGGCCAAGACCCAGTACCTGCCGCCAGCTCCAGACTCCACCAATTGGCGGATGCACTTTGATGGCTCGAAATGCGCACCGGCTTGGGAGCCGGCGTTGTCCTCACCTCTCCCAAAGGCGACAAGCTCAGATACACATTGAAAATTCACTTCACCATCTCCAACAACATGGCCGAGTATGAGGCGCTAGTACACGGCCTCTGGCTGGCCAAAGAGATTGGCATCCGATGGATCCTGTGCTACGGCGACTCTGACCTGGTGGTCCAACAACCGTTTGGGGACTGGGACACCAAGGATGCAAATATAGCAAGTTACTGCTTCCTCGTTCAGCAGCTCAGCAGATATTTTGAGGGGTGCGAGTTCCTTCGCGTGCCACACAACGAAAACGAGCCAGCTGATACCCTGGCACGGATCGGCTCCACCCGCCAAGCAATACCAGCTGGCGTCTCCCTTCAATGCCTCCACAAGCCATCGATCAAGCCTTCTCCAGAGTCCGATTCTATCTTCGTGCTGGTTGCTCCCGAAGCAGTCGGATCTGACTCAAGAGCTTCAACAGCCGACCCGGGGACTTCGGCAGGCGGCACGGGGACTGCGGTAGTCGCACCCGGCCTAGGAACTTCACAGCCCGGCCCGGGGGCTGCAGTAACCGGCTCGAGGAATTCACCAGGCGGCTAGGAAACTGCAGCAGCCGCACCCAGCCTGGAGACTTCACAGCTCGGCCCAAGGGCTGCGGCAGTCGGTCCAGAGACTTCAACAACTCAGCAAGCGGCGGCCGGCCCCAACCCGCCACTTCCCAACCCAACCGCCCTAATAGAAGTGGTTGTAGTGGCAGAAGAAGAAATTCAAGCACCATCATGGGCACAGCCCATCCTCAAGTTTCTGGTGACCAGAGAACTGCCGGCTGACGAGATCTCAGCCCGGCAAGTGCAGCGCCGAGCAGGAGCCTACACGATAGTAAACAGAGAGCTTGTCAGGCGCAGCGTGACCGGAGTCTTCCAACACTGCATAGAACTAGAGAAGGGTCAAGCAATCCTCAAAGATATCCAGCAAGGCGAGTGCGGCCACCAAGCAGCCTCCAGATCCCTTGTCGCCAAAGTTTTCCGCCATTGCTTCTTCTGGTCGACTGCTTTGGAGGACACCAAGGAGTTGGTCAAGCATTGCAAAGGGTGCCAGAAGTTCAGCTCCAAGCAACATCTACCGGCTTCTGCACTTAAAATCATCCCCCTTACCTAGCCTTTCGCTGTGTGGGGGTTGGACATGGTGGGACCATTCAACACAGCACGCGGCAGCATGACCCACCTGCTTGTCGCCGTGGACAAATTCACCAAGTGGATCGATGGAAAACCAATCAACAAACTGAATGGTCCGACTGTTGTGACCTTCATTGCCGACATCACCGTCCGATACGGCGTACCGCACAACATCATCACTGACAATGGCACAAACTTTGCCAAGGGATCCCTGGCCCATTTCTGCATGACGCAGGGCATCCGGCTGGACTTAGCGTCCGTTGCCCATCCGCAGTCAAATGGCCAGGTCGAGCGAGCAAACGGGCTCATCCTCTCTGGCATCAAACCCTGACTGGTCGAGCCTCTAGAGAGATCGGCCAGCTGCTAGATCGATGAGCTGTCGGCTGCCCTCTCGAGCCTCCGCACCACTCTGAACAAATCAACTAGATTCACTCCATTCTTCCTTGTTTATGGGGCCGAGGCCATCATCCCAACCGACATCGAGTTCGACTCACCTCGCGTCACCATGTACACGGAGGCGGAGGCGAAAGAAGCAAGAGAAGACGGCGTTGATCTGCTAGAAGAGGGCCAGTTGTTAGCACTCATCCGGTCCGCCATCTACCAGCAGAGTTTGCGCCGCTACCACAGTCGGAAGGTCAAGCAATGATCATTCCCAGAAGGAGACCTTGTGCTCCAGCTGATCCAGTGAATAGCCGGCCAGCACAAGCTCTCGGCCCCTTGGGAAGGCCCGTTCATCATCAGCAAAGCTTTGGGCAACGACTCCTACTACCTCATCAATGCACATAAGCCCAGAGCATGCAAGAGAGATGACTCCGGCAAGGAATTAGAGCGCCCGTGGAATGCAGATCTCATCCGAAGATTTTACAGTGAAAGCAGTATGTACCACGCCATCTTTTATACTAAACGCTAAGACATCAGGACCCTCGAGGAGCACTCGGGGGCTACCCTCTTTATCTATATGACGAGTTATGTGTCTATAAATGTGTTATTTGTTATTCTGCCTGGCACCAGGTTCGACCAGTCGGCCCGAGGGCTTGCCGCCTTGTGCTATGCCCATGCTACCTGTAGTCGGACAAGTAGTGTGCTGGCACCAAAGCCCTCTCTTGCCATCAGCCGCAGCTCGCAGAGCGACTATCCGGCTGGCAAGAGTTAAAGGCAGGAAAGGGTGCCCACATGAAAAATGGCTAAGGACCAAAGCATTCACATAAGACAATCTGGCACCTTGCCTTGCCGACTGACTGTTGAGTAGCCGACCGGCCGGTTTCTACAACTTAAACTTGCTACGCTCTACAAAGGCTAAGTACTTGCCTTCCCAAAAAATGGCCAAGTACTTGACCCAGCCACAGACCGCAGAGCGGCTGGCCGGTTGACAAGACGGCAGTTAAGGGAATGCGGCAAAGGAAAAAGTCAAAAAGAGCAGAAGAGCAAGGCAAGTTGGAAATTGGCAAAGATAATTTACATAGCAAAAGGCCCTTGGTCAGCATTCAACAGAGTTTGAATACACCCCTAGCGGGTGGAACTGCTCAAATCTAACAAGTTTGTTCGAAAGAAATTACAAAACAGGAAGAAGAAGATAATGTGGCCGCCTAGGCCAGAGGAGTAGAAGCTGGATAAGAGGGGTCGGCGGAGGTCGAGGCTCCACGTGGTGGAGCGGTCGCCTGGTCAATCTCGGCCTGGTCAGCACCAGCGGCAGTCAGCTCGTCGGCATGCCGCCCGTTGGGCGAGATTTGGTCAGGATGACACTGGCTATCGCCTCCATCATCCGATGCATCGTCTCTGCCGTCCTCGTCCTTGTCCTCCTCTTCTTCGCCTTCATCGTTGGAGGCGATCTCCTCCACCAAGTCCTCGCCGCCTTCAGGGTTCAGCCCGAACCAGTTGGGTGGCGCCTCGGCACCCTCCTCATTCAGCTCGGGGAGGAAGACGCTGGTGTCCGTGTACTCGGCTATCGACGCGGCACAACGATAGAGGTCGGGCGCCACCACCGCCAGCTCTTCGACGGCTTCAGCATGGAGGGTGGCCAGTTAGTCCAGGTTCAGCCCGGGGTACCACCCCTGGACGAACTCCAGGGCCCGCCGTGCGTTTGCTCGGGCTGTGGAGCCCTTCCACGCCTCGAAGCGGCCAATGGCCACCTCTAACCAGTCAGAGGTCCAACTGGGAGTGCGTAGAATCAGAGTACCCGACCAAAGGGCAGAAACCACCTAAGCTCCGACACGCTGCAGGCAGCGGAGCGCCCGGTTGGCTGGCTAGAGGCGAGCTTGAATGGCAAGAAGCTACTGGCGAGGGTTTGGGGAGAGTTGGGTGCAATTTCTGCACCAGCTAGCCTTCGCTCGTCACAGAAGGCCTCGATGGCTTGGTTGGCGGTGACGGCGTGACTAGGGAAATACTCTGCACAAGAAGAAAAAAGAAGCATGAAGTCGGAGGTCCGGCTTGAATGAGAAGTCGGCAGACAGAAGAAAGGGAAGAACGGCTTACCATCGAGCATGTCCTCAATCTCGCCGTAGCCGTCGGTCAGAGCCTTCTCCTTATCAACCCAGCTCGAGCGCTGGGCCTCGAACTCAGCCTCGAGCGCCTTCTCCATGTGCTGGAGTTTCTGTAGCTCCGCCTGGTGCTGGTCCGCCTGGTCAGCCAAATTCCAGGCCAGGCGGTCGCACTCCTGCTCCATCTGACTGCGCTCCTCCTCCTTGGCGCGCGACGCAGTTTGCGCTTCGCCCAGCCGCTGCTGCAAGTCGGCATTGGCTCCTGCAGAAGACATAAAAAGAAAAGACAGACAGGAAAATATATAGCAAAAGAAAAAAGAGTAGTCGCTGGAAGATCCGGCCCGACTGCTCAGCAGTCGGACCGGATCTCGAGGGCTACACCCCGCGGGTGCGTTCGCGTGCCCCCACGTGAATAAGGAAGAAGCACTTACGCCGGCTGCCGGTCAGTTCAGCAGTCCGCTTGGCCAGCTCCCGGACATGAGAGTTGAAGGCGGCCGCACGCATGTTGCGATAATCCTGCAACCAAGACAAGAGAAGAAAGAAGAAGATGTTAGCACTCGGAACTTACCATAAGTTCCGAGCTGCCTGCTCAGCAGCCGGCCCGGAACTCGGGGGCTACACCCAGTGGGTGTGCTCGCGCACCCCCATGGAAGATTTCAAGAAACATACAAGACTCAGGAGACATACCCGGATGGCGGCCCGCATTGCCAGGAACTCCTTGGTGTATTATTCGAGGGAGGAGATTTGGGCCTGGAGATGGGCCTGGACGTCGATGGCGGCACGGTTCAGCACATTTGTCCCGCCTCCGAGAGTCCATTCCGGCGGAGCGGCGCTGCTGGCTTCGGTGTCGGGGGCCGAAGAGCTCGCGGCCCCAATTTCCAACAGCCTTGGCGCCGACACTTTTTCTCCGGGCGACGCCCCTGAGTGCGGACCACCAGGGCAGAACCCACCACCAACTCGTTGCCACCTGGTGGAGCCGGCGGCTCCTCTGGCCCCTGCTGGGCGCATATGTAGTCGGCGGTTGCAGTGGCTCCTCCACCCCCAAGATGACGGTGTCGCCTCCTCCGCCTTCTGCGACCGGCTGGTCGTCACCGGCTCCTCCAGTTGGCACCTCAGCCCCTGGCACTGGCGGGGCGGGGCGCAGAGGGATGATTAGCTGTGGTGCCAGGACGGACGTGGCCTTCTCTGCCCGCGCTTTGGCGACCGCGTCCACGCGTTCCTTGGCCGCAGCGTCGGCCTGGGCCTTGGCGGCCGCGTCGGTCTCTTCCAGCGCCGCCTTGGCCGCCGCCGCCTTTGGCCGCTTGGCCTCTGCCCGCTCCTCACACGCCTCCCGCGCGTTCCTCTCTATTGCCACCTGGAGCTCGGCGTGCGGGTCTATGCGGCGGGTGTTGGCAGAGCTCTCCATCCCCCAGATGATGGAAGCAGAGGCTGACCGCTCAAGAGAGAGTGGGGCCCTGATCTAAAAAGAGAAGAAGAAATTCAGAAAGAATAATTGCAAGAAGGGCAAAGAAAAAAACGCGAGGGGATTCAAAGTACTTACGCAGATACTGTTGGGGGCTGCTTTGGGGCCCTTTAGAATTGGGCCACTTTCGCAGCGGCCGGGTTCCTCGGTTTCTTTGGCCGGCTGCCGAACAACGGCTTGGTTGCTCGGTGCTTCTGTGAGCCGCCTGGCGTGGCTGATTAGCTCCCGCCCGCCTTGTCGACTCTGTGAGGGCGGCGTGGCTCGTCTTCATCCTCATCGTCGTCTAGCCACGCCTCAATGCCGTCTCCTCTGGAGCTGCCTGCTCCGCTGCCACCACATGTGGCGTCGTCTTCCTAAAAGGCGGCCACCCCCAAGTCGGGGTCGTCCACATCGCTCACCGTCTGGTCTGGCAGGTATTCTTGACCCTCCTCCAAGGCTTCGGCTGCCGACTGGGACGTAAGGATCTGCACAAGTGATTGATTGATCAAGCGGCAAAAAGCAGAACTCGGCACATAAGAATAAAATGAATTGAGGGCTTACTGCAGGCGGAGGGCTTGCGCGGGAGTACGACCGCTTGCCGAACTGCCACTCTCCCTCCGAGAGCTTGCAGTTTGAAATAAAGTTTACCAGGTGGGCCACCCTCCACCTTCGGCATCTCCCTGGTGCACATCCGGCTCGGGTCTCGGAGCCCTCTCATCCAGCTGATCAGGTGAGGCCGGGTTTGGAGGGGGAGCACCCGGCGCACCACGAAGGCGGTCAGCAGCTCCGAGGCCTTCAGGCCTTCCGACTCCGTCATCTCCTGGAGCCGGGTGGTGGCGGCAAGGGAGGCATCCGACAATGCCTTCGGCTTGAAGGTCCAGTTAGTGCGGGGTTCGGTTGGCGGGCCGGCCTTGTACGCCGGCAGGTTGATGAAGTCGTGCTCCAGGTGGACGTTCTTCACATAGAAGTATGACCGCTGCCAAAGCTTGACCGACTGTGTCAGGCTGATGGCCGAGAAGCAGTTCCCGTCACCCGGGCGATGCACTGCGACGAAGGTGCCGCACTGAGCCGCCTCGTTCTTGGCGGCCATGCCAAGCTTGGTGTAGAAGAATTCCCCCCACAGCTTAAGGGTGGGGCGAATGCCGAGATATCCCTCGCAGAGGGTAACGAAGGCCGATAGCAACACCACCATATTGGGCGTCAGGTGGTGCGGCTGATGGCGGTAGAAGTGGAGGAAGGCTCGAAGGAAGTCGCTCGCCTGCAGGCCGAGGCCATAGATGAAGTGCGAGCGAAAGACGACCCGCTCGCCTTCCTGCGGCGCCGACACGATCTCCCCCTCGGGCGGCGGACGTGCCCGGACGTAGTCCTCGCCGGGCAGCTGCCGCGTTTGGAGTAGGAAGGCGATGTGATCTTCATGATTGTTAGATCCATCCCAAGCCCCGGCCCGCGCCATGAGGCTCGGACTCGACGGAGGCGAAGAACTTGGGCGAGCGAGCGAACCCGTGGTGGTGCGGCAGCTCCGCGGGCGAGACGCACTCGGCGACTAGGAGCTGCGGTGGCGCTTCGGCAAGGCAACGGGAGCACAGCGGCAGCAGCGGGAGGAAGAAGAGCAGAGAGTGGGGTGCGCGTGCATCTGCCACCCCTCACCTCCCCCTACTTATAGCCCCAGGCAGTGAAGCCGAAGGGGCAAGAACGTGGGGGTCGTGGGATTAACTACACCCAAGCCCCCACGACCCCGCGTTAACCGTCCAGTAACGGTGTGTAGTTACTGCGTGGCGGGATTCCAACCATTCGCCTCGGCCGCACCAGATCCGCGCGCGCTCCGAGGCATGGTAGTGGCGGGCCCCAGCCTGCGGCGACGTCCCATCACGCGCGTGAGCCGGCAGGCCGGCCCAGCCGGCTGGCGCGCCACCCGGCTCCCGCCATGACGTTTCAATATCATCAGGCGGTCCGCCAGGTTGCGGCCGGTTCGTACCAGTCGGCACTTCAAAGGGCGGACGAAACAAGATCATCAGACCACTCGGAGTAGGAGGCTGCTGAGGCTTCTCGCCTTCACAGCGGCGGCGCCCCACCAGCTTCGGGGACTACTATCGGAGTAAATGACCACGGGTAGCCTCATCTGCTCCACATGGCAATTCAAGACATCGGGCCCGGCTGCGCCCCTCGAACCCTAACGACGAAGTACCACCTTCTCTGGGCCGGCTAGTAACATCGGCCGGCTGCCGGAGGGTAGCGCTTTTCAAAAGAAAGGCATGATATGGGCCGACTCCTAGCAGGCGGCCTCCAGAGAGGCCGACTCCTAGCAGGCAGTCCCTCATGCCCTCAAAGTTTGCACCACACTAAGGCAACAAGACGGGTGTGGCTATAGTACCGTCTGCCACCCCCCAATCCAGGGCGGAGCGTGACCACAGTGCAGCGTACTGGATGGACACCCCCGTCTAGTGCGGCACTGTTGCCACGCGGCCCGTGACATCACTCATGGCAGAGAAGGTCATGCCCCCACTACGGGCTGTCGGTATGGCCCACTGGCGGCGGGCCCTGATAACCCACAAGTATAGGGGATCGCAATAGTTTTCGAGGGTAGAGTATTCAACCCAAATTTATTGATTCGACACAAGGGGAGCCAAAGAATATTCTCAATTATTAGCAGCTGAGTTGTCAATTTAACCACACCTGGAAACTTAATATCTACAGCAAAGTATTTAGTAGCAAAGTAATATGATAGTAGTGGTAACGGTAGCAAAAGGTAATGATAACAAAAGTAATGTTTTTGGTATTTTGTAGTGATTGTAACAATAGCAACGGAAAAGTTAATAAGCGAAGAACAATATATGGAAAGCTCGTAGGCAATGGATCGGTGATAGAGAATTATACCGGATGCGGTTCATCATGTAACAGTCATAACCTAGGGTGACAGAGAACTAGCTCCAATTCATCAATGTAATGTAGGCATGTATTCCGAATATAGTCATATGTGCTTATGGAAAAGAACTTGCATGACATCTTTTGTCCTACCCTCCCGTGGCAGCGGGGTCCTAGCGGAAACTAAGGGATATTAAGGCCTCCTTTTAATAGAGTACCGGACCAAAGCATTAACACATAGTGAATACATGAACTCCTCAAACTACGGTCATCACCGGGAGTGGTCCCGATTATTGTCACTTCGGGGTTGCCGGATCATAACACATAGTAGGTGACTATAGACTTGCAAGATAGGATCAAGAACTCTCATATATTCATGAAAACATAATAGGTTCAGATCTGAAATCATGGCACTCGGGCCCTAGTGACAAGCATTAAGCATAGCAAAGTCATAGCAACATCAATCTTAGAACGTAGTGGATACTAGGGATCAGACCCTAACAAAACTAACTCGATTACATGATAAATCTCATCCAACCCATCACCGTCCAGCAAGCCTACGATGGATTTACTCACGCACGATGGTGAGCATCATGAAATTGGTGATGGAAGATGGTTGACGATGACGATGGCGACGGATTCCCCTCTCCAGAGCCCCGAACGGACTCCAGATCAGCCCTCCCGAGAGGTTTTAGGGCTTGGCGGCGGCTCCGTATCGTAAAACGCGATGAATCCTCCTTCTCTATTTATTTCTCCCCAAAAGAAAATATAGAGTTGGAGTTGAGGTCGGAGGAGCTCTAGGGGGCCCACGAGGTAGGGGGCGCCCCCCACCCTCATGGCTAGGGTGTGGGCCCCTGGTCTTCATCTTTTGCAAGGATTTTTTATTATTTCCAAAAAGACCTTCCGTGAAGTTTCAGGTCATTCCGAGAACTTTTGTTTCTGCACATAAATAACACCATGGCAATTCTGCTGAAAACAGCGTCAGTCCGGGTTAGTTCCATTCAAATCATGCAAGTTAGAGTCCAAAACAAGGGCAAAAGTGTTTGGAAAAGTAGATACGACGGAGACGTATCAACTCCCCCAAGCTTAAACCTTTGCTTGTCCTCAAGCAATTCAGTTGACAAACTGAAAGTGATAAAAAAAAAACTTTTACAAACTCTATTTTCTCTTGTTGTTGTAAATATGTAAAGCCAGCATTCAAGTTTTCAGCAAAGATTATAAACTAACCATATTCACAATAACGCTTAGGTCTCATGTTTACTCATATCAATGGCATAATCAACTAGCGAGCAATAATAATAAATCTCGGATGACAACACTTTCTCAAAACAATCATAATATGATATAACAAGATGGTATCTCGCTAGCCCTTTCTGAGACCGCAAAACATAAATGCAGAGCACCTTTAAAGATCAAGGACTGACTAGACATTGTAATTCATGGTAAAAGAGATCCAGTCAAGTCATACTCAATGTAAACTAACAGTAATGAATGCAAATGACAGCGGTGCTCTCCAACTGGTGCTTTTTAATAAGAGGATGATGACTCAACATAAAAGTAAATAGATAGGCCCTTCGCAGAGGGAAGCAGGGATTTGTAGAGGTGCCAGAGCTCGGTTTTGAAATAGAGGTGAATAATATTTTGAGCGGTATACTTTCATTGTCAACATAACAACCAAGAGATGGCGATATCTTCCATGCTACACACATTATAGGCGGTTCCCAAACAGAATGGTAAAGTTTATACTCCCCCTCCACCAACAAGCATCAATCCATGGCTTGCTCGAAACAACGAGTGCCTCCAACTAACAAGAGTCCCAGGGGGAGTTTTGTTTGCAATTATTTTGATTTAGTTTGCATAAAGCATGGGACTGGGCATCCCGGTGACCAGCCATTTTCTCGTGAGTGAGGAGCGGAGTCCACTCCTCTTGAGAATAACCCGCCTAACATGGAAGATACGGACAGCCCTAGTTGATACATGAGCTATTCGAGCATACAAAACAGGATATTTATTTGAAGGTTTAGAGTTTGGCACATACAAATTTACTTGGAACGGCAGGTAGATACCGTATATAGGTAGGTATGGTGGACTCATATGGAATAACTTTGGGGTTTATGGATTGGATGCACAAGCAGTATTCCCGCTTAGTACAGGTGAAGGCTAGAAAAAGACTGGGAAGCGACCAGCTAGAGAGCGACAACAGTCATGAACATGCATTAAAATTAATCAACACCGAATGCAAGCATGAGTAGGATATAATCCACCATGAACATAAATATCGTGAAGGCTATGTTGATTTTGTTTCAACTACATGCGTGAACATGTGCCAAGTCAAGTCACTTAAATCATTCAGAGGAGGATACCACCCTATCATACCACATCACAACCATTTTAATAGCATGTTGGCACGCAAGGTAAACCATTATAAGCTCCTAGCTAATCAAGCATGGCACAAGAAACTATGATCTCTAGTTGTCATTGCAAACATGTTTATTCATAATAGGCTGAATCAGGAACGATGAACTAATCATATTTACAAAAACAAGAGAGGTCGAGTTCATACCAGCTTTTCTCATCTCAGTCAGTCCATCATATATCGTCATAATTGCCTTTCACTTGCACGACCGAACGATGTGGATAATAATAATAGTGCACGTGCATTGGACTAAGCTGGAATCTGCAAGCATTCAATAAACAGGAGAAGACAAGGTAGTATGGGTTCTTTGGTCAGATCAACAATAATGCATATAAGAGCCACTTCAACAATTTAATTACGGTCTTCTCCTATCGACCCCCAAAGAAAAGAATAGAAATAAAACTATTTACACGGGAAAGCTCCCAACAAGCAAAAGAAGAACAGGAAATCTTTTTGGGTTTTCTTTTTAATTACTACTACAAGCATGGAAATTAAAACTAGCTAAAAGCTACAACTAATTTTTTTGTTTTTCTTAAGGTTTATTAAACACACAAGAAGAAAGCATAAAAAGGAAATAAACTAGCATGGATGATACAACGAAAAAGTATGAGCACCAACATGTAGCAATGAGTGTGTGAACATGAATGTAATGCCGGTGAGAAATACGTACTCTCCCAAGCTTAGGCTTTTGGCCTAAGTTGGTCTATGGCCACGGTTGGCCTGGCGGATATCCAAAGTTGTGACTAGGGTCGTATTGTGATGTAGCAGTCATTGCATCGTGGGCCGCAGCTTGGAGGCGAGCTATCTTAGCTCTCCTCTTATACTCTTCCGCCTCCTCTCTGGTTATAAAATATCTCCTTTTTGCCTGAAAGTCAAAGAAAGTAGAAGCAGGGAGAGCGACGTGATAGGTGCGTCGTCTGTCAAAGATTAGTCGGTACTGGAGGAACTGATCGTTCCTCTCAGCAAACTGATGATGAACCATAGCCTCATAATCCAAATAAGCAGGAGCCAACTCAATATCATCCTCACGTATGGTTATACCAAGAAAATTAGCTATGCGGGTTGCATAAATTCCACCAAAGAAATCTCCATTAAATCTATTAAGATGCAACCTACGTGCAACAATGGCTCCCAAATTATAAGATTTATCTCCTAACACAGCACTCCTAAGAATACTGAGGTCAGGGACACACATGTGACATGCCTCATCTTTACCATTAATGCATCTACCTATGAAGAGAGCAAAATAATGTATAGCAGGAAAGTGAATGCTCCCTATGGAAGCTTCTGTTATATCTCTAGATTCCCAGTTATACTAGCAAGAAAATCTCTAAATTCAGATTTGCGAGGTTCCCTAACACTACCCCATTGTGGAAGTTTGCAAGTAGTGGTAAAATCCTCTAAGTCCATCGTATAAGATTTTTCATAAAGATCAAACAGGACAGTTGGAGAATTGTGTGAAGATGAAAATTCAAACCTCCTCACAAAGGAACTAGTGAGATAGTGGTATTGGCGGCACTTTTCCTCCTCGAAGCTCACAAGATCAGCGTTACGCAAATATGCGTTAAATTCTTCCTTGATTTTCACTCGATCCATAAAGTCCTCTAAAGGCCATGTACAGGGCCGCACTGGAGCGTCCCTTGGTGGCTCATCATCAGCATCACGCATTGCAAGCATGGGTTCTTGTTTCCTTGAAGAGCCACCTTGGTACATTTTCCTAAACATATTTCTTCCTCTGAAAAATTTCTGAAATTTTCAGTAAGTTCAAATAAAAGTAAACCAAACTCAACAAAATTGATAGAAACTACTCCTACAAGTGCCTAGAGCCTATATCATGCATCAAAACTACTTGGAACCACATAAATTTGACATGCAAGCTCAAGAACAAGGTCACCTAGGCAGCACAAATTTGCAATGAATAAAGCACTAGAACAAAAACTAATTGGACCAATGGAGGAGTCACATACCAAGGAACAATCCCCCAAGCAGTTTTGTGAGAGGTGCTATGAGCAACGAGATCGAAAATGGCGGCAAAATGAGCTTGGACTCGGGTTTGAACTGGATAATCATGTTTGTGGGAGGAAGAAGGAGTGTGTGGGTGCAGGAATAAGTGGAGGAGGGCCACCATGGGCCCACGAGGTAGGGGCGCGCCCAGGGGGGTAGGGTGCGCCCTCCACCCTCGTGGCCAGGTGGATGCCCCCCGTGTTGTGTTCACAGTGCCAAATATTCTCAAATATTCCAGAAAAAAATCATATTTAAATTTAAGGGCATTTGGAGAACTTTTATTTTCGGGGTATTTTTATATTGCACGGATAATTCAGACAATAGACGGAAAATACTTATTTTATTTTATTTAATATAAATAACAGAAAGTAGAAGGAGGGTACAGAGAGTTGTGTTTTCTAAATTCATCCATCTCATGATCATCAAAAGGAATCCACTAACAAGGTTGATCAGGTCTTGTTAACAAACTCATTCCGAATAACATGGAACCGGAGAATCTTCGAATAGCACTAGGTTACCTCAATGGGGATATGCACATCCCCAACAATAAGAATATCATATTTCTTCTTGACAATAGGAAGAGGAAATTCAAAACCTCCAAAAATAATTGATGGAATTTTTCTAATAGAATTGATACTGTGGACTTGAGGTTGTTTCCTCGGAAAGTGTACCGTATGCTCATTACCATTAACATGAAAAGTGGCATTGCCTTTGTTGCAATCAATACCAGCCCCTGCAGTATTCAAAAAGGGTCTTGCAAGAATAATAGACATACTATCGTCCTCGGGAATATCAAGAATAACAAAGTCCGTTAAAATAGTAACGTTTGCAACCACAACAGGCACATCCTCACAAATACCGACAGGTATAGCAGTTGATTTATCAGCCATTTGCAAAGATATTTCAGTAGGTGTCAACTTATTCAAATCAAGTCTACGATATAAAGAGAGAGGCATAACACTAACACCGGCTCCAAGATCACATAAAGCAGTTTTAACATAGTTTCTTTTAATGGAGCATGGTATAGTGGGTACTCCTGGATCTCCAAGTTTCTTTGGTATTCCACCCTTAAAAGTATAATTAGCAAGCATGGTGGAAATTTCAGCTTCCGGTATCTTTCTTTTATTAGTAACAATTTCTTTCATGTACTTAGCATAAGGATTCATTTTAAGCATATCAGTTAATCGCATACGCAAAAAGATAGGTCTAATCATTTCAGCAAAGCGCTCAAAATCCTCATCATCCTTTTTCTTGGATGGTTTGGGAGGAAAAGGCATGGGTTTCTGAACCCATGGTTCTCTTTCTTTACCATGTTTCCTAGCAACAAAGTCTTTCTTATCATAACGTTGATTCTTTGATTGTGGGTTATCAAGATCAACAGCAGGTTCAATTTCTATATCATTATCATTGCTAGGTTGAGCATCAACATGAACATTATCATTAACATTATCACTAGTTTCAGGTTCATTACCAGATTGTGTTTCAGCATCAGAAATAGAAATATCATTTGGATTCTCAGGTGTTTCAGTAATAGGTTCACTAGAAGCATGCAAAGTCCTATCATTTTTCTTTTTCTTCCTTTTAGAAGGACTAGGTGCATCTATATTATTTCTCTGAGAATCTTGCTCAATTCTCTTAGGGTGGCCTTCAGGATACAAAGGTTCCTGAGTCATTTTACCAGTTCTAGTAGCCACTCTAACAGCATAATCATTATTCTTACTATTCAATTCATTGAGCAAATCATTTTGAGCTTTAAGTACTTGTTCTACTTGAGTGGTAACCATAGAAGCATGTTTACTAATAAGTTTAAGTTCACCTTTGACATTAGCCATATAATCACCCAAGTGTTCAAGCATATCAGCACTGCGTTTTAATTCTCTACCAAAATAAGCATTGAAGTGTTCTTGCTTAACCATAAATTTATCAAACTCATCTAAGCATGGGCTAGCAAACTTAGTAAATGGGATTTCAGCTTTATCATATCTATAGAGAGAATTTACCTTTACTACCTATGTCGGGTTATTAAGACCATGTATTTCTTCAATAGGAGATGGATTAAAATTATGCATTTCTTCGACATGCGGTAAATTAAGACCATGTATTTCTTCAATAGGAGGTAAATTCTTAACATCTTCAGCTTTAATACCCTTTTCTTTCATGGATTTCTTTGCCTCTTGCATATCCTCAGGACTGAGAAATAGAACACCCCTTTTCTTCGGAGTTGGTTTAGGAATAGGCTTAGGAAGTGTCCAATTATTTTCATTAGTCAACATATTATTTAATAGAATTTCAGCTTCATCCGGTGTTCTTTCCCTGAAAACAGAACCAGCACAACTATCCAGGTAATCTCTGGAAGCATCGGTTAGTCCATTATGAAAGATATCAAGTATTTCATTTTTCTTAAGCGGATGGTCAGGCAAAGAATTAAGTAATTGGAGAAGCCTCCCCCAAGCTTGTGGGAGACTCTCTTCTTCAATTTGCACAAAATTATATATATCCCTCAAAGCAGCTTGTTTCTTATGAGCAGGGAAATATTTAGCAAAGAAGTAATAAATCATATCCTGGGGACTATGCACACAACCAGGATCATGAGAATAAAACCATATCTTAGCATCACCCTTTAATGAGAACGGAAATATTTTAAGGATATAAAAGTAGCGAGTTCTCTCATCATTAGTGAACAGGGTAGCTATAACATTTAATTTAGTAAGATGTGCCACAACAGTTTCAGATTCATGGCCATAAGTAATTATTTCAGGATCAACAAAGAATTCATAATCCTTATCAGTAACACAGATAGGTGAAGTAGCAAAAGCAGGGTTAGGTTTCATTCTAGCATTAAGGGATTGCTGTTTCCATTTAGCTAATAACCTCTTTAGATCATATCTATCATTGCAAGCTAGAATAGCTCTAGCAGATTCTTCATCCAGATCATAACCCTTAGGCACAACAGGCAATTCATATTCATTAGGGGGAGAGTCTTCATCATCACTTTCATCAATATTATCAGTTTCAATAATTTCATTCTCTCTAACCCTAGCAAGTTGTTCATCAAGAAATTCACCAAGTAGCATAGTAGTATCAAGCATAGAAGCAGTTTCATCATAAGTATCATGCATAGCAGAAGTGGCATCATCAATAACATGCGACATATCAGAATGAATAGCAGAAGCAGGTTTAGGTGTCACAAGCTTACTCAAAACAGAAGGTGAATCAAGTGCAGAGCTAGATGGCAGTTCCTTACCTCCCCTCGTAGTTGAGGGATAAATCTTGGTTTTTGGATCTCTCAAGTTCTTCATAATGATAAGCAGATATAAATCCCAAGTGACTCAAAGAATAGAGCTATGATCCCCGGCAATAGCGCTAGAAAATAGTCTTGATAACCCACAAGTATAGGGGATCGCAACAGTTTTCGAGGGTAGAGTATTCAACCCAAGTTTATTGATTCGACACAAGGGGAGCCAATGAATATTCTCAAGTATTAGCAGCTGAGTTGTCAATTCAACCACACCTGGAAACTTAATATCTGCAGCAAAGTATTTAGTAGCAAAGTAATATGATAGTAGTGGTAACGGTAGCAAAAGGTAATGATAACAAAAGTAATGTTTTTGGTATTTTGTAGTGATTGTAACAATAGCAACGGAAAAGTAAATAAGCGAAGAACAATATATGGAAAGCTCGTAGGCAATGGATCGGTGATAGAGAATTATGCCGGATGCGGTTCATCATGTAACAGTCATAACCTAGGGTGACACAGAACTAGCTCCAATTCATCAATGTAATGTAGGCATGTATTCCGAATATAGTCATACGAGCTTATGGAAAAGAACTTGCATGACATCTTCTGTCCTACCCTCCCGTGGCAGCGGGGTCCTAGCGAAAACTAAGGGATATTAAGGCCTCCTTTTAATAGAGTACCGAACGAAAGCATTAACACATAGTGAATACATGAACTCCTCAAACTACGGTCATCACCGGGAGTGGTGCCGATTATTGTCACTTCGGGGATGCCGGATCATAACACATAGTTGGTGACTATAGACTTGTAAGATAGGATCAAGAACTCTCATATATTCATGAAAACATAATAGGTTCAGATCAGAAATCATGGCACTCGGGCCCTAGTGACAAGCATTAAGCATAGCAAAGTCATAGCAACATCAATTTCAGAACGTAGTGGATACTAGGGATCAAACCCTAACAAAACTAACTCGATTACATGATAAATCTCATCCAACCCATCACCGTCCAGCAAGCCTATGATGGAATTACTCACGCACTGCGGTGAGCATCATGAAATTGGTGATGGAGGATGGTTGATGATGACGATGGCGACGGATTCCCCTCTCCGGAGCCCCGAACGGACTCCAGATCAGCCCTCCCGAGAGGTTTTAGGGCTTGGCGGTGGCTCTGTATCGTAAAACGCGATGAATCCTCCTTCTCTATTTTTTTCTCCCCGAAAGAAAATATATAGAGAGTTGGAGTTGAGGTCGGAGGAGCTCCAGGGGGCCCACGAGGTAGGGGGCGCGCCCCCCACCCTCATGGCTAGGGTGTGGGCCCCCTGGTCTTCATATTTTGCAAGGATTTTTATTATTTCCAAAAAGACGTTCTGTGAAGTTTCAGGTCATTCCGAGAACTTTTGTTTCTTCACATAAATAAGACCAAGGCAATTCTGCTGAAAACAGCGTCAGTCCGGGTTAGTTCCATTCAAATCATGCAAGTTAGAGTCCAAAACAAGGGCAAAAGTGTTTGGAAAAGTATATACGACGGGACATATCAGGCCCTACTTGTCTGTCAAAAGCCGGAAGGCGGCAAGCTTCGACCAGCAAGCGGAGGGGAGGCCGACTCCCAGCAGGCGGCCCTCCCCCTCCCTTAGAGTTTGTGCGCCATTAACCTGAGGAGATGGGGAATTGCTACAGTGAACGCCCGCGAGACGGCGGCACTGTAGCCATGCCTTCCCCGGCAAAGCACACATCAGCAGTGGCATCACCACAGTGTTAAGCTGCCGGCAGGACTAGCAAGCGGCGAGCACGGCCTATCGGTGAAGTACAAGACAGCCGGCGGGACCCGCTAGGTGGCGGGCCCCAGTGGCCAGCGGAGAAGCCGGCAACCATAGACACTGACACGCGGGTCCTACACCCGGCCAGATTACCATTGTACCCCTGGGGGTAGGCCTATATAAACCCCCCAGGGCACCCATGCAAAGGTTTCATACCTTAGACACACACACACACCCATAGAGAGAGGAAGTTAGGGCTAGCCTTGTTCTTCTTCCCCCTCTAGAGAAACAGCTCAAGGAGCAAGCTTGTAGCTACCATTGTTGCTTGAGTGATCATGCGAAGACCCCGCAGAGCAGGAGTAGGGGTGCTATCTCCTAGGAGAGCCCCGAACCTGGGTAAAGTTCGCCGTCGTACATGTCAACGCCTCATCCCGTTTCCTGGCACCGGCGACGTCTTACTATCCCCCACCATGATAAGCCATCCTTTGGCATATCTCACACGACACCCCCGAAAATGATAGAATTGTATTAACCGAAAACTTAGTACATGTGTGAATAGATAGACAAACAGAGTGTCCCTAGTATGCCTCTACTAGACTAGCTCGTTAATCAAAGATGGTTAAGTTTCCTAGCCATAGACATGTGTTGTCATTTGATGAACGGGATCACATCATTAGAGAATGATGTGATGGACAAAACCCATCCGTTAGCTTAGCATTATGATCGTTTAGTTTATTGATATTGCTTTCTTCATGACTTATACATGTTCCTATGACTATGACATTATGCAACTCCCGAATACCGGAGGAACACTTAGTGTGCAATCAAATGTCACAACATAACAGGGTGATTATAAAGATGCTCTACAGGTGTCTCCGATGGTGTTTGTCGAGTTGGCATAGATTGAGATTAGGATTTGTCACTCTGATTGTCGAAGAGGTATCTCTGGGCTCCCTCGGTAATGCACATCACTATAAGGCTTGCAAGTAATGTGACTAATGAGTTAGTCACACGATGATGCATTACGGAACGAGTAAAGAGACTTGCCGGTGACGAGATTGAACTAGGTATGATGACACCGACGATCGAATCTCGGGTAAGTAACATGCCGATGACAAAGGGAACAACATATGTTGTTATGCGATTTGATCGATAAAGATCTTCGTAGAATATGTAGGAGCCAATATGAGCATCCATGTTCCACTATTGGTTATTGACCGGAGATGTGTCTCGGTCATGTCTACATAGTTCTCGAACCCGTAGGTTCCGCACGCTTAACGTTCAATGATGATTTGTATTATGAGTAATGTGATTTGATGTACCAAAGGTTGTTTGGAGTTCCAGATGAGATCACGGACATGACGAGGAGTCTCTAAATGGTTGAGACATGAAAATCGATATATTGGAAGGCTATCTTCGGACATCGGAAAGGTTCCGAGTGATTCGGGTATTTTTCGGAGTACCGAAGAGTTACGGGAATTCGCCGGGGAAGTAGTGGGCCTTAATGGGCCATACGGGAAAGGAGAGAAGGGCCTCAAGGGGTGGCCATGCCCCCCCCCCCCATGGGCTGCTCCGAATTGGACTAGGAGGGGGTGGCGCCCCCCTCTTTCCTTCTCCCTCTCCCTGTCCTTCCATCTTCTCCTACTTGGACTAGGAAAGGGGGAAACCTACTCCTACTAGGAGTAGGAATCCTCCCTTTGGGCACGCCCCTTGAGGCCGGCCCTACTCCTCCTCCCCTCCTTTATATACGGGGGAGGGGGCACCCCACAGACACACAAGTTGATTTCTTAGCCGTGTTCGGTGCCCCCCTCCACAGATTTCCACCTCGGTCATATTGTCGTAGTGCTTAGGCAAAGCCCTGCGTCGGTAACTTCATCATCATTGTCACACCATCATGCTAACGAAACTCTCCCTCAGCCTCAACCGGATCAAGAGTTCGAGGGACGTCATCGAGCTGAACGTGTGCGGATCGTGGAGGTGCCGTGCATTTGGTACTTGATCGGTTGGATGACGAAGACGTTCGACTACATCAACCATGTTACTAAACACTTCTGCTTTTGGTCTACGAGGGTACGTAGACACACTCTACCCGCTCATTGCTATGCATCTCCTAGATAGATCTATCATGATCGTAGGTAAAATTTTGAAATACTGCGTTCCCCAACAGAAATAATCCCACATATTTGGAGAGTGTTCAATCTTTTGAATTTTTTGATGAAAGTGGGTTTGGAGAGGTCATGACTTTAGTTGATTCCACTATCTTGGAGGATCATAAAACTTTTATGCATGTGGATTGTGACGAGAAAAATTTATATGATAGATATATTATTGAATTTGATTATGATCCTACATATAATTATTATGAGAGAGGAAAATATGGTTGTAGAAATTTTCATGTTATTAAATTTCCTCTCGTTATGTTGAGATTGTCAATGTTTTATTCCTCTCCTTTGCGTATGCTAGATATTTATTGTCTTGACAATTTGTTTTCCTATAAAATTCCTATGCATAGGAAGTATGTTAGACCTAAATGTGTTTGTCACATGTTTCATGATGCTCTCTTTTTGTTTCAATTATTATCTTCCGTGTGAGCATCGTTGAAATCTTATGCCTAGCTAGGGGCGTGAAACGATAGCGCTTGTTGGGAGGCAATGAAGGAAATATGCCCTAGAGGCAATAATAAAGTTGTTATTTATATTTACTTATATCATGATAAATGTTTATTATTCATGCTAGAATTGTGTTAACCGGAAACATAGTACATGTGTGAATACATAGACAAACAGAGTGTCCCTAGTATGCCTCTATTTTGACTAGATCATTAATCAAAGATGGTTAAGTTTCCTAGCCATAGACATGTGTTGTCATTTGATGAACGGGATCACATCATTAGAGAATGATGTGATGCACAAGACCCATCCATTAGCTTAGCACTATGATCGTTTAGTTTATTGCTATTGCTTTCTTCATAACTTATACATGTTCCTATGACTAAGAGATTATGCAACTCCCGAATACTGGAGGAACACTTAGTGTGCTATCAAACGTCACAACGTAACTGGGTGATTATAAAGATGCTCTATAGGTGTCTCCGATGGTGTTTCTTGAGTTGGCATAGATCGAGAATAGAATTTTTCACTCCGTGTTTCAGAGAGGTATCTCTGGGCCCTCTCGGTAATGCTCATCACTATAAAGCCTTGCAAGCAAGGTGACTAATGAGTTAGCTGCGGGATGATGCATTACGAAATGAGTAAAGAGACTTGCCGATAACGAGATTGAACTAGGTATGATAATACCGACGATCGAATCTCGCGCAAGTAACATACCGATGACAAAGGGAACAACGTATGTTGTTATGCGATTTGACTGATAAATATATTCATTGAATATGTAGGAACCAATATGAGCATCTAGGTTCCGCTATTTGTTATTGACCGGAGATGTGTCTCGGTCATGTCTACATAGTTCTCGAACCTATAGGGTCTGCACGCTTAACGTCCAATGACGATTTGTATTATGAGTTATGTGATTTGATGTACCGAAGGTTGTTCGGAGTCCTGGATGAGATCGCGGCATCACGAGGAGTATCGAAATGGTCGAGACATAAGGATTTATATACTGGACCATGTTATTCGGACACCGGAAGTGTTCCGGATAGTTTTGGATAAAACTGGAGTGCCGGAAGGGTTACCGGAACCCCCCGGGGAAGTAATGGGCCTTAATGGGCCTTAGGGGAGAGAGAGAGGGTGGTAGCTATGAGGTGGCGCCCCCCAAGGGGAGTCCGAATAGGACTAGGGGTGGAGGTGCGGCCCCTCTTTCCCTCTCCCTCTCCCTCTCATTCCTTCTTCTCCTACTTGGACTAGGAAAGGGGGGAGCCGATTCCTACTTGGAGTAGGACTCTCCCCTTGGGCGCGCCCCTAGGGCCGGCCGGCCTCCTCCTCCCCTCCTTTATATACGGGGGAGGGGGCACCCCATAGACACACAAGTTGATCTTTTAGCCATGTGCGGTGCCCCCACTCCATAGTTTCACACCTCGGTCATATCGTCGTAGTGCTTAGGCAAAGCCCTGCACCGGTAACTTCATCATCACCGTCACCACACTGTCGTGCTGATGAAACTCTCCGTCGGCCTCAACTGGATCAAGAGTTCGAGGGACGTCACCGAGCTGAATGTGTCCAGATCGTGGACGTGCCGTGCATTCGGTACTTGATCGGTTGGATCGCGAAGAAGTTCGACTACATCAACCGCGTTACTAAATGCTTCCGCTTTCGATCTACAAGGGTACGTAGGCACACTCTCCCCTCTCGTTGCTATGCATCTACTAGATAGATCTTGCGTGATCGTAGGTAAAAAAATTTAAAATATTGTGTTCCCCAACAGTTGTACCAGAGCCAGGTCTATGCGTAGATGTTATATGCACGAGTAGAACACAAAGAGTTGTGGGCGATAATAGTCATACTACTTACCATCATGTCATACTTTGATTCGGCGGTATTGTTGGATGAAGCGGCGCAGACCGACATTACATGACCGCGTTCATGAGACTGGTTCTACTGCCGTTCTTCGCACACAGGTGGCTAGTGGGTGTCTGTTTCTCCAGCTTTAGTTGAATCGAGTTTGACTACGTCCGGTCCTTGGTTAAGGTTAAAACAGCACACTTGACAAAAAATCGTTCTGGTTTTGATGCGTAGGTAAGAATGGTTCTTGCTAGAAGCCCATAGCAGCCACGTAAAACAAGCAACAACAAAGTACATGACATCTAACTTGTTTTTGCAGGGCTTGCTGTGATGTGATATGGTCAAGACGTGATGTTATATAAATTGTTGTATGAGATGATCATGTTTTGTAACTGTTATCAGCAACTGGCAGGAGCCATATGGTTGTCGCTTTATTGTATGAAATGCAATCGCCACGTAATTGCTTTACTTTATCACTAAGCGGTAGCGATAGTGTTA
This sequence comes from Triticum aestivum, assembly GCF_018294505.1. Classification (NCBI taxonomy): domain Eukaryota; kingdom Viridiplantae; phylum Streptophyta; class Magnoliopsida; order Poales; family Poaceae; genus Triticum; species Triticum aestivum. Next base: position 524,019,485 of record NC_057809.1, on the reverse strand, counting down.
GAAGCAATAGTTGGCGAGACGACATGGATGCTCCGATGGAGATCAAGGTGTCAAGCCAGTAACGATGGTGATCATGACGGTGCTTTGGAGATGGAGATCAAAGGCACAAGATGATGATGGCCATATCATATCACTTATTTGATTGCATGTGATGCTTATATTTTTATGCATCTTATTTTGCTTAGTTCGGCGGTAGCATTATAAGATGACCTCTCACTAAATTTCAAGGTATAAGTGTTCTCCCTGAGTATGCACCGTTGCTACAGCTCGTTGTGCCAAGACTTCACATGATGATTGATAACCCACAAGTATAGGGGACCGCAACAGTTTTCGAGGGTAGAGTATTCAACCCAAATGATTTAACATAAGGGGAGCCAAATAATATTCTCAAGTATTAGCAGTTGAGTTGTCAATTCAACCGCACCTAAAAACTTAATATCTGCAGCAAGGTATTTAGTAGCAAAGTAATATGATAGTAGTGGTAACTATGGCAAAAGTAATATTTTTGGTTTTATAGTGATTGTAACAGTAGCAATGGAAAAGTAAATAAGCGAGAACAATGTATGAAAAGCTCGTAGGCATTGGATCAATGATGGATAATTATGTCGGATGCGATCGATCATGCAACAGTTATAACATAGGGTGACACAGAACTAGCTCCAGTTCATCAATGTAATGTAGGCATGTATTCCGAATATAGTCATACATGCTTATGGAAAAGAACTTGCATGACATCTTTTGTCCTACCCTCCCGTGGCAGCGGGGTCCTATTGGAAACTAAGGCATATTAAGGCCTCCTTTTAATAGAGTACCGGACCAAAGCATTAACACATAGTGAATACATGAACTCCTCAAACTACGGTCATCACCGGTAATGGTCCCGATTATTGTCACTTCGGGGTTAACGGATCATAACACATAATAGGTGACTATAGACTTGCAAGATAGGATCAAGAACTCACATATATTCATGAAAACATAATAGGTTCAGATCTGAAATCATGGCACTCGGGCCCTAGTGACAAACATTAAGCATAGCAAAGTCATAGCAACATCAATCTCAGAACATAGTGGATACTAGGGATCAAACCCTAACAAAACTAACTCAATTACATGATAAATCTCATCCAACCCATCACCGTCCAGCAAGCCTACGATGGAATTACTCACGCACGGCGGTGAGCATCATGAAATTGGTGGTGGAGGAAAGTTGATGATGACGATGGCAACGGATTCCCCACTCCGGAGCCCCGAACGGACTCCAGATCAGCCCTCCCAAGAGAGTTTAGGGCTTGGTCATGGCTCCGTATCATAAAACGCGATGAATCCTTCTCCCTGATTTTTTTTCTCCCCGAACACGAATATATGGAATTGGAGTTGAGGTCAGTGGAGCGTCAGGGGGCCCACGAGGCAGGGGGCATACCAAGGGGGTAGGCGCGCCCCCCACCCTCGTGGACAGGGTGTGGGCCTCCTGACATGGATTCTTCTTCCAGTATTTTTTATATATTCCAAAAATAATCTCTGTTGATTTTCAGGCCATTCCGAGAACTTATATTTCTGCACAAAAATAATGGCAATTCTGCCGAAAACAGCGTCAGTCTGGGTTAGTTCCATTCAAATCATGCAAGTTAGAGTCCAAAACAAGGGCAAAAGTGTTTGGAAAAGTAGATACGATGGAGACGTATCAACTCCCCCAAGCTTAAACCTTTGCTTGTCCTCAAGCAATTCAGTTGATAAACTGAAAGTGATAAAGAAAAACTTTTACAAACTCTGTTTGCTCTTGTTGTTGTAAATATGTAAAGCCAGTATTCAAGTTTTTAGCAAAGATTATGAACTAACTATATTCACAATAACATTTAGGTCTCATGTTTACTCATATCAATGGCACCATTAAAGATCAAGGACTGACTAGACATTATAATTCATGGTACAAGAGAACCAGTCACAGTCATACTCAATGTAAACTAACAGTAATGTATGCAAATGACAGTGGTGCTCTCCGACTGGTGCGTTTTAATAAGAGGATGATGACTCAACATAAAAGTAAATAGATAAGCCCTTCGCAAAGGGAAGCAGGGATTTGTAGAGGTGCCAGAGCTCAGTTTTGAAATAGATATGAATAATATTTTGAGCGATATACTTTCATTGTCAACATAACAACCGAGAGATCTCGATATCTTCCATGCTACACACATTATAGGCGGTTCCCAAGCAGAATGGTAAAGTTTATACTCCCCCACCACCAACAAGCATCAATCCATGGCTCGCTCGAAACAACGGGTGCCTCCAACTAACAACAATCCTGGGGGAGTTTTGTTTGCAATTATTTGATTGATTTGAGCATGGGACTGGGCATCCCGATGACCAGCCAGTTTCTCGTGAATGAGGAGCGAAGTCCACTCCTCTTGAGAATAACCCGCCTAGCATGGAGGATACAGACAGCCCTAGTTGATACATGAGCTATTCGAGCATACAAAACAGAATGTTTATTTGAAGGTTTAGAGTTTGGCACATAAAAATTTACTTGGAACGGCAGGTAGATACTGTATATAGGTAGGTATGGTGGACTCATATGGAATAACTTTTGGGTTTATGGAATTGGATGCACAAGCAGTATTCCCGCTTAGCACAAGTGAAGGCCAAAAAAAGACTGGGAAGCGACCAGCTAGAGAGCGACAACAGTCATGAACATGCATTAAAATTAATCAACACCCAATGCAAGCATGAGTAGGATATAATGCACCATGAACATAAATATCGTGGAGGCTATGTTGATTTTGTTTCAACTACATGCGTGAACATGTGTCAAGTCAAGCCACTCGAATCGTTCAAAGGAGGATACCACCCCATCATACCCCATCACAACCATTTTAATAGCATGTTCGCACGCAAGGTAAACCATTATAAACTCCTAGCAAATTAAGCATGGCATAAGCAACTATAATCTCTAATTGTCATTGCAAATATGTTTCTTTCATAATAGGCTGAATCAGGAATGATGAATTAATCATATTTACAAAAACAAGAGAGGTCGAGTTCATACCAGCTTTCCTCATCTCAATAAGTTCATCATATAATCATCATTATTGCCTTTCACTTGCACGAGCGAATAGTGTGGATAATAATAATAGTACACATGCATTGGACTAAGCTGAAATATGCAAGAATTCAATTCAAGAGAGAATACAAGGTAATATGGCATCTTTGTTAGATCAACAATAATGCATATAAGAGCCACTCAACATTTTCATTATGGTCTTCTCCTCTCGACCCCCAAAGGAAAGAAAAGAAACAAAACTATTTACACGAGAAAGCTCCCAACAAGCAAAAGAAGAACGAGAAATCTTTTTGGGTTTTGTTTTAATTACTACTACAGGCATGGAAAGTAAACTAACTAAAAGCTACAACTATTTTTTTTGTTTTTCTTAAGGTTTTTCAAACACACAAGAAGAAAGCGAGAAAATGAAAATAAACTAGCATGGATGATATAATGAAAAAGTATAAGCACCGACAACTAGCATGAGTGTGTGAACATGAATGTAATGTCGGTGAGAGATACGTACTCCCCCAAGCTTAGGATTTTGGCCTAAGTTGGTCTATGCCCATGGATCAAAGTTGTAGCTGGGGTCGTACTGAGAAGGGTCCTCAGATTTCCACTGGCTGGCGATCTCCTCCGGGTTCCACTGATAAGTAGACTAATGGTGAGGGTCAGATTGTGGCTCCGGCTCTGCAGCTGACATCTGGTTCCAGTAGGCAAGAATGTCCTCCGGCGGAACAAGGTACTTGCCTGAAAATATGTCAAACAAAGAAGGCGCAGGCAAGGTAATAAACTCACAATTTTTTTTGTTAAATATCAATTTGTATTTGAGTGTCTTATTCCTATCCTTAACAATAAACTCGTGTGCTACCATACTTTTATAACCTAGAGCAATAGGAGGTAGCAACTTTTCCTCTTTCTCATAATGCCTGATAGGTATGTTAAAGTGTGCAGCAAGGCGCGAGGCAAAGATGCCTCCGAGGACGGGGCCCTTAGTACAGTTCAGATTTAATCGTCTAGCAACAATAGCGCCTAAGCTGAAAGTAGTATCATTAAACAAGGCATGGCGAAAAATAGCAATATCCGAAGCACTGAGGTTCCCACAATTCCCGCGACCAATTAAGCATCTACTAGCAAATATTGCGAAGTAACGTAAAACAGGAAAATGTATGCTAGTGATTCTCACATCGGAAACTTTCCTCGTTTCCCCTACAGCAATCATATCAATAAATGCCTCCATATCATTACAATGTGGTTCCTCTATGCTGCCCTCAAAGGGTATCAAATAGATCTGGCAAAAATCATAAAGTGATATCTCCTTATGCACATCATATAAATAAAACTCCACCGAAGTGTTGGGATCTACGGTAGGGTGCTTCGACTGCAAATTAAAATTTCCTATGCGCAGAACAACCAAGAACATGCTACGGGAGATGGATCACAGTTTGTTACCACTAGACACGCAGTGCCGTGCAGCGGAAGAAGAGTTGGGGCAGCGCGTCCATGTGGATCATCTCCTCCTCGTCCGATCTCCCCTATACAACCGGTGGTCGGTTCCCACATACAGGTTCGCTAGAGCGGCGCAAGTGCACCGCCTCTAAAGGTATCCGCGCGTGCAGGAGGAACATCGTGCGGCGGACTGCTAGGTCCGATCACACAACCGGCAACGAGTGGAGGTGTCTATTCGCAACACATGCAAACCCTAGTGACAGTGCCGAAGCGATCAACCGCCTGAGTGTGCAGCACCTCCACTATATATATAGGCGTCCGTCACGGGCTCAACACTTGGGCCTCGCACGGACCCTAAAGCCCATAAGCCTACTCGGCCACAATCCGAATACAGATCGGATCACATCCGACCAGTGTCCTCGGATCCGACCTCGTAGCTTCCTTCCCTTAAGCGCGCGACCCCTTAGGTTCAAGTTGGCTTGGTCGCAGTTTGGATCACCTCCGAACTACATAGTTGGTAGCGGCCTCTAGCAAGGCATGCCGAACACCAAGTAGACTATGAAGCTTGTTAGCGAACCTATACATGACACTTCCATTCCTTTTGCCACGTGATATATGTTGTCGAGCTCAAGGCGAGTCTGTCATCCTTGTGCCAACCTCTTTCTCGTTCTAGTGATGCCAACCACAAACCGGATTATCTCATAATCCTTGTCGCATGGCCATGCTTATCCTGGTCGGATCACACAAGGGGCCCAGAGTATATCTCTCTTGATCGGAGGGGCAAATCCCATCTTGCTCGACCATGTCTCGCAGCATGGTTCTGGACAAACCCGAAACCTACCTTTATAACTACCCAATTACAGAGTAGTGTTTGGTCAGCCCAAAGCAAGTCTGTCACCATCCCGAGTACATGCGTCAGCTCAGGTCTTAGGACACAGAACATATGTTGTACTAGAGACTCACAAATGACATATCGCTGCGTCTCATAGTTGGGTCTGTCCGACTCGGACCTTATCTCGACTCGGATCCGACTACGTCGAATCCGACCAGATCCTTCCAAGTCCATATTATTTGGTTAGCATCCAATGCTCCATGGCTAGTGAGACCAAGCCATCGACCGTGTCATATGCTAGTCTAGTTTGCTGCGCATCCACACAGCCCTTTCGACTAGGGACCTTTTAGGACAGTCATCATACAATGCATAGTCCCACAAACAAGTCATGTACTTGCTGATACACATCATTGATAATGTCTAAGGACTATGTTTATTCATAAACACATAGGAAATATCATTATACATGATTGCCTCTAGGGCATATCTCCAACACGAAGGTGGTGATCTCTTAGCATGGAAATGAAAATTTTGCACAAAGATATTGGTGAGTAAGAGATATTGTTCACGCTGGTCGTGGAGGAAGGCGGTGAGGCCTGCATTCTCAGCCAAATGATAAAAATCTTCATGAATCCCGGCCTCTTTCAAGAACTCATCACAAGGCCATTCACATGGCCGAACCTCCGCAGTACGTGGGAGATTATACTTGGGCTTCTTGTTCTCTTCATCTTGCTTATCCTTCGAGCTTCGGCTCAATGAGCCCCTCAAAAATCTCTTCATCATTTTCTGAAAATTTCTGAAATTTTTAGTAACTTAAAATAAAAGTGAACCAAACTCAACAAAATTGATAGCAACTACTCCTACAAGTGCCTAGAGGCCATATCAAGCATTAAAACTACTTTTGACCATATAAATTTGACATGCAAGCTCAAGAACAGGATCACCTAAGCAACAAAACTTTGCAATGACTAAAGCACTAGAACAAAAACTAATTGGACCATTGGAGGAGTCACATACCAAAGAACAATCCCTCAAAGCAGTTTTGTGAATGGAGCTTTGAGCAAGGAGATCGAAAATGGCAACAAGATGAGCAAGAACTCGGGTTTGAGCTGGTTGGTGATATTTTTGGGAGGAAGAAGGCGTGTGTGGTGGCTGGGATAAGTGGAGGGGACACACATGGGGTCCACGAGGCAGGGGGTGTGCCCTCCACCCTCGTGGGCACGTGACTGCTCCCCCTGCTGTGTCTTTAGTGCCAGATATTCTCAAATATTCTAGAAAAATCATATTTAATTTTTAGGGCATTTGGAGAACGTTTATTTTCGGGGTATTTTTTATTGCATGGATAATTCAGAAAACAGACAGAAAATACTATTTGCTTTATTTAATATAAATAATAGAAAGTAAAAGGAGGGTACAGAGATTTGTGTTTTCTAAATTCATCCATCTCATGCTCATCAAAAGGAATCCACTAACAAGGTTGATCAGGTCTTGTTAACAAACTCATTTCGAATAACATGAAACCAAAGAATTTTCGAATAACACTAGGTTACCTCAACAGGGATATGCATGTCCCCAACAATAAGAACATCATATTTCTTCTTGACAGTAGGAAGAGGAAATTCAAAACCTCCAATAGTGATTGTTGAAATTTTTCCAATAGAACTGATACTGTGGACTTGAGGTTGTTTCCTCGGAAAGTGTACCATATGCTCATTACCATTAACATGAAAAGTGACATTGCCTTTGGTGCAATCAATAACAGCCCCTGCAGTATTCAAAAAGCGTCTTCTAAGAATAATAGACATACTATCTTCCTTGGGAATATGAAGAATAACAAAGTCCATTAAAATAGTAACGTTTGCAACCACAACAGGCACATCCTCACAAATACCGCAGGTATAGCAGTTGATTTATCAGCCATTTGCAAAGATATTTCAGTAGGTGTCAACTTATTCAAATCAAGTCTACGATATAAATAGAGAGGCCTAACACTAACACCGGCTCCAAGATCACATAAAGCAGTTTTAACATAGTTTCTTTTAATGGAGCATGGTATAGTTGGTACTCCTGGATCTCCAAGTTTCTTCGGTATTCCACCCTTAAAAGTATAATTAGCAAGCATGGTGGAAATTTCAGCTTCCGGAATCTTTCTTTTATTAGTAACAATTTCCTTCGTATATTAAGCATAAGGATTCATTTTAAGCATATCAGTCAAACACATAAGCAAAAAGATAGGTCTAATCATTTCAGCAAAGCGCTCAAAATCCTCACCATCCTTTTTCTTGGATGGTTTAGGAGGAAAAGGCATGGGTTTCTGAACCCGTGGTTCTCTTTCTTTACCGTGCTTCCTAGCAACAAAGTCTCTCTTATCATAATGTTGATTCTTTGATTGTGGGTTATCAAGATCAACAACAGGTTCAATCTCTACATCATTATCATTACTAGGTTGAGCATCAACGTGAACATCATCATTAACATTATCACTAGGTTCATGTTCATTACCAGATTATGTTTCAGCATCAGAAATAGAAATATCATTAGGATTCTCAGGTGTGTCAATAAAAGGTTCACTAGAAGCATGCAAAGTCATATCATTCTTCTTTTTCTTCCTCTTAGAAGGACTGGGTGCATCAACATTAGTTCTCTGAGAATCTTGCTCAATTCTCTTAGGATGGCCCTTAGGATACAGAGGTTCCTGAGTCATTTTACCACCTCTAGTCATAACTCTAACATCATTATCATTCTGAGATTTAAGTACTTGTTCTACTTGAGTGGTAACCATAGAAGCATGTTTACTAATAAGTTTAAGTTCACCTTTAACATTAGCCATATAATCACCCAAGTGTTCAAGGTGTTTCAATTGTCTACCAACATAAGCATTGAAGTTTTCTTGTTTAACCATAAAGTCATCAAACTCATCCAAGCATGGGTTAGCAAACTTAGTCAACGGGATTTCACATTTATCGAATCTATAGAGAGAATTTACCTTTACTACATGCGTCGGGTTATCAAGACCATGTATTTCTTCAACTGGCGGCAAATTAAGACCATGTATTTCTTCAATAGGTGGTAAATTCTTAACATCTTCAGCTTTAATATCTTTTTCTTTCATAGATTTCTTTGCCTCTTGCATATCTTCAGGACTGAGAAATAGAATACCCCTTTTCTTCGGAGTTGGCTTAGGAGTTGGTTCAGGACATGTCCAATTATTTTCATTTGTTAACATATTATTCAATAGCAATTCAGCTTGATCAACAGTTCTTGCCCTGAAAACACAACCAGCACAACTATCCAGGTGGTCTCTGGAAGCATCGGTTAGTCCATTATAAAAGATATCAAGTATTTCATTTTTCTTTAGAGGATGATCAAGCAAAGCATTAAGTAATCGGAAAATCCTCCCCCAAGCTTGTGGGAGACTCTCTTCTTCAATTTGCACAAAATTATATATTTCCCTTAAGGAAGCTTGTTTCTTATGAGTGGGCAAATATTTAGCAGAGAAGTAAAAAGTCATATCCTGGGGACTACACACACAACCAGGATCAAGAGAATTAAACCATGTTTTAGCATCACCCTTTAATGAGAATGGAAACAACTTAAGGATAAAGTGATAGCGAGTTTTCTCATCATGAGTAAACAGGGTGTCAATATCATTTAAGTTAGTAAGATGTGCCACAATAGTTTCAGATTCATAGCCATAAAAAGGTTCAAATTCAACCAAAGTAATTACCTCAGGATCGACAGAGAAATCATAACCCTTATGAGTAATAAAGATAGGTGAAGTAGCAAAAGCAGGGTCATATTTCATTCTAGCATTCAGAGACTTTTCTTTAAACTTAGCTAATAATTTCTTAAGATCAGATCTATCATTGCATGCTAAGAAGTCTCTAGCAGTTTCTTCATCCATAACATAACCCTCAGGAACAACAGGCAATTCATATCTAGGGGAGAATCTTCATCATCACTTTCATCAATATTATCAGTTTCAATAATTTCATTCTCTCTAGCCCTAGCAAATTGTTCATCAAGAAATTCACCTAGTAGCATAGTAGTATCAAGCATAGAAGTAGTTTCATCATAAGTATCATGCAAAGTAGAAGTGGCATCATCAATAACATGCGACCTATCAGAATCAATAGCATGTGTAGGTGTCACAAGTTTACTCAAAACAGAAGGTGAATCAAGTGCAGAGCTAGATGGCAGTTTCTTACCTCCCCTCGTAGTTGAGGGAAAAATCTTAGTTCTTTGATCTTTCAAGTTCTTCGTAGTGATAAGCAGATATAAATCCCAAGCGACTCAAAGAATAGAGCTATGCTCCCCGGCAAGGGCGCCAGAAAATAGTCTTGATAACCCACAAGTATAGGGGGTCGCAACAGTTTTCGAGGGTAGAGTATTCAACCCAAATTTATTGATTTGACACAAGGCGGGCCAAAGAATATTCTCAAGTATTAGCAGTTGAGTTGTCAATTCAACCACACGTGGAAACTTAATATCTGCAGCAAGGTATTTAGTGGCAAAGTAATATGATAGAGTGGCAAGGGTGGCCAAAGTAATTTTTTTGGTTTTATATTGATTGTAACAGTAGCAACGGAAAAGTAAATAAGAGAAGAACAATGTATGAAAATCTCGTAGGCATTGGATCAGTGATGGATAATTATGTTGGATGCGATCGATCATGCAACAGTTATAACATAGGGTGACACAGAACTAGCTCCAGTTCATCAATGTAATGTAGGCATGTATTTCGAATATAGTCATACGTGCTTATGGGAAAAAACTTGCATGACATCTTTTTTCCTACCCTCCCATGGCAGCGGGGTCCTATTGCAAACTAAGGGATATTAAGGCCTCCTTTTAATAGAGTACCGGACCAAAGCATTAACACATAGTGAATACATGAACTCCTCAAACTACGGTCATCACCGGTAATGGTCCCGATTATTGTCACTTTGGGTTAACGGATCATAACACATAATAGGTGACTATAGACTTGCAAGATAGGATCAAGAACTCACGTATATTCATGAAAACATAATAGGTTCAGATCTGAAATCATGGCACTCAGGCCCTAGTGACAAGCATTAAGCATAGCAAAGTCATAGCAACATCAATCTCAGAACATAGTGGATACTAGGGATCAAACCCTAATGAAACTAACTCGATTTGATAAATCTCATCCAACCCATCACTGTCCAGCAAGCCTAGGATGGAATTACTCACACACAGTGGTGAGCATCATGAAATTGGTGATGGAGGAAGGTTGATGATGATGATGGCGACGGATTCCCCTCTCCGGAGCCCCGAACAGACTCCGGATCAGCCCTCCCGAGAGAGTTTAGGGCTTGGTGGTGGCTCTGTATCGTAAAACATGATGAATCCTTCTCCCTAATCTTTTTCTCCCCGGACACAAATATATGGAGTTGGAGTTGAGGTCGGTGGAGCGTCAGGGAGCCCATGAGGCAGGGAGCGCGCCGAGGGGGTAGGCGCACCCCCCACCCTCGTGGACAGGGTGTGGGCCCCCTGACGTGGATTCTTCTTCTAGTATTTTTTATATATTCCAAATATAATCTCCGTTGATTTTCAGGTCATTCCAAGAACTTTTATTTCTGCACAAAAATAACACCATGGCAATTCTGCTGAAAACAATGTCAGTCCGGGTTAGTTCCATTCAAATCATGCAAGTTAGAGTCCAAAACAAGGGCAAAAGTGTTTGGAAAAGTAGATACGACAGAGACGTATCAATGATCGGGTGTGATAAGCTCTACGTTCACATACAACAGGTGCAAGCCAGTTTTGCACAAGCAGAATACTCAGGTTAAACTTGATGAGCCTCGAAACACTGAGACCAAAAGGTCGAGCATAAATCATATAGTAGATATGATCAACATAGTGATGTTCACCATTGAAAACTTCTCCATCTCACGTGATGATCGGACATGGTTTAGTTGATATGGATCACGTGATCATTTAGATGACTAGAGGGATGTCTATCTAAGTGGGAGTTCTTAAGTAATATGATTAATTTAACTTTAATTTATCATGAAATTAGTACCTGATAGTATTTTGCATGTCTATGTTGTTGTAGATAAATGGCCCATGCTACTGCTCCTTTGAATTTTAATGCGTTCCTAGAGAAAGCTAAGTTGAAAGATGATGGTAGCAACTACACAGACTGGGTCCGTAACTTGGGGATTATTCTCATTGTTGCACAGAAGAATTACGTCCTCGAAGCACCGCTAGGTGCAAAGCCTGCTGCAGGAGCTACTCCAGATGTTATGAATGTCTGGCAGAGCAAAGCTGATGACTACTCGATAGTTCAGTGTGCCATGCTTTACGGCTTAGAATCGGGACTTCAACGATGTTTTGAACATCATGGAGCATATGAGATGTTCCAGGAGTTGAAGTTAATATTTCAAGAAAATTAATGCCCGGATTGATAGATATGAAGTCTCCAATAAGTTCTACAGCTGCAAGATGGAGGAGAATAGTTATGTCAGTGAACATATACACAGAATGTCTGGATACCACAACCACTTGACTCAACTGGGAGTTAATCTTCCTGATGATAGTGTCATTGACAGAGTTCTTCAATCACTGCCACCAAGCTACAAAAGCTCTGTGATGAACTATAATATGCAAGGGATGGATAAGATAATTCCCAAGATCTTCGCAATGCTAAAGGTTGCGGAGGTAGATATCAAGAAGGAGCATCAAGTGTTGATGGTCAACAAGACCACTAGTTTCAAGAAGAAGGGCAAAGGTAAGAAGGGGAACTTCAAGAAGAACGGCAAGCAAGTTGCTGCTCAAGTGAAGAAGCCCAAGTCTGGACCTATGCCTGAGACTGAGTGCTTCTACTGCAAAGGGACTGGTCACTGGAAGCGGAACTACCCCAGGTATTGGTGGAGAAGAAGGATGGCAACATGAAAAGTATATTTGATATGCATGTTATTGATGTGTACCTTACTAATGCTCGCAGTAGCTCCTGGGTAATTGATACTGGTTCTGTTGCTATATTTGCAACTCGAAGCAGGGGCTATAGATTAAGCGAAGATTGGCTAAGGATGAGGTGACGATGCGTGTGGGAAATGGTTCCAAAGTCGATGTGATCGCCGTCGGCACGCTACCTCTACATCTACCTTCGGGATTAGTTTTAGACCTAAATAATTGTTATTTGGTGCCAGCGTTGAGCATGAACATTATATCCAGATCTTGTTTGATGTGAGACGGTTATTCATTTAAATTAGAGAATGATGGTTGGTCTATTTATATGAGTAATATCTTTTATGGTCATGCACCCTTGATGAGTGGTCTATTTTTACTGAATCTGATAATAGTGATACACATATTCATAGTATTGAAGCCAAAAGATATAAGTTTAATAATGATAGTGCAACTTATATGTGGCACTGCCGTTTAGGTCATATTGGTGTAAAGCGCATGAAGAAACTCCATGCTGATGGACTTTTGGAATCACTTGATGCTTGTGAACCATGCCTCATGGGCAAGCTGACTAAGACTCCATTCTCCGGAACAATGGAGCAAGAACAGGCTTATTGGAAATAATACATACTGATGTATGCGTTCCGATGAGTGTTGATGCTCGCGGCGGGTATCGTTATTTTCTTACCTTCACAGATGATTTGAGCAGATATGGGAATATCTACTTGATGAAACATAAGTCTGAAACATTTGAAAAGTTCAAAGAATTTCAGAGTGAAGTGGAAAATCATCGTAACAAGAAAATTAAGTTTCTACGATCTGATCGTGGAGGGAATATTTGAGTTATGAGTTTGGTCTTCATTTGAAACAATGCAGAATAGTTTCGCAACTCACTCCACCAGGAACACCAGAGCATAATGGCGTGTCCGAACATCATAACCGCACTTTATTAGATATGGTGCAATCTATGATGTCTCTTACTGATTTACCGCTATCGTTTTGGGGTTATTCTTTAGAGACGGCTGCATTCATGTTAAATAGAGCACCATCGAAATCCGTTGAGACGACACCATATGAATGTGGTTTGGCAAGAAACCCAAGTTGTCGTTTCTTAAAGTTTGGGGCTGCGATGCTTATGTGAAAAAGCTTCAACCTGATAAGCTCGAACCCGAATCAAAGAAATGTGTCTTCATAGGATACCCAAAGGAGACTGTTGGGTACACCTTCTATCATAGATCCGAAGGCAAGATGTTCGTTGCTAAGAATGGATCCTTTCTAGAGAAGGAGTTTCTCTCAAAAGAAGTGAGTGGGAGGAAAGTAGAACTTGATGAGGTAATTGTACCTTCTCCCTTATTGGAAAGTAGTTCATCACTGAAATCAGTTCCAGTGATTCCTACACCAATTAGTGAGGAAGCTAATGATGATGATCATGAAACTTCTGATCAAATTGATGCCGAACCTCGTAGGTCAACTAGAGCAAGATCCGCACCAGAGTGGTATGGTAATCCTGTTCTGGAGGTCATGTTACTTGACCATGACAAACCTACAAACTATGAGGAAGCAATGATGAGCCCAGATTCCGTGAAATGGCTTGAGGCCATGAAATCTGAGATGGGATCCATGTATGAGAACAAAGTGTGGACTTTGGTTGACTTGCCCGATGATCGGCAATCCATTGAGAATAAATGGATCTTCAAGAAGAAGACTGACGCTGACGGTAATGTTACTGTCTACAAAGCTCGACTTGTTGTGAAAGGTTTTCGACAAGTTCAAGGAGTTGACTATGATGAGACCTTCTCACCCGTAGCGATGCTTAAGTCCATCCGAATCATGTTAGCAATTGCCGCATTTTATGATTATGAAATTTGGCAAATGGATGTCAAAACTACATTCCTTAATGGATATCTTAAAGAAGAGTTGTATATGATGCAACCAGAAGGTTTTGTCGATCCAAAAGGTGCTAACAAAGTGTGCAAGCTCAAGTGATCCATTTATGGACTGGTGCAAGCATCTCAGAGTTGGAATATACGCTTTGATAGTGTGATCAAAGTATATGGTTTTATATAGACTTTTGGAGAAGACTGTATTTACAAGAAAGTGAGCGGGAGCTCTATAGCATTTCTGATATTATATGTGGATGACATATTGTTGATCAGAAATGATACTGAATTTCTGAATAGCATAAAAGGATACTTGAATAAGACTTTTTCAATGAAAGACCTCAGTGAAGTTGCTTATATATTGGGCATCAAGATCTATAGAGATAGATCAAGACGCTTAATTGGACTTTCACAAAGCACATACCTTGATAAAGTTTTGAAGAAGTTAAAAATGGATCAAGCAAAGAAAGGGTTCTTGCATGTGTTACAAGGTGTGAAGTTGAGTCAGACCCAATGCCCAACCACTCCAGAAGATAGAGAGAAATTGGAAGTCATTCCCTATGCCTTAGCCATAGGTCCTATCATGTATGCAATGCTGTGTACCAGACCTGATGTATGCCTTGCTATTAGTTTAGCAGGGAGGTACCAAACTAATCCAGGAGTGGATCACTGGACAGCGGTCAAGAACATCCCGAAATACCTGAAAAGGACTAAGGATATGTTTATCATTTATGGAGATGACAAAGAGCTCGTCATAAACGGTTACGTCGATGCAATCTTTGACGCTGATCCGGATGACTCTAAGTCACAAACAGGGTACGTAATTTTATTGAATGGTGGAGCTGTCAGTTGGTGCAGTTCTGAGCAGAGCATCATGGCGGGATCTACGTGTGAAGCGGAATACATAGCTGCTTCAGAAGCAGCAAGGAGTCTGGATGAAGGAGTTCATATCCGATCTAGGTGTAATACCTAGTGCATTGGGTCCAATGAAAATCTTTTGTGACAATACTGGTGCAATTGCCTTGGCAAAGGAATCCAGATTTCAGAAGAGAACCAAGCACATCAAGAGACTCTTCAATTCCATCCGCGATCAAGTCAAGGAGGGAGACAGAGAGATTTGCAAGATACATATGGATCTGAATGTTGCAGACCCGTTGACTAAGCCTCTCTCACGAGCAAAACATGATCAGCACCAAGACTCCATGGGTGTTAGAATCATTACTATGTAATCTAGATTATTGACTCTAGTGCAAGTGGGAGACTGAAGGAAATATGCCCTAGAGGCAGTAATAAAGTTGTTATTTATATTTCCTTATATCATGATAAATGTTTATTATTCATGCTAGAATTGTATTAACCGGAAACTTAGTACATGTGCGAATACATAAACAAACAGAGTGTCCCTAGTATGCCTCTATTTTGACTAGCTCGTTAATCCAAGATGGTTAAGTTTCCTAGCCATAGACATGTGTTGTCATTTGATGAATGGGATCACATCATTAGAGAATGATGTGATGGACAAGACCCATCTGTTAGCTTAGCACTATGATCATTTAGTTTATTGTTATTGCTTTCTTCATAACTTATACATGTTCCTATGACTGTGAGATTATGCAACTCCCGAACACCGGAGGAACACTTAGTGTGCTATCAAACGTCACAACATAACTGGGTGATTATAAAGATGCTCTACAGGTGTCTCCGATGGTGTTTGTTGAGTTGGCATAGATCGAGAATAGGATTTGTCACTCCGTGTTTCGGAGAGGTATCTCTGGGCCCTCTCGGTAATGCTCATCACTATAAAGCCTTGTAAGGAAAGTGACTAATGAGTTAGTTGCGGGATGATGCATTACGGAACGAGTAAAGAGACTTGCCGATAACGAGATTGAACTAGGTATGATGATACTGGCGATCGAATCTTGGGCAAGTAACATACCGATGACAAAGGGAACATGCATGTTTTTATGCGGTTTGACCGATAAAGATCTTTGTAGAATATGTAGGAACCAATATGAGCATCTAGGTTCCGCTATTGGTTATTGACCGGAGATGTGTCTCGGTCATGTCTACATAGTTCTCGAACCCGTAGGGTCCGCACGCTTAACGTTTGATGATGATTTGTATTATGAGTTATGTGATTTGATGTACCAAAGGTTGTTCGAAGTCCCGGATGAGATCATGGACATGACAAGGAGTCTCGAAATGGTCGAGACATAAGGATTGATATATTGGACCATGTTATTCGGACACGAGAAGTGGTCCGGATAGTTTCGGATAAAACTGGAGTGCTGGAAGGGTTACCGGAACCCCCCGGGGAAGTAATGGGCCTTAATGGGCCTTAGGGGAGAGAGAGGGCAGCAGCCAGGAGGTGGCACATGTCGCCGTCAAAACCGGCGGATCTTAGGTAGGGGATCCCGAACTGTGCGTCTAAGGTTGATGGTAACAGGAGGCAGGGGACACGATGTTTTACCCAGGTTCGGGCCCTCTCGATGGAGGTAATACCCTACGTCCTGCTTGATTGATATTGATGAATATGAGTATTACAAGAGTTGATCTACCACAAGATCGTAATGGCTAAACCCTAGAAGTCTAGCCTGTATGACTACGGTATTGAGTATCCCCTATCCGGACTAAGTCCTCCGATTTATATAGACACCGGGGGAATCTAGGGTTACATAGAGTCAGTTACATAATATGGAATCTTCATAGTTGTTTGCCAAGCTTGCCTTCCACGCCAAGGAGAGTCCCATTCGGACACGGGCACCGTCTTCGGTCTTCATATCTTCACAGACCATCAGTCCGGCCCATAGATAATAGGTCGGACACCCGAGGACCCCTTAGTCCAGGACTCCCTCAGTAGCCCCTTACCAGTCTTCAATAGCAAGGTGTTCGGCGCACGGATTATCTTCGGTATTGCAAGGCAGGTCCCTCCCTTAAGTAGTGTAGTTGTCCATAGATTCGATGTCTCCCCTCGGCTTCTACGCGCTTAATGTCGTCGTTTTCCACGTGTTGAGCGAATGCAGACAGTTAGGGTATTTTTTGCAAATAACACCCCAGCCCTGCAAGGAAGAGTGTCTATTTAAAGAGATTGGATCTCAGATCCTTTCGATACCAAGCAGAGAAAATCCTCAGAGACTGCCAGGAAGGACCATTCCAACATGGCCAGCAACCCCAGCTCCTCTTCTCGTTCCAACATAGAGAGAGGCGAGTAGGAGAGGTGCTTTGTGTCCCATAGTCAATTAGCAAAGCTGCAAACGCAGGGATTTCTCCCTCCAGCAGATATGGTCCCTGTTCGAGCAGGGTTGGCCTCCTTCAACGGCAAAACCCAGGCAGAGGATTCTCCCAATCCGTCTGCGGGAGAACAGGTATGCTTCGTCCCCTGTCTACTAAGGGGAGTGGGGTTTCCAATTCACCCATTCCTCCGAGGGTTGCTGGAGTACTATGACCTCCGGCTGCACAATTTTACCCCTGGCTCCATCCTGCACATTGTGGGTTATGTCGCCCTATGCAAACTATTCCTGGGTTGTGAGGCCCATTTTGATTTATGGAGAAGACTATTCTGCCTCGTCCCTCGCAATCAAGGTGGATCAATCGTTGAAGTGGGAGGGCCGAAGTGTGGCGTATTGCCGGGACCGGACATCTGTCCGGCACGCCGAAGAAAGCTCCCGAAGAGTGGTCTTCCGAATGGTTCTACATTGACAACGTCGCTCTACCCGACCCTGTCCGCATAGGCCTCCCCGAGTTTTCAAATGCTCCTATGAAGAAGCGCCATAGCTGGTGTCCTCGAAGCCTCGTGGAAGAGGATAGTGCGGAGATCAGCTTGCTAGTGGGCAAGATTAAAACGCTTGCCCAGTCCGGATTGTCAATAGTTGAAGTGATGGCAATTTCCATAACGCGGGGGGTCCAGCCACTCCAATACCGAGGACTGCCCATGTGGCATTATAACGGAGAAGACGACGCCTCATGTTATGGCCGAAAAGGCCCGAAGACCCCCGCCGCTCTAGACAAGATCCTAGCCGAGCTGTATAAAGGGGAGAAGGAGGAGTTCAGCCATCTCCAACATCGAGACGGACTTTCCATGTACAATCCTCTCAGCTGGGTAAGGTTCGTCTTTACTTAATTTATCTTGTCCTTGGATCATTCGTTGACAGGCAGCATCTTATCTGCTCATAATAGGAATGGCGAAAGGCTATCGAGGGGATCCATGACCCTGCCCCTCTGCCGGAGAAACGCAACCGGGATCTTGACCTTGGATATGAAGAAGACCTGGACATACTCGTGGAGCTTGAGGAGGGAACGTTCTATCAGATGAGCTACGACGGTACATATGTACCTATTATTGCTGATTACCCCGGGCTCCTTTCGGCTTCACACATAAGTGATCCGAAGACACCTTATTCAAAAGAAATCTCTCCTTCCTTCTTACCCACCGCACTATCATGTGCTCAAAAGGGGAAGGGTTCGGTGCACCGTACCGCTCCAAGGGTACCTCCAAAGAGGGTGTCCCCCACTCCGGGCGAGTCTTCCAAGAGGAAAGCAAACGAAGACACGGCCATACCTTCATCGAAGAGGTATGAATTCGCCAGCATGCACCTGAGCAGTCAGATCCAACCGTGACCTTCCCGTTTTCCATGTGTCAGGAGAAAGGTGTGCCGGACTATATCCGGAGGTTCGAGCGGCCGTACTTCCCGCAGCCAGGATTCAAATCCTGCCGTGAAGACGGGGGCTGATGCGGGGGCGACGCCGGACTGTCCTCCAGCCGAGGACCCAAACAATGTATCCGTCACCAACTCGGAAGTGGAAAGTGCCATGGATCATCGGCACCGCCGGGCCATTTTACAAGACCCTGACTTTTCAGAAGAGTTGTTTAACGCATTCAGCTCGGCTGATGCATACATCCGAGCTGCTCGAGATGGAATTAACAGGGCCACAAAGCAAAATTTGAAAGATGTGTAGGTAAATTTGTTTTGTCTGACTATGATAACCATATGCCAGTAGCCCCCGAGACTTAAAGTTGTTGAAACAACTGATTTAAGGATCAATGTACAACCAGGTGCTTATGGAGAAGAACACCCAGCTAGCTCAGGAACTAGAAAAGTGTCAGCGCCAGCTACTTGCTGCCAATGTCGAACTGGAGAAATACAAGGCATCTCCCGGTAATATTTCCCTCTATCAAAAATTCATAACGATACACTGATAGTGTGAATATGGGTACTTATCTTTGTGTTGGGCCGTTAGACCAAGTATGGGAGCAGCTGGACGCCGCGCGAAGCGAAGAACACGGAGCCAAAAAGCTACTAGCAGCGGGCGAGCGTGTATTGACAAAAGTCGTTCAAGAGAAAAAAAACTCCAGGATTCGAACACCAAACTGGGCGAAGAACTGAAAGATGTGCGAGCCCAGCTAGCAGACTCTGTGAAGGAGAACAAGAAGCTGTGAGGTGGCATATTCAGTATGTGGCTGCTTTTATCTTATAACAGTTTGGAGGTAACGGTAGCTGATATAGCTGTAATTACAGGTGTATTGACGAACCACCCCGAAGACGAGGTGTCCGGATCATCAAGTGATCTTCTGCAAGGGCTGTCGTGGTTGCACGAGCAAGCTTGGCAGGCGATGTGGAGTGTAGCCAAGGCCTTATGGCCATTCGACTCCCCTCCAGGAAGCATGGAGAAGCTGGTAGAGCTGTTCAAGGGAGCGTGGCGGCGTGTCCGGCTATGGAAGATATCAGCCTGCCGAGAGGGTGCGCGTGAGGCCTGGGCCATGGTGAAGATGCGATATACCAAGATGGATCCTAATCACATGGCACATGTCGGATGGCTAGGGCGGAATGGGGAAGAAATTCCCGTTAGTTTAGTATATGACCAAGTAGAGGTGGCCACCAAATATTCCCAACAGGATTGTAAATTAGACCGCCTTTTGGACGGTATAGAGGAGGAAGTGTTTGAGTCGTGAGCGACTATGTACTTCCCTTCTAGCTGGATAATAAAGACAATTGTCATCGCCGACCTTTTCACTTCAACCTCTTGACCCGAAGGTTCGGAGTGTTTCCGAATACCGTAGCAGTAGAATATACCGGGGTATGCGTGGATACCAGGCATAGGGATCATAATTGCTCAAACAGACAATGTGTATCTGGCTAGTTATGTTATATTACATTATGTAAGAAACATCTTCCAGAAATAATAGTTCCATTAAGGGTTCCTTTCCCTGGGTGTGCATGCATGTTAATGTGCATGTCCGAACTGTGATTGATAAAATCGTAGAGTAAGTAACATCTGGGGTTCACAATGGAGTGAATGCGGAAACACCTTTAATACGCCGACCGGATATTCCCTTAAGAACGCTAGCTTTTGGCTTTACCCAGTCTGAGGTACACATCCGGATGACCCAACAGTAACAATCGCAGAGGTGCTCCCTTTATGCCCTAGCCGAACTAATGGGGACGTAGGGCATAAGCACAGGAGCCAGGCAACCCATCTTGGCCAAAACTTAAGTCATATCGATGCATATAGTGGCGAAGAAAAGGTACATATGGGAAAAAAGGGAACGCATATGTGCTGAGCTTGATGCTCGAAGAATAGTCGCAAGCTTCTATAGGAGAAGCCCCTAGGTATAATGAACGTACATATATAGAGATGTACGCGTCAGGTAGGGATGGTCTAGCCGCACTAAAGCCGTAAGGCTAAAGAGAAAACGAAAAAAGGTAAAAGACGAAAAGAGATAAAAAATAAATAATGGAAATAACAGGAGGGAGGAAACGAACATGAAGTTCGGTGTTACGCATAAAATCGTTGTAGTCTGGCCGCATTCCAGGGGTTCGGCTCCAGGTGATTATCTGACGCATCACGTAGGCGGTACGCTCCTCCGGTGAGAACTTCGTCAATGATGAAGGGACCCTCCCACTTGGGCTTGAGTTTGTCTTTTTTCTTCTCTGGCAAGCGTAGAACGAGTTCACCAATGTTATACATCTTGGCCCGCACGTCTCTGCTTTGATACCTGCAAGCCTGCTGTTGATAAAATGTGAAACGGGCTTTGGCGACGTCGCGCTCCTCCTCTAAGGCATCCCAGCTGTCCTGCCGATCAAGCTCGGCTTCTATCTCTTCGTACATGCGCACTCGAGGTGAGTCATGAATAATATCGCAGGGTAACACTGCTTCCGCACCGTACACCATGAGGAAGGGTGTATATCCTGGGCGTGGTCCACAGCCCCCAGAGTATGGAGTCAAGTTCCTCCACCCAGTGCTTGTCTGATTCCTTCAGAGACCGCACTAGTCTGGGTTTGATGCCGCTCATAATAAGACCATTAGCCCGTTCGACTTGACCATTTGTTTCTGGGTGATAGACAGAGGCGTAATCGAGCTTAATGCCTAGATTAGCGCACAGGTTTTCACCTCATCGGCTGTAAAATTGGAGCCATTATCGGTGATTATATTGTGCGGGACACCGTAACGGTGTACCACGCCGGATATGAGATCTATTATTGGCCCCGCTTCGGCCATTTTAACTGGTTTGGCCTCTATCCACTTAGTGAATTTATCCACCATGACCAGCAAATACTTTATCTTATGGCTTCCTCCTTTAAGGGGTCCGACCATATCGAGTCCCCAGACCGCAAAAGGCCAAGTGATGGGGATTGTTTGTAAGGTAGTGGGGGGCATATGGCTTTGATTGGCAAAGAGTTGGCATCCGACGCAATGTTGGACAAGGTCTTG
The DNA here is from genome assembly GCF_018294505.1 of Triticum aestivum. Lineage (NCBI taxonomy): Eukaryota > Viridiplantae > Streptophyta > Magnoliopsida > Poales > Poaceae > Triticum > Triticum aestivum. Next base: position 523,997,641 of record NC_057809.1, on the reverse strand, counting down.
TGCATCTGCTCGGGCCGTCGGCCAATAAAACCCTGTATGGAAGGCCTTGCTAACAAGGGCTCGAGCTGCAACGTGGTGACCGCCAAGTCCGGCATGAATTTCATCCAAGAGTTGCGGCCCCTCTTCCTTAGATATACATCGTTGAAGGACTCCGGTGGCGCTTTTCTTATAGATCTCTCCATCATGAACCGTGTATGCCTTTGAACGCCGGACAATGCAGCGGGCCTCATTCTGGTCCTCAGGAAGCTCTTTCCTGTTAAGGTAGGCCAGGAAGGGTTCGGTCCATGGGGCAATGACTGCCATGATGAGATGCGCCGACGATGTTATTTCGGTGGCTGAGCCCCCGATGACGTCGGTGTTTCCGGGATCTGGGGTTATGTTTGGATCCGGACTAGTATTGTCGTTTCCCCCGTGCCACACCACGGATAGCTTAAAGAGCCTTTCCAGGAAAATATTAGGTGGGACAGGGTCGCGCTTAGCGCCGATACGAGCAAGCATATCTGCCGCTTGATTACTTTCTCAAGCCACATGATGGAACTCGAGCCCCTTGAACTGGGCCGACATTTTTATGACTGCATTATGATACGCTGCCATCTTCGGATCTTTGGCATCGAAATCTCCATTTATTTGAGATATTGCAAGGTTTGAGTCCCCACGCACTTCTAGGCGTTGTATGCCCATGGAGACAGCCATCCGGAGACCATGCAATAAGGCCTCGTATTCGGCTGCGTTATTGGAGTCTATGTATAGTATTTGGAGAACTTACTAGGCGACGTCTCCAGTAAGGGACGTTAAAATGATGCCCACTCCTAACCCTGCCAGCATTTTGGAGCCGCCAAAGTACATGACCCAATTGGAGTATGTGTCATACTCTTTAGGGAGTTCGACCTCTGTCCATTCGGCGACGAAGTCGGCCAGTACTTGGGATTTGATAGCGCGACGTGGCTTATATGTAATGTCAAATGGGAGGAGCTCAATGGCCCATTTGGCAATCCGGCCCATAGCATCGCGGTTGTTTATAATTTCATTGAGTGGTACCTCGGAGGCCACCATGATCGAACACTCCTGGAAGTAGTGACGGAGCTTTCGGGATGCCATGAAGACCACGTATGCTATCTTTTGATAATGATGGTACCAGGATTTGCATGGTGTAAGGACAGTAGATACGTAGTATACTGGCTTCTGAAGCGGGAATTTATGTCCGTCCTGTTCTCGCTCAATGACGAGTACAGCGCTCACCACCTGATGTGTTGCCGATATGTATAATAACATCGGTTCACCGGCATTTGGTGCGGCCAGGATTGGATTGCTCGCTAGAAGGGTTTTTATTTCCTCCAGTCCGGCTGTTGTCGCATCCGTCCACTCAAAGTGGTCGGTTCGCCGTAGAAGGCGATAGAGTGGCAGTGCCTTTTCTCCCAATCTGGAGATAAAGCGGCTTAGAGCTGCTATGCAACCCATGAGCTTTTGAACTTGTTTAAGGTCTGTTGGCTTAGCCAATTGTGACAAAGCTCGGATTTTGGTTGGATTTGCTTCAATTCCTCTATTGGAAACGATGAAGCCCAGCAGTTTTCCAGCAGGGACGCCGAAAACGCACTTTTCCGAATTGAGCTTAATGTCATATACACGCGGAGGTTGTCGAATGTGAGACGTAAATCGTCTATTAGTGTTTCGGCATGCCTAGTTTTGATGACGACGTCGTCCAAGTAAGCTTCAACTATCTTGCCGATCTGTTTCTCCATGCATGTTTGAATCATGCGTTGGTATGTAGCACCGGCGTTCTTGAGCCCCAAGGGCATAGTGTTGAAGCAAAATGGCCCATATGGGGTGATGAATGTCGTTGCAGCTTGATCGGATTCCTTCATTTTGATTTGATGGTATCCAGAATATGCGTCAAGAAAAAACAATGAGTCGTGTCCTGCGGTGGCGTCAATGATTTGATCGATGCGGGGGAGGGGGAAGGGATCCTTGGGGCATGCCTTGTTGAGGTCTTTAAAATCAACACACAGGCGCCAGGATTTGTCCTTCTTTGGTACCATCACCAAATTTGCCAGCTAGTCCGGATGTTTTATTTCTCTAATGAATCCGCCCTCGATTAGCTTGGCTAGCTCTTCCCCCGTAGCTTGGCGTTTGGGTTCGGAGAAGCGCCGCAGTGTTTGCTTGACCGGTTTGTGTCCCTTCAATATATTGAGGCTGTGTTCGGCCAACTCGTGTGGGATTCCTGGCATATCAGAAGGGTGCCAGGAGAATATATCCCAATTCTCGCACAGGAACTCTCGTAGAGCGGCGTCAACCATTGGGTCTAGTTGTTCTCCTATGGATGTTGTCTTCTTGGGGTCCGTTGGGTGGACTTGGAATTTGACTATTTCTTCTGCCGGCTTGAATGAGGTGGATTTGGGTCGTTTGTCTAGGAATACATCATCTCTGTCCACCATGGAGCGCAGCGCGGTTAATTCTTCGGCCGCGAGGGCTTCAGATAATGCCTCAAGGTCCAGGGACGCGGTTTTATTCTCGGCACGGAGTGCTATGTCCGGATTACTAACTAGAGTGATTATGTCGTTGGTCCCGGGCATCTTAAGTTTCATGTACCCGTAATGGGGTATTGCGTGAAAGCGCGTGAATGCATCTCGCCCCAAGAGGGCGTGATATCCGCTGTTGAAGGGGGCCAGCTGGAAGGTTATTTCTTCAGACCGATAGTTCTCCGGCGTGCCGAATACCACGTCGAGTGTGATTTTTCCCGCACACCGTGCCTCCCGACTGGGAATGATTCCTCGGAAGGTGATGCTGCTTTGCTCAATGCGGCTCATGTCTATTTCCATCTTTCGTATTGTATCCTCATAAATGAGGTTTTGTCCGCTACCATCGTCCATGAGAACCTTGGTGAGCCGAAAGCCATCCACAATTGGGCTGAGGACCAAGGCGGCTGGTGCTCGGATTGTCATGTGTTTTGGTTCATCGCCAGCATTAAAGGTTATCGCTATGTTGTTCCAGGGGTTTATTGTTGCGATCTGGCAGACTTCAGCGAGTTCGCGGAGTGCCCTTTTGCGCCTATTGTTTGAAGTGAATGTCTCAAAGACTGTCAGTACTCTGGGTTCGTCGTCTTCTGGAGGGTGTTGCTCCGGGATGTCCTTGGTGAGGATGTCCTCGCCGTTTTTGGCTACCTACCGGAGTATCCAACATGCTCTAAGGTTGTGGGTTGGTATAGTATCCGGTGTGGTGTGTATTTTGCAGATGTCATCAAGCCATCCCTCCAGAATGGTTCCACGCCGCGTAATGGGTTTGTATTTCTTGGCTACTGGTATGGGCGCGTTACAGGGGTGCACCCTTTTTGCCTGGACCAGTGGTTGAGTTGGGGCCGATAGCTCCCAAACTGTGTGATCTCTCCAGGAGGTCTCCATTGTGCTATACTTCTGTACAATAGTTGCCAAGTCAGCGAAGTGTAGTATGCGGCGGCGATTAATGGCATTGAGGAGTGCTTCATTCTGCAGTTATTGCGGAACACTGATATTGCGTCCTCATCACGGCAATCCTTGACCTTGTCCTTGACAAGGAGAAATCTGGCCCAGAAGTGATGGGCCGTTTCTCAAGACTGTTGTTTTGTGCTCGTGAGAACACTTATGTCTGGGTGGGTGGGTGGAATTGGATCTGAACCCTGACCCGATCGATGATCCGGAGTATGAGGTTTTTCCAGACTGAACAGTCCGGGCTCCGGAGTGTCTTCTGATTTTTGAAGCCTACCGTCCGACTCTAAGTTCGGAGGGCAAGGCGTGTCCTTTTGCCGTTAAGTGTCCGGCTTCTCGAGGTCAGAGATCCGAACATAATTCATCCTCAATATAGAGGAAGGGTTATCTTGCTCCTCGACTACCGCTATCTAGTGGGTGATCGGTGGAGAATTAATCTCTCTCTGGTCGGGTTTAAGCCCAATCTGATCGTAGTCTATAGTGACTCCCAAGGCGGTAATGCGATCTAGGAGTTCGTTCAAAGACGATAACTCCGTCGGATCCATCCGTTTGGCGTATTCAGAATCAACGCAGATGCGTTTTTCGATGACTCGAGAGGTCATCCTCGCTGGCTCAGAGGCCAAGCGGGCGATCATGGTAAAATCGCCCAGCCGGAGGGTTTGGCTCGAGGCCAGAGCTCCTCCAAAGGTAATATTTTCCTTGACGATAAGTCGAGCCATCAACCTCTGCGATGACGGCACAGTGGAACTCTCAATGAAAGCACCAATGTCGGTGTCAAAACTGGCGGATATCGGGTAGGGGGTCCCGAACTGTGTGTCTAAGGTTGATGGTAACAGGAGGCAGGGGACACGATGTTTTACCCAGGTTCGGGCTCTCTCGATGGAGTTAATACCCTATGTCCTGCTTGATTGATATTGATGAATATGGGTATTACAAGAGTTGATCTACCACGAGATCGTAATGGCTAAACCCTAGAAGTCTAGCCTGTATGACTAAGGTATTGAGTATCCCCTATCCGGACTAAGTCCTCCGGTTTATGTAGACACCGGGGGAATCTAGGGTTACATAGAGTCGGTTACATAATATGGAATCTTCATAGTTGTTTGCCAAGCTTGTCTTCCATGCCAAGGAGAGTCCCATCCGGACACGGGCACCGTCTTTGGTCTTCATATCTTCACAGCCCATCAGTCCGGCCCATAGATAACAGGTCGGACGCCCGAGGACCCCTTAGTCCAGGACTCCCTCAGCGTCGCCCCCCCCCCCAAGGGGAGTCCGAATAGGACTAGGGGAGGGGGCTGCGGCCCCTCTTTCCCTCTCCTTCCTTCTTCTCCTACTTGGACTAGGAAAGGGGGGAGATGATTCCTACTTCGAGTAGGACTCCCCCCCTTGGGCGCGCCCCCTAGGGCCGGCCGGCCTCCTCCTCCCCTCCTTTATATACGGGGGAGGGGGCACCCCATAGACACACAAGTTGATCTTTTAGCCGTGTGCGGTGCCCCCCTCCACAGTTTCACACCTCGGTCATATCGTCATAGTGCTTAGGCGAAGCCCTACGCCGGTGACTTCATCATCACCGTCACCACACTGTCGTGCTGACGAAACTCTCCCTCGGCCTCAACTGAATCAAGAGTTCGAGGGACGTCACCGAGTTGAACGTGTGCAGATCGCGGAGGTGCCGTGCGTTCGGTACTTGATCAGTTGGATCACGAAGACGTTTGACTACATCAACTGTGTTACTAAACACTTCCGCTTTTGGTCTACAAGGGTACGTAGACACACTCTCCCCTCTCATTGCTATGCATCCTCTAGATAGATCTTGTGTGATTGTAGGTAAATTTTTTGAAATAATGCGTTCCCCAACAGGCAGCCCAATGAATAAAATTTATTTTTTCTTTTTGCTTTCTATTCTTGAGTGTTAGCACAATTATGCTACTGTTATGATTGTGTTTTTTGTGTTTTAATTAGTGTTTGTGCCAAGTAAAGCCTTTAGGATCTTCTTGGGTGATAGTTGTTTGATCTTGCTGAAAAATAGAAACTTTTGCACTCGCGAAAGTAATTCTCATTTTTAACCAGTGAGCGATAAAATGCCTATTCCTTTTGCAGTAGATCAATATACCAATTACTCAGGTCGTCCTAATTTTTCAGAATTTTTGGAGTTACAGAAGTATTTGAAACACCCAGAATACTACAGACTGTTCTATTTTTAACAGATTTTGTTTTCTTTGCGTTGTGTGCTTATTTTTATGGCTCTATGGTTTTCTTCGATGATTTTTTGCCATATAGAAGTTGGAATATAGTATATATAATGCAAGAACAAAATATTAATTGGTTTTATATAGTACTTATAGTAGTGATTTATTTTCTTTTACTAACGGGTCTCACGAAGGTTTTGTTGAGTTTTGTGTGATTGAAGTTTTCAAGTTTTGGGTTATCTTACGATGGATGAAGGAATAAGGAGTAAGAAGAGCCTAAGCTTGGGGATTCCCCGGCATCCCAAGCTATTATCCAAAAGAGAGCAAGCAACTAAGTTTGGGGATGCCCATGAGTGGCATCCCCTCTTTCTTCTAACGACCATCGGTATTTTACTCGAAGCTATATTTTTTTCGTCACATACTATGTGTTTTTCTTGGAGCGTCTTGTATGATATGAGTCTTTGCTTGTTTTATTTTGTGTTTTAAGTCTTGATTCCTTACTGGACACACCTATTTGAGAGAGCCAAAATTATGCCATGACTTGTTAGAATTATTCTCTATGCTTCACTTAAATTTTTTATGAGCTATGGACTTGCTCTAGTGCTTCACTTATATCTTTTTGAACATGGTGTGCTTTAGTATTTTTGAAGAAATTCTCTCTTGCTTCACTTAGATTTATTTGAGAGTTAGTAAAATTTTCAAGAAACTATCTCTTGCTTCACTTAAATTAATTTGAGAGAAAGAAATATTATGCTCATGATCTTCACTTACATTTATTTGAGCTTGTCAAAAGCAGCATATGAAAATTAGTTCCAAAGTGATTGATATCCAAGAAGGATATAAGAAAAAACTTTCATGAAGATCATTGGACAAAATAAACTTGATTCTTAGTAATAGTTTTGAGATATGATGATGTGATATGTGAGTTATGTTGATGAGTAATTATGCTTTAGTGAGAATATTCATGTTACGGTTTGTGATTCCCTATGCAAGCATGAAAGTCAATAATTATGCAATGAGATTATGTCCTACTTGTGGTGCATTATTCGATGTTAATTATGCTTAATGCTCGCTTATGAGATTATTCGTCTCTTGGTTGGTTGCTTCTCAACCTTTTGCTAGCCTTCATTTTTCACTAAGTATGATCTCAACTTGTGCATCCAAAAACCTTTAAACCAGTTTTGCCACATGAGTCCACTATATCTACCTATATGCGTTATTCTTTTGCCGTTCTAAGAAAAATTGTATGTGTCATCTCTAATTTTCAAAATAAACTTCTCTTTAGTGTGTTCGTTTCGCTCGCGGAGCGGTGAGGGGTGGCTAATATTTTCCATGCTAGATGTGTCATTCTCATGATGAGTGTTTATCCACTTGTCATTGCACGAGAGTAAGCAAAGGTATTAGGGATGCCCAGTCCCGAAATGAAAAATGAATTTACTTTATGTTGTCAAATAGTAAATTCCTTGGAAAGTGTTAGTATGGAGGGCAACCGTGGATACGGCTAGCCATGGAAAGTGAAAGTATGGTTGAAAAAGGAATAAACTTTATTTCCTGTTTGGGAACCGCCTATGATATATCCAGCATAGAAAGTGTTGGGAACTCTAAGTCGTTTTCGTTGGTGGGATGGATACACCTCCCAAAATGTTTTTATCTCTAAGTTTTTCGCTTTGAGCTCTGGCACCTCTACAAATCCCTACTTCCCTCTGTGAAGGGCCTTTCTTTTACTTTATGCATTTTTTTATTTTTGAATTTGAGTCTCCATCTTCTCTTATAAAAGCACCAACTAGGAGTCAATACGATCGTACTTGAGTACTGGGTGTAGTTAATATGCGAGTCTGTTTCATGAATGGATCAATGGTTCAGCATGATGGGCTAGGGATAGCTTATTTTAGCGTTGATATTTTGAAAGACATGGTTGCTTGTTGATATGCTTGAGTATTTAAATTATCATGTCAAAACTAGACTATTGCATTGAACAATATAAAAGTCCAAATGTCCATGCTATAAAGAAAAGAATATGATATGACATGATAGGCAGCATTCCACATCAAAAATTATGTTTTTATCACTTACCTACTCAAGGACGAGTAGGACTTAAGCATGGGGATGCTGATACGTCTCCAACGTACCTATAATTTTTTATTGTTCCATGCTGTTATATTATCAATCTTGGATGTTTTATAATCATTTTATAGTCATTTTATATCATTTTTTGGTACTAACCTATTGACATAGTGCCAAGTGCCAGTTGTTTTGCATGTTTTTTACATCACAAAATATCAATACCAAATGGAGTCCAAATGCCACAAAACTTTACGGAGCTTTTTATGGACCAGAAGGCACCTAATGGGCCCTGGCTGCGCCTGGGGGTGCTCCGAGGAGAGCACAACCCACCAGGGCGCGCAAGGAGGCCCAAGCGTGCCCTGGTGAGTTGTGCCCACCTCGGGTGCCCCCGGACCGCCTCTTTGCTCTATAAATACCCCAATATTCCCAAAACCCTAGGGGAGTCGATGAAATATTGATCCAGCCGCAGTAGAGTCCAGATCCAATCTAGACACCATCTCGGATGGGGTTCACCACCTCCATTGGTGCCTCTCCGATGATGCATGAGTAGTTCTTTGTAGACCTTCGGGTCCATACTTAGTAGCTAGATGGCTTCCTCTCTCTCGCTTGATTCTCAATACAATGGTCTCTTGGAGATGCATATGATCTAACTCTTTTTGCGGTGTGTTTGTTGGGATCTGATGAACTTTGAGTTTATGATCAGTTATTTCTTTTTATATCCATGAAAGTATTTGAGTTTCTTTGATCTCTTTTATGCATGATCTCTTATATCCTTGTATTTCTTCTCCGATATTTGGGTTTTGTTTGGCCAACTTGATCTATTTATCTTGCAATGGGAAGAGGTGCTTTGTAGTGGGTTCGATCTTACGGTGCTTGATCCCAGTGACAGAAGGGGAACCGACACATATGTATCGTTGCTACTAAGGATAAAACGATGGGGTCTATCTCTACATAGATAGATCTTGTCTACATCATGTCATCGTTCTTAATGCATTACTCCGTTTCTCTATGAACTTAATACACTAGATGCATGCTGGATAGCGGTCGATGTGTGGAGTAATAGTAGTAGATGCAGGCAGGAGTTGGTCTACTAATCTTCGACGTGATGCCTATATAATGATCATTGCCTGGATATCGTCATGATTATTTGAAGTTCTATCAATTTCCCAACAGTAATTTGTTCACCCACCGTTTGCTATTTTTCTCGAGAGAAGCCACTAGTGAAACCTACGGCTCCCGGATCTCTTTCTCATATTATTTACCTTTACGATCTATTTTCCATTGCATTTATTTTTAGATCTATTAATCCCAAAAATACAAAAATAATTTGCTGCACTTTATTTTATTTGGCGTTCGATCTATCAATCTACTACAATTTATCTCACGTTTGTTTGCCAATTTTTGGCACCGCTACCCGAAAGGGATTGAAAACCCCTTTTACATGTCAGGTTGCGAGTAGTTGTTATTTGTGTGCAGGTGATGTTTACGTTGTGTTGCTTGGTTCTCCTAATGGTTTGATAACCTTGGTTTCATATCTAAGGGAAATACCTACCGCCGTTGTGCTGCATCATCGCTTCCTCTTTGGGGAAATACCGATGTATCTTCGAGCGACATCAGTAGGATGTAATTTCATTGCACAACTATTGACTTTCGTGCTTGCATAGGGAATCACAAACCTTAACACCAATATTCTTACTAAAGCATAATTACTCATCAGCATGACTCACATATCAGATCATCATATCTCAAAACTATTACAAGGAATCAAGTTTATTTTGTCCAATGGTCTTCATGAAAGTTTTTATTATATCCTTCTTGGATATCAATCACTTTGTAACTATTTTTCATGTGTTGCTTTTGATAAGCTCAAACAAAAATAAGTGAAGATCATGAGCATAATATTTCTTTCTCTCAAATTAGTTTAAGTGAAGCAAGAGAGAATTTTTGTCAAAAATACTAAAGCACACCGTGCTCAAAAATATATAAGTGAAGCACTAGAGCAAATGACAAGCTACTCCAAAAAAGATATAAGTGAAGACCAAGCGAGTAGTTAAGTAAATAGGTAACTATTTGAGGACTCTCTCTTACTCAAAAACTTTCAGATCTAAGTATTTTAGTAAAACATCAAGGAAAAACAAAATAAAATGACATTCTAAGAATATTACACATCATGTGAAGAAGCAAAAACTTAGGCTCAACCGATACTAACCGATAATTGTTGAAGAAGAAAGGTGGGATGCCTAGCGGGGCATCCTGTAACGCCCTCGATGCGGCTATATCTCCTACGTGTCGAGGCACGACTTAGAGGCATAACCGCATTGAAAGCAATGTCGCAAGTTAGGCAATCTTCACAACATCCCATGTAATATATAGATAATAAAAGGGGGGATACATAGTTGGCTTACACTCGCCACGTCAATCAAAGTACATAAATAGCATCACATCATCCAGACACTCATGGCCCGTCTACGGCGCCAAAATAAAAGAACAACCCAACATGCGACACGGTCCCGATCGCCCCAACTGGGCACCACTACTGATCATCAGGGAAAGACACATAGTAACGGCGTGAGTCCTCGTCGAACTCCCACTTGAGCTCAAGCGCGTCATCTGGAACGGAGTCATCAGGCCCTGCATCTGGTTTGGAAGTAAACTGTGAGCCACAGGGACTCAGCAATCTCGCACCCTCGCGATCAAGACTATTTAAGCTTATGGGTAAGGCAAGGTAAAAATGTGGAGCTGCAGCAAGCGACTAGCATATATGGTAGCTAACCTATTCGCAAAAGAGAGCGAGAAGAGAAAGGCAAAGCGTGAACAAGTAACTAGAGAGCAACCTAGGGCAAGCATTACTCCAACACCGTGTTCACTTCCCGGACTCCGCCGAGAAGAGACCATCACGGTAACTCACATAGTTGGTTCATTTTAATTAAGTTAAGGTTCAAGTTATCTACAACCGGACATTAACAAATTCCCATCTGCCCATAACCGCGGGCATGGCTTTCGAAAGTTCAAATCCCTGCAGGGGAGTCCCAACTTAGCCCATGACAAGCTCTCACGGTCAACGAAGGAATAGACCTCCTCCCGAGACATTCCGATCAGACTCGGTATCCCGGTTCTACAAGACACTTCGACAAGTTAAAACAAATCCAGCAACACCGCCCGAATGTGCCGACAAATCCCGATAGGAGCTGCGCATATCTCGTTCCCAGGGCACACTCAGATGATACATCCTACGAGTAAAACCAAACCTCAAGTTGCCCCGAGGTGGCCCCGCAGTCTACTCGGTCAGACCAACACTCAAAGGAGCACTGGCCTGGGGGGGTTTAAATAAGATGACCCTCGGGCTCCGGAAACCCAAGGGAAAAAGAGGCTAGGTGGCAAATGGTAAAACCAAGATTGGGCATTGCTGGAAAATCTTTATTCAAGGCGAACTATCAAGGGGTTCCCATTATCACCCAACCGCGTAAGGAACGCAAAATCCGGGAACATAACATCGATATGACGGAAACTAGGGCAGCAAGAGTGGAACAAAACACTAGGCAAGAGGTCGAGCCTTCCACCCTTTACCAAGTATATAGATGCATTAAGATAACAAGATAATATAATGATATCTCAACAAGTAAATAATGTTCCAACAAGGAACGGTCTCCAATCTTCACCTGCAACTAGCAACGCTATAAGAGGGGCTGAGCAAAGCGGTAACATAGCCAATCAACAGTTTGCTAGGACATTCTGGGTTAGAGGTTTGACATGGCAATTTGGAAGGCATGAAAAGAAAGTGGTAGGCATCGTGGCATAGGCATAGCAAAAGAGCGAGCATCTAGTAAAGCAAAGATAGAAGTGATTTCGAGGGTATGATCATCTTGCCTGCAAAGTTGTCAGAGTTGACTGGATCCTCGAAAGCAAACTCAACGGGCTCCTTGTTAGCGAACTCGTCTCCCGGATCTACCCAAACAAGACAAACAAGCAAACGGAACACAATCAACCACGTGCAAAGCTAAAACAACATGATGCAAACATGGTATGCTATGCGGGATGCGATATGTGATGCATATGCAAGACTGACAAGGAATGAATGAACATGGCCTCAACTTGGAAATCCAAGTGTGCCACTGGAAAGGTGAGATGAAATCGCTTGAAAACGATATAAAGATCACCGGAATCGGAGTCACGGTTTGGAAATGGCAAGCAATTCAAATATGACACCGGTCTGCGATATACAGCAAGTAGCCATCTAAATGCAACAAGATGAACATGCCACAGCACCCAAACATGGCAACAAAATACATGGAAGGGATCCATTCATGATGGTTAACAAAAGATGAACACTAGGCTACGGCCAATTCATCCATAAACAGGTTCAAACAAGCATGGCACAAGTACATTTGGTAAACAGATTTCAGACTTAGTGAAATTAACACTTGTCTGGAATTTCAGATCAGGTAGCACACTTTGGGGCATGAAAACTATATGCTACAGGTCCTGAACATGGCAAAGTAAAGCATGGCATGGAGCTACTCAAAGAGCTTAACAAAAGTCCCTTAGTGACCTTGAGCCAAAAGGAATCATAAAATACAATTGCAAGCATGTGAACATGGCAAAAACATAAACAGATCACAGACTTAGTGAAAAACTGGAGCATGCAAATCAGATATCAAGTAGGCATCTTTACGAGCTTGATGCACTCACTACAGAGCAAGTCATGACAATCTAAGTATACACCCATCAAGAATACACATTATACAAGCTAGACATGGCAAGAACAATAAGATAGCATGCACGGATCAACTACAACATCCTTGGCAAAATCGCTAACAAGTAGATAATCTGCCTAGATTCACGAAATAGCAAAAGTAGAGCTCGATTGACTCAAGCTAGGGTGCTCCATAATTGCAAACAAGGACATGGATGGTTATAGCATTATAAGATTAACAACACATCCTTACTGATCATCCTCAAAAGAGGCACGAATCACTAGGAAACAACATGAACATATGGCATATTGAAATAAACAGATCAAGGACTCAGTGGGATTGCTAAGTCCCTGAAATCAGCATTAACGAATGCACCACTTTGCAAGCTTGTGCTAGTCACCACACACATCACAAAAGTACATGGGTTTCACCTCTGGATAGATGGCAAAACATATAACAAATCTCATGTAGAGCTCAGGGGCATAGCATGCACACAATAATCATGGCAAAAAATGACAAATATCTAATTGGAGCAGCAGATCTGACAATTATCTCAAATAGCATTCCTCCAACAGCATTTCGGGCATCAAGATGAACTCAAATGAAAATGATGCAATGATATGAAATGATGTGCTCTCTGAGACGAACATTTTGATATGCTATATGCCCAAAACGGAGCTACGGATGCTGAGTTACGGCACGACGAACATAGCAAAATAGTTAGGGTTTCGGGGCAAAAAGTCAACCGAGATGTTTTGGATCTGAGATCTGCATGCTTCCCAAGGTTCGCCTCGAGCTCACCGGAGACGAAGTAGATCGCCGGAGTGGAAGGAGCTCGTGGGGCGGCCGGAGTGGGACTTGGGGCGGTGCGGCGGAGGCGGCGGAGAGGGGCACCGGCGATGGGGGCGTCGGGTGGCGGTGCGGTGGTGGCGTCGGGCGGCGGTGCCTCGCCGGAGCGGCGGGGCCGGCGATGGCGTGCGGCGGTGCCGGGCACAGGGTGCGGGGAAGGAGAAGGGTGTGGGGCGGCGCCGGATCTGGGCCACGGGGGCCTCCCGCGGGCTCGGGCGGGCCGGCGGCAAAGTGGGGCTGCCCGCGCCACATGGCGATGCGCGATTCGTCGGGCGGCGGCGGCGAACGTGTCCGGCCGGACCGGACGTGTCCGGCGCGGCGCGAGGTGGCGGATCTAGGGTTTTGGGGAGAGGAGAAGGAGAATTTCGGAGGGGGTCTTTAAATAGGCATAGAGGGAGCTAGGAGAGTCCAAACAAGGTGCGGTTTTCGGTCCCACGATCATGATCGAACGCTCTAGATGATGGAGAGGGTTTTGGTGTGTTTTGGGCCAAATTGGAGGGGTGTTGGGCTGCAACACACACGAGGCCTTCTCGGTCCCTCGGTTAACCGTTGGAGCATCAAACGAAGTCCAAATGGTACGTAACTTGACAGGCATTCTACCGGTAGTAAACCAAGGCCGCTTGGCAAGTCTTGGTCCAATCCGGAAATGTTTAATCCCCACACACGAAAGAAAGGTAGAAAAGACCACCGGAGGAGAACGGAGCGCCGGAATGCAAAATGAACAACGGGGAAATGCTCGGATGCATGAGACGAACACGTATGCAAATGCAATGCACATGATGACATGATATGAGATGCATGACAACGATAACAACACACGGAGACAAAAACCTGAACCCGAGAAAATAAAATAAAATAACGCCGGAAACGGCAATAGTTGGATTACATAATAGGTAAATCATATCCGGGGTGTTACAACACTCCACCACTATGAAAGGATCTCGTCCTGAGATCTAGGACTGAAAGAACGCCGAGTACTCAGAACGGAGGTGATCCTCGCATTCCCAGGTGGCTTCACGGTCGGAATGGTGCCCACTTGACTTTGAGGAATTTGATTGACTTGTTGCGAGTCTTTCGTTCAATCTCTTCAAGAATAGCCCCGGGGTGCTCACGGTAACAGAGATCTTATTGGAGCTCAATGTCTTCGAAGTTGACAGTGCGGTCAGGAGTCTTGAAGCACTTTCGGAGGTGAGAGACATGGAACACGTCATGCACATTTGCAAAGTTTGAAGGAAGCTCGAGTTGATAGGCGAGATTGCCTCTCTTGCTGATGATCTTGAAAGGTCCCACGTATCTAGGGGCAAGCTTCCCTTTGATACCAAAGCGACGAGTACCTTTCATAGGAGAGATGCGGAGGTAAACATGATCTCCGATCTCGAAAGCCAAATCATGGTGCTTACTATCATAGTAGCTCTTCTGGCGGGATTGGGCTGCTTTGAGGTTATCTCAAATGACTTTGCACATCTCCTCTGCCTCTGTGATTAAGTCATTTCCCAGAAGTTGATGTTCACCGGTTTCAAACCAGTTGAGAGGGGTACGGCACTTCCTACCATACAGAATTTCAAATGGGGCCTTGCCCGAACTTGCTTGAAAACTGTTGTTGTAGGAGAATTCAGCATATGGAAGACAATCCTCCCACTTCATGCCGAAGGAGATCACACAAGCCCTAAGCATATCTTCAAGAATCTGGTTGACACGCTCGACTTGACCGCTAGTTTGAGGATGGAAAGCTGTGCTGAAGTGGATGTTGGTGCCCATGGCCTTCTGAAAAGAATCCCAAAACTTGGAGGTAAAGATGCTGCCACGGTCTGAAGAGATCACTTGTGGAATACCATGCAGAGAGACAATTCGAGAGGTATAGAGCTCCGCCAATTGAGCTGCAGTGATTGACTCTTTGATAGGCAGAAAGTGAGCCACTTTAGTGAGTTTGTCGATGACAATGAATATAGCATCATTGCCACGCTTGAACTTTGGAAACCCAGTCATGAAGTCCATTTCAATGTGGTCAAACTTCCATTCTGGAATGGCAAGAGGTTGGAGGAGACCAGCTGGCCTTTGTTGTTCTGCCTTCACTCTTCTGCAGACATCACACTCATTCACGAACTGAGCAATCTCGCGCTTCATACGAGTCCACCAATAAGCCTGCTTGAGGTCTTGATACATCTTCGTGCTCCCAGGGTGGATGGAGAGGAGAGAATTTTGAGCCTCGTTCATTATAACCTTACGAAGATCACCTTTGGGCACAACAATACGATCCTCAAAGAAAAGAGTATCCTTGTCATCAAGGCGGTAGAACTTGTACTTGGGTTGACTCTTGGCAATCCCAATCTTCACCTTCTTCACCATAGCATCAAGAAGCTGGGCTTGGCGAATCTGGTCTTCCAAGGTAGGAGAGACTTGAAGGTTGGCGAGGAAACCTTGAGGAACAACTTGCAGATTAAGTTTGCGGAAAGCTTCACAAAGCTCGGGTTGATAAGGCTTGAGAATCAGACTGTTGCAATAAGCCTTCCTGCTCAAAGCGTCAGCAATCACATTGGCCTTGCCTGGAGTATACTCGATACTCGGATTATACTCTTGAATCATTTCGACCCATCGAGTCTGCCTGAGGTTGAGATTAGGCTGAGTGAAGATGTACTTGAGACTCTTGTGGTCAGTGAAGATGTCCACTTTCCTTCCCAATAAGAGATGTCTCCAAGTCAAAAGAGCATGCACAACTGCCGCCAACTCGAGGTCATGAATGGGTAGTTCTTCTCGTTGGGCTTCAACTGGCGAGAGGTATAAGCCACAACTTTCTTCTCTTGCATCAACACTGCGCCAAGACCTTGGAGAGAGGCATCGCAAAAGACCTCGTACGGTTTGGATTCATCAGGAGGAGTCAGAACTTGAGCAGTGACCAATTTCTCTTTCAAAGTGTTGAAAGCAATGTCACACTCCGGAGACCAAACATACTTGACGTGCTTCTGGAGAAGATTTGAGAGAGGCTTCGCGATCTTAGAAAAGTTTTCAATGAATCTTCGACAGTAGCTTGCGGGACCGAGGAAGCTACGGAGTTGCTTCACGTTCTGAGCTGGTTCCCAATTCACAATTGCAGACACCTTCTCAGGATTCACCGCAATGCCCTTGGCAGAGATGATATGACCAAGATAAAGAACCTCATCGAGCCAAAATTCGCACTTGGAGAACTTGGCGTAGAACTGGTGTTCCCTGAGCTTATCGAGTACCAAACATAAGTGCTTGGCATGATCTTCCTTGTTCTTCGAAAAGACCAGAATGTCGTTGAGATAGACCAAAACAAAGTCATTGGTGTAGGCGTTGAAGATGAAGTTCATCATGCAAGAGAAAGTCGGAGGAGCGTTGACGAGGCCAAAAGACATGACAGTGTATTCATATGAACCATAGCTTGTCCTGAAAGCCGTCTTGGGAATATCTTGCTCATGGATTCAAATCTGGTGATAACCCATACGGAGATCAAGCTTGGAGAATACTTGGACACCTTTGAGTTGTTCGAACAGCTCGTTGATGTTGGGAAGTGGGTATTTGTTCTTGATTGTCTTCTTGTTCAATGGACGGTAATCAACACAAAGTCGGTGTGTTCCATCCTTCTTCTTCACAAAAAGAACACCACAACCCCATGGAGAAGAACTAGGTCGGATGAGACCCATTCGCTCTTGAATATCGAGTTGCTTCTTCAGCTCCTTCAACTCTTCAGGTCCGAGCTTGTAAGGACGCTTGCACACTGGTTCCGTGCCAGGCTCAAGATCAATGATGAATTAAACTGGCCGGTGCGGAGGCATTCCTGGAAGCTCTTCTGAAAAGACGTCTTGATATTCGCAAACAACTGGGATTTGAGAGATGGCATCCAGTTCACCCTTCTTGTTGAGAGAAAACAGACGGATGGTATCGTCACGAGCGGAAAAGACAATTACATCCTCAGACGAATGAGTCAATTGAATCTGCCTGGCAGCACAATCAAGATGCGCCTTGTGCTTAGAAAGCCAATCCATTCCGAGAATAAGGTCAATATCCAAGTTGCCAAGAACCACCGGAGAAGAAAGAAACTTGTAGTCTCCCAACATGATAGAGATATCGGGAGCAACCAAACTAGAAGTCAAAAGCTTGCCGGGAGAAACAACTTGCATGACTTTGGGCATGACCTCAGTATCAACATTGTGCTTCGATGCAAAAGGGCATGACAAGAAAGAATGCGATGCACCAGTATTAAAAAGTACTTTTGCAGGAACATCGTTAATAGGAAGGTTACCCATGATGACATCTGACGAGTCCTCTGCCTGAGCTGCATTCATCAAGTTGACCTTGGCGTGCTTGGGGTTATGCTTGACCACAACTGTACTTGCCGATCTCACAGGAGGAGGAGGGAGACGCCTATGATTGAAGCATTTGTTGGCATAGTGACCCTTCTGTTGGCACTTGTTGCACGTGACCTCTGAAAGCGGACGGTGATACGGAGCACTCGATCTTGGAGCTTGAGACGAACTCTTGTTCTGAAAGCCAAGGTTGGGTGGGTGGGAAGATCCACTGCCACCTTTGCTCTTCTGCTGATACAGCTGACGGAACGGAGGAGGAGGAAGCCAATACTTCTTCTGCTTGGCCACTTGAGTAGAGGAAGGAGTAGCATCTCTGACTCGCTTCTTGGAAGCATCACACCTCAGTTGAGCAGCCTCTTGCTTCAATGCCATGTTGTAGAACTCATCGTACCTCAAGGGCTCAAAGATAACAAGAGCTAGCTGGATTTCTTCTCTGAGACCACCCCTGAACTGGTATATCATGCTCTTCTCGTTAGGGACGTCCTGCTTAGCAAAGCGGGCGAGCTTCTGGTACAACTTGTTGTAGTCATAGACAGACAAAGAGCCTTGCTTCAGGTTGCGGAATTCCTCACGCTTGCTTTCAACCACGCTCTGAGGAATATGATGAGCTTTGAAGTCTTGACGTAATTCATCCCAGGTAATCACACGGCCTCCTCTGGAATCTTTGTACTGCTGGATCCAATCTAGACACCATCGCGGACGGGTTCACCACTTCCATTGGTGCCTCTCCGATGATGCGTGAGTAGTTCTTTGTAAACCTTCGGGTCCATAGTTAGTAGCTAGATGGCTTCCTCTCTCTCTCGTTTGATTATCAATACAATGGTCTCTTGGAGATCCATATGATGTAACTCTTTTGCGGTGTGTTTGTTGGGATCGAATGAACTTTGAGTTTATGATCAGATCTATCTCTTTTTATCCATAAAATTTATTTGAGTTTCTTTGATATCTTATATGCATGATTGCGTGTACCCTCGTATTTATTCTCCGATATTTGGGTTTTGTTTGGCCAACTTGATCTATTTATCTTGCAATGGGAAGAGGTGCTTTGTAGTGGGCTCGACCTTATGGTGCTTGATCCCAGTGACAGAAGGGGAACCGCCACATATGTATTGTTGCTACTAAGGATAAAAGGATGGAGTCTATTTCTATGTAAATAGATCTTGTCTACATCATGTCATCGTAATTATTGCATTACTCCATTTCTCCACGAACTTAATACACTAGATGCATGCTGGATAGCGGTCGATGTGTGGAGTAATAGTAGTAGATGCAGGCAGGAGTCGGTCTACTAATCTTGGACGTGATGCCTATATAATGATCATTGCCTGGATATCGTCATGATTATTTGAAGTTCTATCAATTGCCCAACAATAATTGTTTACCCGTTGTTTGCTATTTTTCTCGAGAGAAGCCACTAATGAAACCTACGGCCCCCGGGTCTCTTTCTCATATTATTTGCCTTTGTGATCTATTTTATTTGCCTTTTATTTTCAGATCTATTAAAACAAAAATACAAAAATACCTTGTTGCAATTTATTCTTATTTATTTTATTTAGCATTCGATCTATCAATCTACTACAATTTATTCACGTCCGTTTGCCAATTTCTAGCGCCATTATCCGAAAGGGATTGACAACCCCTTTAATACGTCCAGTTGCGAGTATTTGTTATTTGTGTGCAGGTGCCGTTTACGTATTGTTGCTTGGTTCTCCTACCGGTTCGATAACTTTGGTTTCATCACTGTGTGCTGCATCATCCCTTCCTCTTTGGGGAAATACCGACGTAGCTTCAAGCCGCATCAACCATTGAAACTAAATGTTTATGAGGCGAAGATGTGTGATCAACATTCTCAGCATACAACTCCATAGAGATGACACAAACCATCCCATGGTCAATGATGTTACATCAACTCCATGCCCCTATGGAGCTAGAGACCAATAAGCTACCACACGAAGATCATGATTCGATAGTTGTACATTTTGAGTGATGTTTTGGCAGTCTATTTCAAAATCGACAAAGATATAGTTATTGGATAGTGGTACGGTGTGATGTTAGTATCCCTCTGTGTCCTTGCATTATTGTCCTGCTCCATTTTTTGGTGATTATTTTAGTTTGGTTAAGGTTTGTGTCTTTCTTAGGAAGGCGAGACAGTGGTGGCTTTCTAAAGATGGAATAAGGTTCTTCCTTCTTAGCCCCCATCTCGGCGGTGCGTATAGCGTCGTCGAAGGCATGTGGAGGTGTCTCTCCGGTAGATCTTGCGGAATCCAATCAGTGTTTTTCTTTGGTGGATCTGGCCTTAGTTCGACTGTGTCCGTGTGTCTACGAATTGGATCCTTTCGATCAACGCTTCTCTTCATCGGTGATGGTTGTTGTTCTAGTGTGCTGGTCCTTTGGGGCCTTAGCACGACGAATTCTCGATTTTCTACTACAACAATGTTTGTCCAACTCCTCTAAGGGAGATATGATGACGGCAGTGCACCTTCAACTCACGTCAGTTCTTGTCAAGAGGGCATTGGTAGACACAAAGCAGCACGGGTGGCCTCACCGAATCCAGGCCCACTTCACCGCCGGATGAAATGGGTGTGCTGCTGCAACATGATGATTGATCGGACACGACTAGCTGCATAGACCATGGTGCCGAACTCATGGCCGAGCCAAGTGGGGCAGATGCCCAATCTTTTGGCGCTCTCACACGACGTAGCCTTGCGCGCGGGGCTCGTGCTGATTCTTCAAGTCTGGGTGGATCCATTACTGGCTACATAGCTATGAGAGAAATAATAAAACTAAGTGGAGCTATTTCAAGTGATAGGTGCAAGTACAGAAGAAGAGAAAAAGAAGTGCAGTCATATAGGAGTAACAATTTAGAGACTATCATATACCAGTGGCATGTAGAGAAGGCTCACGCTAACACTGGTGGCAGTACCTGTGGCGTGCAGAGAAGGCGCATGCCACCACTAACTTGTGCCTGGTAAGGATACTTGGTCCCATAAACTTATGGCATGTGAAAAAGTAGTCACGCACCAATAACCTATTACAGGTGGCATACAAAATATGCCCATGTCGCCACTATTTTTAAAAACAATAGAAGTGGCGTCGATTAAAAATGGTGCGCCACAATTAGGATTGTGTGTAAGCATTTCTGCACCAGTGCATATATGTCAAATACTTGCTGGAATATGTTTCTAAATGCCAAATATTTGCTGAAATTTGTTTCTATATATAAATACTTGCTGGAACTAGTTTCTATATGTCAAATACTTGTTGGAATTTGTTTCTATATGTCTCATATAAGCCAAAATGAGTTTATCAATGTCAAATACTAGCTGGAAATAGTTTCTACATGTCAAATATTTGCTGGAATTTGTTTCTACATATCAAATATACGCTGAAATAAGTTTATCAATATCAAATAGTTCGTATATGCCAAAAACTTGGTGGAATTTGTTTCTATATGTGAAATACAACCTGAAATGATTTTCTTTATGTCAAAAAGTTGCTGGAATTTGTTTACTTATGACAAATACTTGTTGTAATACTAGTTGTTGGAGTTGTTTCTTTTTTTCTAGATCCACAAAGAGGATGAGCCTTTTCTCAACAAGACTCGCAAGCACTATAAAGAAATGGCTATCATTCATGGTAATAGTATGGCCACGGGTCAATATACAAAAGGCTCAAATGATCCTCGAGCTACATACATGAATGCCATTTCAGATAATTAAGCTTCCCACTTGAAGAAGGTAGCAAATCACACAATGGTGGTGATTCTTTGTCTCTCCATCACAAAAGAGCCAAAACTAGACCTAGTGTTGATGACGGGTTGCAATCAACCCTTACGACAGTGGGTGAAAGTCTTGCTATTACCATAGAGAAGAGTGGTAGCACCCACAAAACTCTATGAACAATCTTCCCCTTTTCGGTTTGGATTTCCTTGCCCATTATTTTGCCTAGTTGGTTGAGAATCCTAATATTGCATTGGTGTTTCAACTATTGGAGAACGACCAAAAGAGCATTTGGGTTGTTAGGTATGTGAAGAACACCTTTGCTGAAATAGATGGTTGAAGATTGAAGGCACATGTGGTATTTGCATGACCTCTTTTGATATAACCCAATATTATGAACTTTGGGTTGTATGACTTATTCTTTATGTCAACCAAACTATAAGCTATGGGTTGTATAACTTAGATATGATGTATTGTTTCATGTCTATATCTCACTACTACTAGTTTATTATGTATAGTTTCTACTTGTCTATGATGTTCAACTATGGTGTTGGTTATGATGTTGAACTTTGATTCATATTTTTGAAATTATTGTTGTTGACATGTTATGTTGGTGAAGTTTGGTTTTAAATATTAAAATCAAAGTTGGGCCCAAATTTGACTAAAATTACATACCATAGAGGTAATCTCACCGCCTCAATCAAAATGATGAGTACAACAATCATTCACTCTTCCATCCTTTCAACCAAACACACAAATGGCTATCTCTAGCCGCCTCTGTCCTTCCTACCAAATAAAGATGAGGTTATCCAACTCACGCAATCCTTCACAACAGACGATCTAAATTGACTATCCCCAACCACATTGTTAAGAGCATCTCTAACAGGCGCACAAAAGTTTCGTGCCCTGAAATAGTTTTAGCGCGCCACTAGCACTTTTAGCGCGTCGGACCCAACATTTGCTTTACCAGATGCCAAAAAACGCGTGCCCAAAAAAACACGCAGTGTAAATTGTGAAGCGCGTGCAATCCAGCGCCTCAAAGTTGTAGCATGCGATAGCGTTTTTCAGTGCGCGCCCAACTCTTTTTTGCACGCGCACTGTTTTACAGCTTCTGCTGCAGCTGTCCGGCGCCCAAAAAACTCAAATTTTAGCGCGCGGAGTAGTTTTTGGATGCATGTTAGATATGCTCTAAGGATCCTCATCCAGGTAATCCTCGCCCGTGAACCAAATGCCACCTTATGAGATAGGGTTGGATGGTCGGCTCTCGTATCCGTATCCGCAGACCAGTCCATAGACAAATATATGTATCGTTTTGAGGGTTGACATATATAGGAGATGCCCTAAGACCTCTTTGTAAGCGGGCAACGATGCTTATTATCAATTCGGCACCTTATCTATTGTCCTCACGGTAACCTTGTGACCATCGAGCTTGTTGCCGATTGCCATTGCTAGACACCTCCCCCCCCCCCTCTTGAATGGGCTTATCATTTTATTCTTCCCCTTCGCAACCACATCTGTGAAGGTGAAACTTTAAATGTCCATTCCCAAGCTTTTCAGCGGTTATTCTGGGATAGGCAACATTTTGGGCTTGATTTTTTCCCATCTAATGGTTATTTGACCATTTACACATTTTATAATTCAGATCTGATCATTTGGAGATATGAAACTAGTCGTATAATTTTAGACCTACCGTTGCGCAATTCTTTTTCACAACTCCGAACTTGATATACAACTTTTTTATTAGAGAAAAGGCTTGGCCAAGCCCAAGTAAAGTTTGGACCTAACCCCGCTTTTAATTAACAAAGCCATCGACCGATCAAGATACAACAACAACAACAACAACAACAACAACAACAACAACAACAACAACAACAACAACAACAGAGAAAATGGGATGCAACCCGAAACAGCAGGTACAAGGTGAGAAAGGTAAGCGATCGACAGGGAAGCTCAAAACAACTACGTCAAAGTCTCGCCCATCAGAGCACCCGAAGCAGAGGAATCACCAACGCCCCACAACGCCCCACACTCGAAGCACATCAGGACTCTGCGGATGGACGGAGTCGCCACCGGCGACACGGCCGGAAGGGGAGCACCGCAGCGACGGGACCAAGCCCAGAGCTCACTCTGCCGCCAAAACCAACACAACTTGATATACAACTCGATCGGCTCAGAAATAGAAAATCCGAAAAGCTTAATCAAATTGCACAATTCGCAGTTGGCCTCCTGACGCCAACTTGATCACGCCCCACGCTACCACACACGTCGAAGTCAACCTCAGGCTGCACGTCGGATGCTGCTGCAACCGGTCGGTAGATGGCATCGTGCGAAGACACTGATCACGCCGCAATTGGTTACGGGGTCTACACTGCATCTAGTCCTAAATTAACCTGTTCGGTCAACTGTAGACCACACCGTCAGTTTCCGTAGTACGACTACGAATCAATCATTGGATTCGAACTGTAACACCTTAGAATGCATAATAATTCCTGGATCACCGTCTTGCTTAGTGGCTGTTTGGATCGCTAGGATTAGATGCGAGATTCTGTAAAACGGGCCGTGTAAACTACAGATTTCATGTGCTAGTGGCAGCACTATTGACAAAAGAGTCTGGTGCAGGGGTTTTTCTTTGAGGTAAATACACCAGAGGTCTTAGAACTTGCACGGACGGTCACTTTAGTGCACAAAGTTACAAAATACGTATTTGTGGTCACTAAACTTGTGAGACTGTTTAAATACAGTCACTCTCTCTGTACGCGAGAGTATCCGTCGATGCCAGCATGGCATGGGCCCACTGTCAATGACACATGGACGCATTTTTGCACAAAACCCCTTCTTCTTCTTCTTCTTCTTCTTCTTCTTCTATGCAAAATAAAAAATCAACAATCGATGGGACGAAAAGTTTAACTGCCAGATCTCGAACCCTGACCTAATGCTAGTACAATACAGGTCACACAAACTGTGCCACACATCTGTAGACAGCTATTAAGAGTAACTAAGATTAATGTATAAAAACGGAAGCGCTCATGGAACAGAAATGGGCTGTGGTCCGGCGACCCATTTTGCACTTGTTTATTTTTCAGAAATTTGTAGATAGTATGCAAATTATAATGCCATTAATAAGATAATTTCAAATAATTTTCATGTATTATTCTAAAATAATACTTATGAATTATAAAAATGTTTGCATAATAATAACACAAATAGTTTTTAAATATTCATAATAACACCTATTCGTTTTATTTGAGAAATTCGTGGATCAGAAAAAATTGTTCATGTATTATTTTCAAACAATATTGTTTGTGCAATTCAAAATATGTACATGCGTTAAAAAACTACATGGCATTTATAAAAATGTTTAAACACTATGAAAAATATTCATGTAAATTAAGAAATGTACATTGCATTTAAAAAATGTTGACACATTTCAAAAAAAATTGTGAGTTTTACACAATGTACAATTATGCTCGCATGGTTCAAAAAACTGTTCGCGTAGTTTTTTTATTGCATGAACATATTTTGAATTACACGAACATTTTTTACAATGTTTAAACATTTTTTTAAATGGCACATACTTACAGAGAACAAGAGTGATAAAAACATATACATTGTCTATCTCTAAATTACATCACATGTCGCAGTTGCTTGGTGGTTGGCTTATGCACGAGTGAATCTCCATGTCACAGGTTCGAACCCACCGGTTGCACTTTGCATTCTTATTATTAGAAGACATAAATTTCTTCATTATCACTTTTTGGGTCCACCCTGATAGGATATACAGTTTAATATAGTAGTGCAAAGTAAACACATGATACTGTTGGCGTGGTGGTTGTTCAATCGTGCCACTTAGCAGTACGTCCAAGTATGGAACCCCGCCGCCCCACTATTTTTCTTATTTTAGGGGTTTCTATGTAAATAAAAAAAGAACTGCGGGCTTTTCTACAAATCTATCATACAAGAGCAATTACGGTGGCTGACAGCGGGCCCGTGCCATGCTGGCGTCTACGGATACGCATGCGTACGGTGAGAGTGACTGTATTTGAACGGCCTCGCAAGTTTAATGACCACAAACACGTATTTTACAACTTTGTGCACCAAAGTAACCGCCGCACGCAAGTTCTAAAACCTCTAGTGTATTTACCTCTTTTTCTTTTTCTTTCTGCGAATCTCGTGCAGAGATTAAGATGCTGAGATAAGCTCTAAATGGGAGTACTAGTGCTCCAGTAAGGTACGAGGAAGCACATTCCATGGCACAAACGAAGGAGGCGGCGGCATGTGCGAGTCTGAATCAGGAACTCAGCATCCAGTTGACCAGCTCCTTCTGTGGCAAAAATAGATACTATATTCCAGAAAGGTCAGGGAATCTACGATCATGGGTCGCACGTTGGTGCACTCCGCGTCGATCGGTAATAAGTCCACGGCTTCGTTTGTCTCGTCTCACATGGTAATGCCGGTGAGGAGTCGATGGATATGGACAAGGGCCAGTACGACGCGTCGGCGGACCGGCCAGGGGTTCGACCGGTCGCATCCAAACCGTGAGATGCAAGCGCTGGAGGTCGTCAGATTAGACTTGTCCCTTCGCACAAAGTCAACTTTCTCCTTCCTCACGCACACATTCCTCGCCAGAAAAAAAAAAGAACGCTGTGCCGCATGCAGCTAGCACACACCCACGCCACCAGTCAATCCCCGACCACCTGCCCTGCCCCCACCACGCAGGTCGCCGCCCTCACCGCGGGTCAAAGTTTGTCGTCGTCGTGTTTCCGCTTTCCCCCCCCCCCCCCCCCCCCCCCCCCCCGCCTCCCCCGTGTCCATCTCCTGCACCCATGCACCACCTCCTCCCTCCCGTATCCTCCGCATGCTTCTATTGCAGCATCACACAACTCGTCGGCGTCAGCCCGGTGACTCCCCCATGTTTGAAGCTCTGATCTCGTTCACGGTCACCATTGTAGCATCACGCAGACGCGGTTCCAGCTCGCCACCGACACCGTTGTAGCATCTCCCCCCACGTCCAGAAAAAAACTAGTCTCGTTGTTGCCATCATTGCAGCTCGCCGGGGAGGGGGGGCATTGTAGCATTACATGGACAAGGTTCCAGCACGCCGCAAGCATGGCAGCAACATCCTGCTTTGTAGGAATCCAGCTCGCCGTGCCCGTCATTGCAGAATGCCATGATCACCATTGTAGCGTCCACAAGACTTGGTTCCAGCAAAACAC
This sequence comes from Triticum aestivum, assembly GCF_018294505.1. Lineage (NCBI taxonomy): Eukaryota > Viridiplantae > Streptophyta > Magnoliopsida > Poales > Poaceae > Triticum > Triticum aestivum. The sequence goes on along the minus strand of NC_057809.1, from coordinate 523,971,130 downwards.
TAACTCAATTGCAGCTCCACAAAACGTGGTGACAGCATCCCTACTGTTCGTGTAGGCACCGCCGCGGTCGAGAACAACATCATGGTTGCAGCTCGCCGCTTAGCTGTTTCCAGCACGCCAAGCAGCCGGTTCCAACAAATCTCCATGGCCGGTTGCAGCTTGCGGCGTGCTCGTCGTCACTCACGGCTGATGCCACAACTGATGCTCATCGGTCACATCTCACAGTCGTAACATCCCGGTCACTGGTTCCAGCAAAAAATCATCTTTGCCAATGAGTCGCGATGCCGGTTGCCGCTTGCACTGCCGCCGGTTGTAGCAATTTGAGACGCTGGTTGTAGCAAAATTCCCAACGTCGGCTTGTGCAATGTAGCAAAAAATGCCACACCGGTTGTAGCAAATTGTGATGCCGGCTGTAGCAAAAACTGGAGCCGGTCATAGCAAAAGGCGAAGTCGGTTGTAGCAAAAACCAAGTCACCGCGCGCGCTATAGCTTCGCTCGACGCTAGTTGCAGCTTTCTAGGATGTGGTTGTAGCATTCTGTGCTTCCGTTGTAGCAAAAACCAAGTCGGCGCACGCGCTGTAGGTTTGCTTGACCGTGGTTGCAGCTCCCTGTGAGGTGGTTGTAGCATTCTGCGCCAAGTTTGCAGCAAACCGTGAGGGTCGTTACAGCTTCAAGGGTTTGGAACAAAAAAAAGGTATGGCCGTCGTCGTGGGGCGCATCTCCGGCGTGAATGGATGTAGGAGCTGTCTGGCCCTGGTGTGGAGGATTTGTGGAGGGGGAGGTTCACGCTCGTTGTGCGGAGAACAAGGAAGGGAGGAGGGCTCTGCGGGAGGAGGCGCTGCGAGAGAGAGAAAGAGAGCGAGCGAGCGAGAGAAAGAGAGAGAGAGAGAGAGAGAGAGAGAGAGAGAGAGAGAGAGAGAGAGAGAGAGAGAGAGAGAGAGAGAGAGAGAGAGATGCGAGGAGGACGATAAAGGACGTGGAAGAAAATACGAAGAAGGCACGCGCACGCGTGAGCAGGGTCCACATCCCACGTTTCGCTAGCCGAATCGTTGCGAGGGAGTGCACATGGACGTGACCGGCCGAAGCTTCGGCCGGCACTCCGTCCCGAAACGTTTCTCTATGGACAACCTCCACTCCAAAGTCACCAAAGCAAACAAACACTAATTAGCAAGTGGCCACGACACGACACGACACAGAACATACTCATTTAAGCAAGTCAGCGTGTTGACAGCGTGACACTAGCCATGTTTAGTGGAGGGTCTACTTTGCTTCCAAAGCTGGTGCAAATACAACTTCTGCCGACGATCCACGAGGCGCCCACTTGACCCAAGCACGATGATCACTATACATTGTCCTTCAACCGTTTCACGTCTCAAGAATCAAAGAATCACGGCCGTGTATAGAGACTTTTTAATCACTCGGACGGTTGACAAGCGCCCGAACTCATCGACGTGGATGCAGGAGCATCTGGGCCAGCAGCTCGCTCCACAGGTCGATCGGCCCCGGCAGGCACCAGTGCAGGCAGTCCACCACGAAGCTGCCCTCCACGCTCCCGCCCGGCGGGTGCCCGTACCGGCTCGGGTGCCCGTCCGGCCGCAGGTCCATCGCCTCCGTGATGTCCATCAGCACCAGCTCCGCCTCCGCGCCGTCCCTCCTCGTCGTCGCGGCCGCCGCCTTCGTCTCCCGCAGCGCCTCAACCTAGTCGAGTCACAACATTTCATTTAATTTAGCAGCCGTCACGTTCCGCGTGGCACGAGATCATGGGGGTTTACGAGGTTTGCGCCATTTACGTACCTGCGCGCTGCGGTACTCGGACTCGAAGGCGCCCAGGGCGCGGTCGCCGCGCCGGTAGGGCCGCGTGCGGACGCAGTCGCCGCCGGTGTTCCACTCGCCGCCCTCGAAGTGCGCGGGCGTCACCGTCCGGAGCACCGCCTTGCCGCGGAACCCCTCACTGGCGGCGACGGCGCCGAGCGCCGTCCGGAACGCCGCGCGCAGGGCGCGGGGCACGGTCATCTCGGCCGTCACGTTCCCGTTGACGCAGCTCGCGCCGCCGTTGCACGCGACGGCGCGCCCGCCCTCGTAGTACACCGAGGGGCGGAGGAACCAGTTGGTGCCCGAGAGGACGACGTGGTCGAAGCCGGCGAGGTGCGACGCCCACCGCGCGTCCGGCGTGTCCAGGTGCACGTCCCACATGCCGAGCGTGGCGTTGGACAGGTTGGCCTTGACCAGGAAGGGCGACCAGAAGAGGGAGGCGGTGAAGTCGTGGCTGCCGTAGTAGTAGTCCCGCCGGACGGCCCTCCCCGTCGGGTCGATCTCCGACTCACCCCCGACCTCCACCGGCTGCGCCACCTGCATGTCTCCACTGGTTAGCTTCCATCAGAAACAACACGTTAATGGCCGAGTGCATGCACCACAGACGTACCCTGGACAGGAGGCAGAGCAAGGACTTGAAGTGGTTCCTGGCGAGGGAGTCCCCGACGAAGGCCATGGACTTGCCCCTCATGGCCTCCAGGAACCGCGCGGCGTCGAAGCGGGGGAGCTCGCAGCCGTCCGGCCGCCACCTCCAGCGCAGGAACTCGAGGCTCGGCTTGCCGAACTTCATGCAGTTCTGGTGGTCGTCGATGAAGGGGCAAGTGAGGTTCGTGTAGTACGGCGCCTCCACGGCGTCCTGCACCCACTCGCCCCGCGTGAGGTCGCAGGCCGGAGACGACGCCGAGGACGATGAGGAGGGGGCGCCATGTATGCGCAGGTAACGGCGGTCGGCGAAGGACAAGTCGTAGAGCGTGACGAGCACCAGGACGAGCAGGAAGGCCACCGGCGCGGCAAAGGCGGCCGAGCGCTTCGGAGAAGACGGGCCGCTCTTGCTCGTGTGGGACTTCATGGCGGGGAGAGGAGATGGGCTGATCAGTGGGACGGGAGGATGCCGTTGCTTGGGGAACACAGGGCATGGAGGATGGAGTAACAGAATGCGAGGTGCAGAGTATACCGGGCTAGTGCTGGTGGTGGCGGTGGAGGTCAACGTGGCAGGTACGTGTGGTGTGCGTTGCACGACTGGTAAAGGCCGCTACCAGAATGCTCACGGAAGCCCTGCTGCTGTCCGCGACCGCGGTTGCACGGTTGGCGGCAGACACTTTTTTTGTTGGTGGCAGAAGTTTGAGACTTCCTCGTGCCATCTTCTTCTAGTCTAGCGAACCCGCACTGGCGGTTTCAATTAAATCACCGTCCACCTAATTTCCAACGATTTTGCTATTTATTTGGTCCCTCGAATTTTTACAATCGTCCGTCGACTCTGCCTAGGCCGAAGGAGGGGGCGATGTGACAAGCGGCAATGATGAGCATCGGCCCTGGCGAGGCCACGGCAAGACCTCGTTGGAGACGGGGGTTGTGCAGTGAGCGCAACGGACTGCGGCATCCCAGATGAAGGCGGCGAAGAGATTGATCGGTGCGGGGGGGGGGGGGGGGGGGCTGACTAGTGCAGGTGGGGTGGGGGCTACCGTCACCGAAGGAGAACAAGAGGTAGGGTAGAGGGAGAGTTGGGGCAGCGGCAATACGATGGTGGGCGGAAGCCAGCGGAGAATGGGGCGGCGAGGTGGTCGCGGTAGCAAGAGGCGGGTGGGCATGAGCAAGCCGTTAAGTCGGCGTTTGTTGATGGCATGGGCAGGTTGGCGGTCCCGTCGCTGGAATGAAGAAGGTGGGAGAGACGAACAATGTTACAGGGGTGGTCTTTGGATCGGGATGCAATGACCCACCTAATATGTGTTGGGGAACGTAGTAATTTCAAAAAAAATCCTATGCACACGCAAGATCATGGCGATGCATAGCAACAAGAGGGGAGAGTGTCGTCCACGTACCCTCGTAGACCGTTAAGTGGAAGCGTTATGACAACGCGGTTGATGTAGTCGTACGTCTTCACGATCGACCGATCCTCAGTACCGAACGTACGGCACCTCCGCGTTCAGCACGCGTTCAGCTCGGTGACGTCCCGCGAACTCACGATCCAGTAGAGCTCACGGAAGAGTTTCGTCAGCACGACGGCGTGGTGACGATGTTGATGAAGCTACCGTTGCAGGGCTTCGCCTAAGCACCGCTACAGTATGACCGAGGTGGATTATGGTGGAGGGGGGCACCACACACGGATGGGAGAGATCAATGATCAACTTGTGTGTCTAGAGGTGCCCCCTGCCCCCGTGTATAAAGGAGCAAGGGGGGATGCCGGCCGGCCTTAGAGGGCGCGCCAGGAGGAGGAATCCTCCTCCTAGTAGGAGTAGGATTCCCCTCTTTCCTACTCCTACTAGGAGGGGGAAAGGAAGGGGGAGAAGAAGAAGGAAAGGGCCCCCCTCTCCTAGTCCAATTCGGACCAGAGGGGGAGGGGGCGCGCGGCCTGCCCTGGTCGGCCCCTCTCTCTCTCTCCACTAGGGCCCAACAAGACCCATTAACCCCCGGGGGGTTCTGGTAACCCCTCCAGCATCACTCGGAACTCTTCGGATGTCCAAATGTAGACTTCCAATATATCAACCTTTATATCTCGACCATTTCGAGACTTCTCGTCATGTCCGTGATTATATCCGGGACTCTGAACTACCTTTGGTACATCAAAACATATAAACTCATAATACCGATCGTCACAGAACTTTAAGCGTGCGAACCCTACCGGTTCGAGAACAATGTAGACATGACCGAGACATGTCTCCGGCCAATAGCGGAATCTGGATGCTCATATTAGTTCCTACATATTCTACGAACATCTTTATCGGTCAAACCGCATAACAATATACATTGTTCCTGATGGGGAACGTAGTAATTTCAAAAAAATTCCTACGCACACGCAAGATCATGGTGATGCATAGCAACGAGAGGGAAGAGTGTTGTCCACGTACCCTCGTAGACCGAAAGCGGAAGCGTTAGCACAACGCGGTTGATGTAGGCGTACGTCTTCACGATCCGACCGATCAAGTACGGAATGCACGGCACCTCCGAGTTCAGCACACGTTCAGCCCGATGACGTCCCTTGAACTCCGATCCAGCCGAGTGTTGAGGAAGAGTTTCGTCAGCACGACGGTGTGGTGACGATGATGATATTCTACCGATGCAGGGCTTTGCCTAAGCACCGTAACAATATTATCGAGGTGGACTATGGTGGAGGGGGGCACCGCACACGACTAAAAGATCAAATCAATTGTTGTGTCCATGGGGTGCCCCCTGCCCCCCGTATATAAAGGAGCAAGGGGAGAGGTGCGGCCGGCCAGGAGGAGGCGCGCCAGAAGGAGTCCTACTCCCACCGGGAGTAGGACTCCCTCCCTCCCTTGTTGGATTAGGAGAAGGGGGAAAGAGGAGGGTGAGAGGAAGGAAAGGGGGGGGGGCGCCGCCCCCCTCTCCTTGTCCTATTCGGACTAGAGGGGGAGGGTGATACGTCTCTGTCGTATCTACTTTTCCAAACACTTTTGCCCTTGTTTTGGACTCTAACTTGCATGATTTGAATGGAACTAACCCGGACTGACGTTGTTTTTAGCAGAATTGCTATGGTGTTATTTATGTGCAGAAACAAAAGTTCTCGGAATGACCTGAAACTTCACGGAACATCTATTTGGAAATAATAAAAAATCCTTGCAAAAGATGAAGACCAGGGGGCCCACCACCTGTCCACGAGGGTGGCGGGCGCGCCCCTACCTTGTGGGCCCCCTAGAGCTCCTCCGACCTAAACTCCAACTCTATATATTTGCTTCGGGGAGAAAAAAATCGGAGAGAACGATTCATTGCGTTTTACGATACGGAGCCGCCGCCAAGCCCTAAAACCTCGCGAGAGGGCTGATCTGGAGTCCGTTCGGGGCTTCAGAGAGGGGAATCCGTCGCCATCGTCATCATCAACCTTCCTCCATCACCAATATCATGATGCTCACCGCAGTGCGTGAGTAATTCCATCGTAGGCTTGCTGGACGGTGATGGGTTGGATGAGATTTATCATGTAATCTAGTTAGTTTTGTTAGGGTGTGATCCCTAGTATCCACTATGTTCTCAGATTGATGTTGTTATGACTTTGCTATGCTTAATGCTTGTCACTAGGGCCCGAGTGCCATGATTTCAGATCTGAACCTATTATGTTTTCATCAATATATGAGAGTTCTTGATCCTATCTTGCAAGTCTATAGTCACATATTATGTGTTATGATCCGTTAACCCCGAAGTGACAATAATCGGGATACTTACCAGTGATGACCATAGTTTGAGGAGTTCATGTATTCACTATGTGCTAATGCTTTGTTCTGGTACTTTATTAAAAGGAGGCCTTAATAAGGGTAGGACAAAAGATGTCATGCAAGTTCTTTTCCATAAACATGTATGACTATATTCAGAATACATGCCTACATTACATTGATGAATTGGAGCTAGTTCTGTGTCACCCTATGTTATGATTGTTACATGATGAACCACATCCGGCATAATTCTCCATCACCAAGCCATTGCCTATGAGCTTTCCATATATTGTTCTTCGCTTATTTACTTTTCCGTTTGCTATTGCTATCATCACTACAAAAATACCAAAAACACTACTTTTGCTACCATTACCTTTTGCTACCGTTACCACTACTATCATATTACTTCGCTACTAAATACTTTCTTGCAGATATATTAAGTTTCCAGGTGTGGTTGAATTGACAACTCAACTGCTAATACTAGAGAATATTCTTTGGCTCCCCTTGTGTCGAATCAATAAATTTAGGTTGAATACTCTACCCTCAAAAACTGTTGCGATCCCCTATACTTGTGGGTTATCAAGACTATTTTCTGGCGCCCTTGCCGGGGAGCATAACTCTATTCTTTGAGTCACTTGGGATTTATATCTGCTTATCATTATGAAGAACTTGAGAGATCCAAAAACCAAGATTTATCCCTCAACTACGAGGGGAGGTAAGGAACTGCCATCTAGCTCCGCACTTGATTCACCTTCTGTTTTTAGTAAGCTTGCGACACCTAAACCTTCTTATGCTATTCGTTCCGATATGTCACATGTTATTGATGATGCCACTTCTGCTATGCATGATACTTATGATTAAACTACTTCTATACTTGATACTACTGTGCCACTTGGTGAATTTCTTGATGAACAATTTGCTAGGGTTAGAAAGAATGAAAATATTGAATCTGATAATATTGATGAAAGTGATGATGAAGACTTGCCCGTTATTCCTAAGGGTTATGTTTTTGATAAAGAATCTTCTTTAGCTATTTTAGCTTGCAAAGATAGTTATGAACTTAAGAGGTTATTAGCTAAATAGAATAAGCAATCTCTAAATGCTAGGATGAAACTTGACCCTGCTTTTGCTACTTCACCTATCTCTGTTACTGATAAGGATTATGAATTCTCTGTTGATCCTGATATAATTACTTTGGTTGAATCTGATCCTTTTCATGGCTATGAATCTGAAACTGTTGTGGCACATCTTACTAAATTAAATGATATTGCCACCCTGTTCACTAAAGATGAGAGAACTCGCTACTTTTATATCCTTAAAATATTTCCGTTCTCATTAAAGGGTGATGCTAAGATATGGTTTAATTCTCTTGATCCTGGTTGTGTGCGTAGTCCCCGGGATATGATTTATTACTTCTCTGCTAAATATTTCTCTGCTCATAAGAAACAAGCTGCTTTGAGGGATATATATCATTTTGTGCAAATTGAAGAAGAGAGTCTCCCACAATCTTGGGGGAGGCTTCTCCAATTACTTAATGCTTTGCCTGATCATCCTCTTAAGAAAAATGAAATACTTGATATCTTTTATAATGGACTAACCGATGCCTCCAAAGATTACCTGGATAGTTGTGCTGGTTCTGTTTTCAGGGAAAGAATGCCAGATGAAGCTGAAATTCTATTGAATAATATGTTGACAAATGAAAATAATTGGACACTTCCTGAACCAACTCCTGAGCCTATTCCTAAACCAACTCTGAAGAAGAGGGCTGTTCTATTTCTCAGTCCTGAAGATATGCAAGAGGCAAAGAAATCTATGAAAGAAAAAGGTATTAAAGCTGAAGATGTTAAGAATTTACCTCCTATTGAAGAAATACACGGTCTTAATTTACCACGTGTTGAAGAAACATATGACCTTAATCCATCTCCTATTGAAGAAACTCATGGTCCTGATAACCTGACACAGGTAGTAAAGGTAAATTCTCTCTATAGATATGATAAAGCTGAAATCCGGTTTACTAAATTTGCTAGCCCATGCTTAGATGAGTTTGATAAATTTATGGTTAAGTAAGAAGATTTTAATGCTTATTTTGGTAGACAATTGAAATACAATTCAGATATGCTTGAACACTTGGGTAATTATATGGCTAATGTCAAAGGTGAACTTAAACTTATTAGTAAACATGCTTCTATGGTTACCACTCAAGTAGAACAAGTACTTAAAGCTCAAAATGATTTTCTCAATGAATTAAATTGTAAGAATAATGATAACGCTGTTAGAGTTATGGCTAGAGGTGGTAAAATGAATCAGGAACCTTTGTATCCTGAAGGCCACCCTAAGAGAATTGAGCAAGATTCTCAGAGAAATAATGTGGATGGACCTAGTCCTTCTAATAGGAAGAAAAAGAAAAATGATAGGACTTTGCATGCTTCTAGTGAACCTATTACTGAGACACCTGAGAATACAAATGATATTTCTATCTCTGATGCTGAAACACAATCTGGTAATGAACTTGAAACTAGTGATAATATTAATGATAATGTTCATGATGATGCTCAACCTAGTAATGATAATGATATAGAAATTGAACCTGCTGTTGATCTTGATAACCCACAATCAAAGAATCAACGTTATGATAAGAAACACTTTGTTGCTAGGAAACACGGTAACGAAAGAGAGCCTTGGGTTCAGAAACCCATGCCTTTTCCTCCCAAACCATCCAAGAAAAAGGATGATGAGGATTTTGAGCGCTTTGCTGAAATGATCAAACCTATCTTTTTGCGTATGCGATTAACTGATATGCTCAAAATGAATCCTTATGCTAAGTATATGAAAGATATTGTTACAAATAAAAGAACGATCCCGGAAGCTGAAATTTCCACCATGCTTGCTAATTATACTTTCAAGGATGGAATACCAAAGAAACTTGGAGATCCAGGAGTACCTACTATACCATGCTCCATTAAAAGAAACTATGTTAAAACTGCTTTATGTGATCTTGGAGCCGGTGTTAGTGTTATGCCTCTCTCTTTATATCGTAGACTTGATTTGAATAAGTTGACACCTACTGAAATATCTTTGCAAATGGCTGATAAATCAACTGCTATACCTGTCGGTATTTGTGAGGATGTGCCTGTTGTAGTTGCAAACGTTACTATTTTAACGGACTTTGTTATTCTTGATATTCCCGAGGACGATAGTATGTCTATTATTCTTGGAAGACCCTTTTTGAATACTGCAGGGGCTGTTATTGATTGCACTAAAGGCAATGTCACTTTTCATGTTAATGGTAATGAGCATACGGTACACTTTCCGAGGAAACAACCTCAAGTTCATAGTATCAACTCTATTGGAAAAATTCCATCGATTATATTTGGAAGTTTTGAATTTCCTCTTCCTACTGTCAAGAAGAAATATGATATTCTTATTATTGGGGATGTGCATATCCCCGTTGAGGTAACATAGTGTTATTCGAAATTTCTCTGGTTCCATGTTATTCGGAATGAGTTCGTTAACAAGACTTGATCAATCTTGTTAGTGGATTCCTTTTGATGAGCATGAGATGGATGAAACTAGAAGGCACAACCTGTTGTACCCTCCTCTTACTTTCTGTTATTTATATTAAATAAAATAAAAATAGTATTTTTCTGTCTATTATCTAATTTATCCGTGCAATATAAAAATACCCCAAAAATAAAAGTTCTCCAAATGCCCTGAAATTTAAATATGATTTTGTTTGGAATATTTGAGAATATTTGGCACCGAGAACACAACAGGAGGAGCTGGCACCTGGCCACGAGGGTCAGGGGCGCGCCCTACCCCACTGGGCGCGCCCCCTGCCTCGTGGGCCCACGGTGGCCCTCCTCCACTTATTCCTGCACCCACACACTCCTTCTTCCTCCCACAAACACGAATATCCAGCTCAAACCCGAGTCCAGGCTCATTTTGCTGCCATTTTTTATCTCCTTGCTCAAAGCACCTCTCACAAAACTACTTGGGGAGATTGTTCCTTGGTATGTGACTCCTCCATTGGTCCAATTAGTTTTTGTTCTAGTGCTTTATTCATTGCAAATTTGTGTTGCTTAGGTGACCCTATTCTTGAGCTTGCATGTCAAATTTATATGGTCAAAAGTAGTTTTGATGCATGATATAGTCTCTAGGCACTTGTAGGAGTAGTGGCTATCAATTTTGTTGAGTTTGGTTTACTTTTATTTTGAAGTTACTAAAAATTTCATAATTTTTCAGAAAATAATGAAGAGATTTTTGAGGGGCTCATCGAGCCGAAGCTCGAAGGAAAAGCAAAATGAAAAGGCAGCAAAGCCCAAGTATAATTTGCCTCGCACCGCGGAGGTTCGGCCGTGTGAATGGACTTCTGATGAGTTCTTGAGAGCAGCCGGGATTTATGATGATTTTTATGAATTGGCTGAGAATGCAGGCCTCACCGCTTTCCTCCACGACCAACACGACCAGTATCTCTTAATCACAAATATCTTTGTGCAAAACTTTCATTTCCATTCTAGGAGCTCACCACCTATGGTGGAATTTTATTTATATAATGAGCATAAGGAGATGTCACTTTATGAATTTTTTTGGGTTTGTTTGGTCCCTTTGAGGGCACGATAGAGGAACCACATCGCGGCGATGTGGATGGGTTTATTGATACCATCACTGTAGGGGAAACGAGGAAGGTTTCCGATGCACGAATCACTAGCATACATTTTCCTGTTTTACGCTACTTTGCAATATTTGCTAGTCGTTGCTTAATTGGTCGCGGAAACTGTGGAAACCTTAGTGTTCCTGATATTATTATTTTGTTCCACGGTTTATTCAGTGATAACTCTGTTAGTATGGGCGATATTATTGCTAAACGGTTAAGTCTGAACCGTACAAAGGGCCCCATCTTTGGAGGCATCTATGCTTCACGCCTAGCTGCACATTTTAACATACCTATTAGGCATTATGAGAAGGAAGAAAAATTGCCGCCTTGTGTTTATTTAGATTATAAGAGTATGGTGGCACGCGATTTTATTGTTAATAATAGGGAAGGGGAGCTTAAATACAAATTGTTCTTTCATAAACATCATCCTGAGACTATTACCCTGCCTGCTACTTCCTTGTTTGATTTATCTTCAGGCCAGTACCTTGTTCTGTTAGAGGCTATTCACGCCTACCAGAACCCTACATCAGCCATAGAGCCAGAGTCGGAACCACAAGTTGATCCTCCAAGACAGTCTAATTACCATTGGGATCCGGAGATGATTGCCAACCAGTGGCAATCAGAGTCTTCTTTATCGCAGTACGACCCCAATTATTATTATGGATATCCGTCAGGCCAACCGTGGCCATAGACCAACTTAGGCCAAAAGCCTAAGCTTGGGGGAGTACGCATTTCTCAGCGACATTATATTCATGTTCACACACTCATTGCTAGATGTCAGTGCTCATACTTTTTCATTGTATCATCCATGCTAGTTTATTTTCCTATTTATGCTCTCTTCTTGTGTGTTTGATAAACCTTAAGAAAAACAAAAAAATAGTTGTAGCTTTTAATTAGTTTACTTTCCATGCTTGTAGTAGTAATTAAAAAGAAAACCCAAAAAGATTTCTTGTTCTTCTTTTGCTTGTTGGGTGCTTTCCCGTGTAAATAGTTTTATTTCTTTTCTTTTCTTTGGGGTCGATAGGAGAAGACCATAATTAAATTGTTGAAGTAGCTGTTATATGCATTATTGTTGATCTGACAAAAGAGCCCATATTGCCTTGTCTTCTCCTGTTTATTGAATGCTTGCAGATTCCATCTTAGTCCAATGCACGTGCACTATTATTATTATTCACACTATTAGGTCGTGCAAGTGAAAGGCAATTATGACGATATATGATGGACTGACTGAGATGAGAAAAGCTGGTATGTACTCGACCTCTCTTGTTTTTGTAAATATGATTAGTTCATCGTTCCTGATTCAGCCTATTATGAATAAACATGTTTGCAATGACAACTAGAGATCATAGTTTCTTGTGCCATGCTTGATTAGCTAGGAGCTTATAATGGTTTACCTTGCATGCCAACATGCTATTAAAATGGTTGTGATGTGGTATGATAGGGTGGTATCCTCCTCTGAATGATTTAAGTGACTTGACTTGGCGCATGTTCACGCATGTAGTTGAAACAAAATCAACATAGCCTTCACGATATTTATGTTCATGGTGGATTATATCCTACTCATGCTTGCATTCGGTGTTGATTAATTTTAATGCATGTTCATGACTGTTGTCGCTCTCTAGCTGGTCGCTTCCCAGTCTTTTGCTAGCCTTCACCTGTACTAAGCGGGAATACTGCTTGTGCATCCAACTCCATAAACCCCAAAGTTATTCCATATGAGTCCACCATACCTACCTATATACGGTATCTACCTGTCGTTCCAAGTAAATTTGTATGTGCCAAACTCTAAACCTTCAAATAAATATCCTGTTGTGTATGCTAGAATAGCTCATGTATCAACTAGGGCTGTCCGTATCTTCCATGTTAGGCGCGTTATTCTCAAGAGGAGTGGACTCCGCTCCTCACTCACGAGAAAGTGGCTAGTCACCGGGATGCCCAGTCCCATGCTTTATGCAAATCAAATCAAAATAATTGCAAACAAAACTCCCCCTGGGACTCTTGTTAGTTGGAGGCACTCGTTGTTTCAAGCAAGCCATGGATTGATGCTTGTTGGTGGAGGGGGAGTATAAACTTTACCATTCTGTTTGGCAACTGCCTATAATGTGTGTAGCATGGAAGATATATTGCCATCTCTTGGTTGTTATGTTGACAATGAAAGTATACCGCTCAAAATATTATTCATCTCTATTTCAAAACCGAGCTCTGACACCTCTACAAATCCCTGCTTCCCTCTGCGAAGGGCCTATCTATTTACTTTCATGTTGAGTCATCATCTTCTTATTAAAAAGCACCAGTTGGAGAGCACCACTGTCATTTGCATTCATTATTGTTAGTTTACATTGAGTATGATTTGACTGGATCTCTTTTACCATGAATTAGAATGTCTAGTCAGTCCTTGATCTTTAAAGGTGCTCTGCATTTATGTTTTGCGGTCTCGGAAAGGGCTAGCGAGATACCATCTTGTTATATCATATTATGATTGTTTTGAGAAAGTCTTGTCATCCGAGATTTATTATTATTGCTCGCTAGTTGATTATGTCATTGATATGAGTAAACTTGAGACCTAAGTGTTATTGTGAATGTGGTTAGTCAAAATCTTTGCTGAAAACTTGAATGCTGGTTTTACATATTTACAACAACAAGAGCAAACAGAGTTCGTAAAAGTTTTTCTTTATCACTTTCAGTTTATCAACTGAATTGCTTGAGGACAAGCAAAGGTTTAAGCTTGGGGGAGTTGATACGTCTCCGTCATATCTACTTTTCCAAACACTTTTGCCCTTGTTTTGGACTCTAACTTGCATGATTTGAATGGAACTAACCCGGACTGACGTTGTTTTCAGCAGAATTGCTATGGTGTTATTTATGTGCAGAAACAAAAGTTCTTGGAATGACCTGAAACTTCACGGAACATCTATTCAGAAATAATAAAAAATCCTTGCAAAAGATGAAGACCAGGGGGCCCACCACCTGTCCATGAGGGTGGGGGGCGCGCGCCGCCCCCCTACCTCATGGCCCCCCTGGAGCTCCTCCGACCTAAACTCCAACTCTGTATATTTGCTTTCGGGGAGAAAAAAATCAGAGAGAAGGATTCATCGCGTTCTACGACACGGAGCCGCCGCCAAGCCCTAAAACCTCTCGGGAGGGCTGATTTGGAGTCCGTTCGGGGCTTCGGAGAGGGGAATCCATCGCCATCGTCATCATCAACCTTCCTCCATCACCAATTTCATGATGCTCACTGCCGTGCGTGAGTAATTCCATCGTAGGCTTGCTGGACGGTGATGGGTTGGATGAGATTTATCATGTAACCGAGTTAGTTTGTTAGGGTTTGATCCCTAGTATCCACTATATTCTGAGATTAATGTTGCTATGACTTTGCTATGCTTAATGCTTGTCACTAGGGCCCGAGTGCCATGATTTCAGATCTGAACCTATTATGTTTTCATCAATATATGAGAGTTCTTGATCCTATCTTGCAAGTCTATAGTCACCTATTATGTGTTTTGATCCGTTAACCCCGAAGTAACAATAATCGGGATACTTACCGGTGATGACCATAGTTTGAGGAGTTCATGTATTTGCTATGTGCTAATGCTTTGTTCCGGTACTCTATTAAAAGGAGGCCTTAATATCCCTTAGTTTCCATTAGGACCCCGCTGCCACGGGAGGGTAGTACAAAAGATGCCATGCAAGTTCTTTTCCATAAGCACGTATGACTATATTCGGAATACATGCGTACATTACATTGATGAATTAGAGCTAGTTCTGTGTCACCCTATGTTATGATTGTTACATGATGAACCGCATCCGACATAATTCTCCATCACCAATCCATTGCCTACGAGCTTTACATATATTGTTCTTCGCTTATTTAATTTTCCGTTGCTATTGCTATCATCACTACAAAATACCAAAAACATTACTTTTGCTACCGTTACCTTTTGCTACCGTTACCACTATTATCATATTACTTTGCTACTAAATAATTTGCTGCAGATATTAAGTTTCCAGGTGTGGTTGAATTGACAACTCAACTGCTAATACTTGAAAATATTCTTTGGCTCCCCTTGTGTCGAATCAATAAATTTGGGTAGAATACTCTACCCTTGAAAACTATTGCGATCCCCTATACTTGTGGATTATCATAGGGGTGTGCGGCCCTGCCCTAGCCACCTCTCCTCTTCTCCACTAAGGCCCACTATGGCCCATTAAGCCCCCGGGGAATTCCGGTAACCCCTTGGTACTCCGGTAAAATCCCGATTTCACCCGGAACATTTCCGATATCGAAATATAGGCTTCCATTATATCAATCTTCATGTATCGACCATTTCGAGACTCCTCGTCATGTCTGTGATCACATCCGGGACTCCGAACAACCTTCGGTACATCAAAACTCATAAATTCATAATATAACCGTCATCGAAACTTTAAGCGTGCGGACCCTATGGGTTCGAGAACTATGTAGACATGACCGAGACACGTCTCCGGTCAATAACCAATAGCGGAACCTGGATGCTCATATTGGCTCCCACATATTCTACGAAGATCTTTATCGGTTAGACCACATAACAACATACGTTGTTCCCTTTGTCATCGGTATGTTACTTGCCCAAGATTCAATCGTCGGTATCTCAATACCTAGTTCAATCTCGTTACCGGCAAGTCTCTTTACTCGTTCCGTAATAGATCATCCCGCAACTAACTCATTAGTTGCAATGCTTGCAAGGCTTAAGTGATGTGCATTACCGAGTGGGCCCAGAGATACCTCTCCGACAATCGGAGTGACAAATCCTAATCTCGAAATACGCCAACCCAACTAATACCTTCGGAGACACCTGTAGAGCACCTTTATAATCTCCCAGTTACGTTGTGATGTTCGGTAGCACACAATGTGTTCCTCCGATAAACGGGAGTTGCATAATCTCATAGTCATAGGAACATGTATAAGTCATGAAGAAAGCAATAGCAACATACTAAATGATCGAGTGCTAAGCTAACGGAATGGGTCAAGTCAATCACATCATTCTCCTAATGATGTGATCCCGTTAATCAAATGACAACTCATGTTTATGGCTACGAAACATAACCATCTTTGATCAACGGGCTAGTCAAGTAGAGGCATACCAGTGACATTCTGTTTGTCTATGTATTCACACAAGTCTTATGTTTCCGTTTAATACAATTCTAGCATGAATAATAAACATTTATCATGATATAAGGAAATAAATAATAACTTTATTATTGCCTCTAGGGCATATTTCCTTCAGTCTCCCACTTGCACTAGAGTCAATAATCTAGATTACACAGTAATGATTCTAACACCCATGGAGTCTTGGTGCTGATCATGTTTTGCTCGTGGAAGAGGCTTAGTCAACGAGTCTGCAACATTCAGATCCGTATGTATCTTGCAAATTTCTATGTCTCCCACCTGGACTAGATCCCGGATGGAATTGAAGCGTCTCTTGATTTGCTTGGTTCTCTTGTGAAATCTGGATTCCTTTGCCAAGGAAATTGCACCAGTATTGTCACAAAAGATTTTCATTGGACCTGATGCACTAGGTATGACACCTAGATCGGATATGAACTCCTTCATCCAGACTCCTTCATTTGCTGCTTCCGAAGCAGCTATGTACTCCGCTTCACACGTAGATCCCGCCACGACGCTTTGTTTAGAACTGCACCAACTGACAGCTCCACCATTCAGTAAAAACACGTATCCGGTTTGCGATTTAGAATCGTCCGGATCAGTGTCAAAGCTTGCATCAACGTAACCATTTACGATGAGCTCTTTATCACCTCCATATACGAGAAAAATATCCTTAGTCCTTTTCAGGTATTTTAGGATGTTCTTGACCGCTGTCCAGTGATCCACTCCTGGATTACTTTGGTACCTCCCTGCTAGACTTATAGCAAGGCACACATCAGGTCTGGTACACAGCATTGCATACATGATAGAGCCTATGGCTGAAGCATAGGGAACATCTTTCATTTTTTCTCTATCTTCTGCGGTGGTCGGACATTGAGTCTTACTCGACTTCACACCTTGTAACACAGGCAAGAACCCTTTCTTTGCTTGATCCATTTTGAACTTCTTCAAACCCTTGTCAAGGTATGTGCTTTGTGAAAGTCCAATTAAGCGTCTTGATCTATCTCTATAGATCTTAATGCCCAATATGTAAGCAGCTTCACCGAGGTCTTTCATTGAAAAACTCTTATTCAAGTATCCCTTTATGCTATCCAGAAATTCTATATCATTTCCAATCAATAATATGTCATCCACATATAATATCAGAAATGCTACAGAGCTCCCACTCAGTTTCTTGTAAATACATGCTTCTCCAAAAGTCTGTACAAAACCAAATGCTTTGATCACACTATCAAAGCGTTTATTCCAACTCCGAGAGGCTTGCACCAGTCCATAAATGGATCGCTGGAGCTTGCACACTTTGTTAGCTCCCTTTGGATTGACAAAACCTTCTGGTTGCATCATATACAACTCTTTTTCCAGAAATCCATTCAGGAATGCAGTTTTGACATCCATTTGCCAACTTTCATAATCATAAAATGCGGCAATTGCTAACATGATTCAGACAGACTTAAGCATCACTACGGGTGAGAAGGTCTCATCGTAGTCAATCCCTTGAACTTGTCGAAAACCTTTTGCAACAAGTCGAGCTTTATAGACAGTAACATTACCGCCAGCGTCAGTCTTCTTCTTGAAGATCCATTTATTCTCAATTGCTTACCGATCAACGGGCAAGTCGACCAAAGTCCACACTTTGTTCTCATACATGGATCCCATCTTAGATTTCCTGGCTTCTAGCCATTTTGCGGAATCTGGGCTCACCATCGCTTCTTCATAGTTCGTAGGTTCATCATGATCTAGTAGCATGACTTCCAGAACAGGATTACCGTACCACTCTGGTGCGGATCTTACTCTGCTTGATCTACGAGGTTCGGTAGTAACTTGATATGAAGTTTCATGATCATTATCATTAGCTTCCTCACTAATTGATGTAGGTGTCACAGAAACCGGTTTCTGTGATGTATTACTTTCCAATAAGGGAGTAGGTACAGTTACCTCATCAAGTTCTACTTTTCTCCTACTCACTTCTTTTGAGAGGAACTCCTTCTCTAAAAAAAATCCGAATTTAGCAACAAAAGTCTTGCCTTCGGATCTGTGATAGAAGGTGTACCCAACAGTCTCCTTTGGGTATCCTATGAAGACACATTTCTCCGATTTGGGTTCGAGCTTATCAGGTTGAAGCTTTTTCACATAAGCATCGCAGCCCCAAACTTTCAGAAACGACAACTTTGGTTTCTTGCCAAACCACGGTTCATAAGGCGTCGTCTCAACAGATTTCGATGGTGTCCTATTTAACGTGAATGCAGCCGTCTCTAAAGCATAACCCCAAAATGATAACGGTAAATCAGTAAGAGACATCATAGATTGCACCATATCTAATAAAGTACGATTACGACGTTCGGACACACCATTACGCTGTGGTGTTCCGGGTGGCGTGAGTTGCGAAACTATTCCGCATTGTTTCAAATGTAGACCAAACTCGTAACTCAAATATTCTCCTCCACGATCAGATCGTAGAAACTTTATTTTCTTGTTACGATGATTTGCAACTTCACTCTAAAATTCTTTGAACTTTTAAAATGTTCCAGACTTATGTTTCATTAAGTAGATATACCCATATCTGCTTAAATCATCTGTGAAGGTGAGAAAATAACGATACCCGCCGTGAGCCTCCACTACAAAAAATACACTTCCGTGATGATACGTGTTTGTCACAGTAGGTCGCGTTTTTTTTCATGCATGTACATCCATGACAAATTTATGACAGAATCAAGATAGTCATACCTGTGCTGTCATAGAAGTGTTCCATGACATTACCAAAATTATCATCACGGAAGTGTCCACTTCCATGACGATAAATCGCGCGTCACAGAAGTGCTTTCGTCAAGGGTGACCGACACGTGGCATCCATCGTAACGGAACGCCGTTAAGCTATCGGGTCGGGTTTTGGATTTGATAACTCGTTAACAGCCCCGACCAATGGGGATTTTCCACGTGTAAAATCATCATTGGCTGGAGGAGACACGTGTCAGGTCCGCATTGGCACAGGTGTCACTCATCCAATGGGCGAGACGCGCCTATGATATGTTGACACGTGGACTGGCCCATCAAGTTTAAATGGGCCGGCCCAACTGAAGGCCCACAAGATTTTGCGAACCATAATGGGCCGGCCCACATAAAGGCCCACGAGATTTTGCAGACCATAATGGGTTGGACCAGCTAAAGTCCCACAAGATTTTGTGGGCCATAATGGACCGGCCCAGGTAAAGGCCCACAAGATTTTTCTGTGCCACAATGGGCCGGCCTAGGTAAAGGCCCACAAGATTCTTGCAGATCATAATGGGCTGGCCCAGCTAAAGGCCCATGAGATTTCGCCGACATTAATGGGCCGGCCCAGCTGTAGGCCCACAAGATTTTGAGGACCCTAGTAGGCCGGCCCATTAACTGGCTGCCATGTTTTAGGCCAAATGCCGGCCCAGATTTGATCTGGTCCATTAATGGCCTGCCACGCTCCGGGCCTAATAGTGGCCCATATGAGATATGACCCGTTAAAAGCCTACCATGTTCTGGGCCAAATTTTGGCCCAGATCAGGTCCGACCCTTTAAGAGGCTTTGGGCTCAATTATGGCCCATATCAGATTCGGCCCGTCAACTGGACACTATGCTTTTGGGCCCACTTGCTAAAGGCCGTAATTCAGCCTGATATTACTTTTGGCCTGTTAAGGGCCCGTTTAACATTTCAGCCCTATATTAATTTCGGCTTGTTAAAAGCCCGTCATATAGTTGGGCCTAACTACGGCCCGGTTTGCATCCGGCCTGCTCGCAGCCGATATCTGATTGGGCCAAACAAGGACCGAGACAATTTTGGCCCGTTAAAAGCCCGTGATTTGATTCACACAATCATGGGACGGGGTTCATTTCGCGCTGCTGCCGGCCCCTGAGCTGTTCGGTACGTTTCAAGCCCAACCTACATCGTGATTGTATGACGGCCCGATTATGTACTGTAATTTTACGGTTTGGCCGGTTTACTGCGAAGACAGGATATATACACAGTAAAATAACTGCAGCATCATGAATAAGAAAAAACCTAGACTATACAATAAATAAATTACGTCATATTACATCCACTGGGCATCAAAGTTCGCCACTATGATAATAAAGCACAAGCAGACAGCAGATTACATACACTGGGCATCAAAGATCGCCACCAGTGCAAATAAACACGCCGACAAAATAATATACAAAACCGACAGCACTTCAATAGAGTTCAAGAAAGGTTAGCCCTGCTGGGGAGCTGCAGCGCAAGCAGCTGAGCAAGATGATGAGACTGCGCTTGTTCAACACTTATATCTTCCTCACTCTGAAAGATAAACAAGCAGACAGATGACAGGTTTTGCACATAAAAGTATCAGTGCTGACAATTCATCACATTTCTTACTGACGAATAAAGTGACACAGTTTAAAATTGCATTAACACAATATGGTATTGTTCAGGTCAAGACATGGCAGGAAATGACATTGTGAAGGAGTTGGCAGCTTCACGACACCACTGGATTACAGATCAAGAACTCATAAGTATCAATGGTTAGTGTGCTGTCAATTTATACCATTTCAGATTGGCAAATAAAGAGACGGTTTAAATAATAGTAGAATGATATGACATTGTTCATAGTTAAGACATTGCAGAATATGACATTGTGCTGTAGTGGGTAGGTTCACCACACCACTGGATTACGGATGAAGAACAGAAGCATACATGCAGTGCAAAAGAAGATCACTTGCTCTGTATAGTTTAATTTACATGGTATGAAGAAGGAACTTGGTTGTACAACTGAAAACTTAAATTGAGAAAGGACAAACTTTTGTTTATGAACTACATAATAAACTTTAAACAAGCAATTTGATGCAAACACCAAAAATAAACAGCTGTTGCAGTCATGCCTAACCAAATATATACAACAAAGTTTGAAGGCTTGAGATGGACAAACTTACATTATTGGTGAAGACAGGCTCTATAAAGGCCTTGTCCATGCTGATGGGGGGGGGCAATTCAAGAAGTTTACCACATAATCTTCTTCAAAAGCATTGCCTTTATTCTACATTTTGTTAAGAGTAAATATAGATGTGATAATATACGAAAAAATGGAGAATATTTAAGATAAGATGAAGAGTGATGCTACATAACCAAGTAGCTATAAATGTAAGTGCAGCGATACAGGCAAAAGGTACAGCCAAGAGCAATGCACAGCTAAACTTCTTCAGTACCAACCTTATGGTAAGAGTAAATATAGATCTGATGTGTAGAAAATGGAGGGCAAAGGAAAATAAGCTGCAGAGTGATGGTACATGAACAACTACCTGTCATTATAAGTACACTGATAAAGGACAGCATGTACTTACAAGAACAATGCAGAGCTAAAAAACATTGGCATTGGATATATTCTACACTAATGTAACCATTCATACAGATCAGATAATTTGGAGCGAACAATTGATAAGCAAGCTATCATGCATACTGCTGTCACATAATGAACCAGGTATGTATGCAAGTACAGTGATACAGGACAACAGGTACTAACAAGAGCAAAGCAGCGGGCAGCATATTTGCGATATCCTGTCGTTCTTGTCAAACCGGAATTCTTCTTCGAGCAGATTTCCTGCAAAAAAGATCCGTAAGGCACATGCGGAAAAGTAGAAGTTCAAATTGTCATGTGATTTCATAGACAGTACCTCATCCTGGGAACGAGACCAGTGCATAACAAGGTTTTTCCATTCAATGTCTTCTAAATTTAGCACAGGAGACTTCACCGGAAATTCGTTTATAGACTTGCCATCAAAGTGTGATTTCCTCAGGTAACACCGATACTGCTGCAATGCTTCCTTGAAAAGCACAAGCAAGCTTTGCTCGTCATGACTATCCAGATTGACCCTCGCCTAGTTACAACAATGTAATGTAAATCATTGATGTGTTCAATCAGCAGAAAACAGGAAAATAATAACCATGAATAATAGCACTTACACGTAAGTTGGACAGGAAGATGTGAAAATGGTGTTTGTCTTCACAATAATCTTCCCATGATGGGAATATATGCACGTAGTCCCTAACAACATTGAAAGCATTGTCTTTTAAACTGGGAATAAATGGAATGGGGTTCCAATCTGCAGGAATTGGCCGTCTCTGCAGTTGGGATAGGTCTTCGGCCGGTGGACTTGCTGTACTTTTTGCTGGAGTGGGATTTTTCTGTGGTACAGCTGGTGCTATGGCAAATGAAATCGGTATACCTTTTGCTGGAGTGCAGGTCCTGTGTGGTGGGGCTAGTGGTGTGGCCAGTGAAGTATGGGTACAGTCTGCTGGAGTCGGTCCTACGTTTTGTGTCACTGGTTGTACAACCAATATAAGTGGGGTGCTGTCTGATTTCTCCGGCACCACCATGTTTTTCAAGGACTTTGCTGGTGCTCCTTCAGGTTCGGCAATCACCCTCTTCCTTTTTGATGTCTGATGCACAAGAACAACATTTGAGTGGAAAAACATGGTATGATGACAGATGGAATATGTATTGATAATGGATGGGCATGGCATCTCGACATATATGATGAGTAAACTAAGCAGATGGCGGTGCAACAAAGTAGAAGAAATGCAAGACAACATATGCAAGATACCCGCAATCAATAAAACATTGCCAAATTAGAACAGGCACCTTGATGGGTGAACAGGACAGGCCATCTGCCTTTGACTCCTCGAGGTTAGAATAGTCATTAGGATCATATTCTGAACAAGAATCAAGGTGGGAGCGTATGAGTTCATTGCATCCAGAATGGCACTCAATGCCTTGGTGCCAATTTTGTAAGTCATTGCAGTGTTTAGCTTCAAGAGTGGACTGCTGCTAGTGCGACACAAAGCAGCTACACAGATCATAGTGTAGATATAACGGGAAAACCTTAAGCATCAGAGTAAAATCAGCAAAGTGGAACTTGCTGGAATATATGTGCTAGTATTGCCGGTACGGCTAGAAAGGCTTCGGATACCAGCTCTCTTCAAGTGAAGGTGCGGTACTGTTAATATCAGTGTAACTCTCAAAGGCGACACAGCTCCCCGCATTTCCTTGCTATTCTTATAGGATTCAAGTGGGCAGGCCACTACAAATCCTATTCCTATGTTTACAAGATCCTACGAATCAAAGAGGCTCAAAGTGTCCATCACAACCGACCGTATAGACCTCTACACTGCAAATGTCCCTGCTCATCTTCAGTACAAGGAACATACTGTACTACTATCATACTCCCTCCGTTCCAAAATATAAGTCTTGGTAGAGATTTCCACTATGGATCACATACAGATGTATCCAGATACATTTTAGAGTGTAGATTCACTCATTTTGCTCCATATGTAGTCCATGGTGGAATCTATACAAAGACTTGTATTTAGGAACGGAGAGAGTACATATTAAAGAAGAACGGAAGAGGAACATGGTAAAGAAGAGCAAGCAGATTTTGGATAATAAAATGTTGGTTGCGCAGTGCCCACACATGATGAACCAGAGCGCATTAAGAATGCAACTCCCAGCTGTCTCTCGACCATTTCAGGCGGTTGGATGAAGATCCTACGTCTCCTAACCCTTCTTCTTCCTCGTCTCTGATTCTTCCCATACAGAACACCGCACGGGCCGCCGGCCGGACCACCGGCCCCCACCGCCTGTGTTCCTCCGCCACCCCCACCCCCACCCCCCCAACCCCCACCCGCGTCGAGTTTTCTTCATTCGGCGAGGCCCCACAACCACCCGAGCCCCTTCGATCGCACCGGCGAACTCCGGCGAGCTCTGAAAAATCGACTGACCCAATTTTGAAATTTAGTCTACTGTGATTTAACTAGTGTGGAATATAAAAGGGGAAAACCATAAGCATTGGGAGTATAGTGTTGAGCGTGCCATGGCGGATCTGAAGGTGCAAACCGGACAAAGGCAACTTCGCAACCAAGACAAGAAATCAGAGTAAAGCAGTGGCGATCTATTTTCTTGCTGCGATAAATAAGTTGAGCAGATACGAAAGAGTACCGCCTCTGGTGCGGCGCCGTGTACGCATCTGCTGAGAATTTGACGGTGCTGCGGTAGCGATGGCTGTCGGCGGCGTGGAAGCAGATCTAGGAGGGTAGACGGTGGCGGCGGGGCGCGGTGGACGAGACGGTCGTAGGAGCGGCGCCGGCAAGGTGGACGACGGCGGGGATGAAGCGAGAGGACGGGATGCAAGGATCCCGGTCCGAAGCCGTGGATGAGAGAGGTCGATCTCTTGTAATGGACGGCGGCGTCGGGGTATCAGCTCCGGCATGGTGGAGGAGGACGGCGGTGGATGGGGTGGCGGACGGCGGCGGACGGAGGAGGGTGGGGTGGAGAGGGTGTTTTGGCGCCCACGGAGTACGAATGGGGAAAAGGGAGGTAGAGAGGAAGGGGGGAACCATGTATTCAGGGCGCGCTTGTCTCAAATGCGAGGAAATTTACAAACTTAGCCCCCGTTTCAAATTTCTACTACATCACAGCAACATTAGTCGGTTGGGGATAGGACGGTAATCTCGCATACACCGAATATTTGCCGACGAGAGTTTGTTTTTGGCGCCCACCGTGTATGAATATGAATCGGGGAGGGAGTCGATTTCGGCCGAGGACACACTCTGTTTTGGCGCCCACCGTGTATGAATCCGGGTGAGAGGCGGTTACGTCACGTTTGGGTGAAATTACAAACCTACCCCTATCGAAACCTATAGAAATCCGGCAGATAGGCTTTGCGTGGCAGGGATAGGCAGTAGTGATTTCCATCTCGCAGATTTTGGTTTCGGGCGGTTACTGCGACTTTCCCCGCTTCGTTCAAATTTTGCAGAGTGCACGTTTACCGTGCCAACTCAATTCGAATCCCGTTTGTATTCTATTTTTTCGGGCGAGATCCATTTTCAATTGGAATTACATTCTATATACATCATTTTTATATATACTTTCAAAAGAACAACAAAGAATTATGATCCTTTATATGTATAATATGATTTACAAATACAACGATCTCGAAATCTTAAGGTTGAATTCGAAAAAATTTAACCAAATTATGTTCTACTAAAATGTATGGATCAGTAATATCTACATATTAAATAACATAGATGTGCGTGAATTCATATGAGTATGCATGTTTGATAGATCAATTTTGGTTCGAGTATGGATTACATGTATCATCATCTCGAATTCAAATATTTGAATCCCTTTTTTGTTCACTCCTTTCACGCCCATCTCTCTCGCATGCATGCTCCTTCAGGTAGCTATCACTCTCTTTTCTCCAGCTCACCCGCACGCTCACTTCATGTTTCTCCTATCCTCGCAAACATGGTCTCTCGACGTCTCCCTTGAGAAGTGTCACACTCTCCCTATCATTATACATTACACGGTTTTCATTATCTCTCACGTCTCTACTGTTCTCTGGTATCACTCGGTACCTAAGCTTTCTTTTTCACCGCCACACACACAGTCTCCACTCGTCTTTCACTTTGTCTTTCTCTCTATGGGATTCTCTCACACACCCTATATGTCTCTACATATGACTCATACCACTAAAATTACTCTCTCTCTCTCTCCTGTAGACACAACATTTGTTGCGGTCTCCTTTTCGTCTCCATCCCAGACTGACATTATTCATTTGTTTACCGATCAGACAACCCCGACTACCGTCTCCTCTCTCTCTCTCACAGACACACACACACACACACAACTCCTGCTTCCACTCCCCTTCCCGACTACCGTCTCTCTCTCACACACACAAAACTCTCGCTTTCGCACCCCGACTCGTATTTCTCTCACAAACATTTATCGACTAGCTAGCCTCTAGATAGGTTTATACACCCGCACACTCGTGCTTCCACCATCGCATACATGTCTCTCTCCCGCTCCTTGTATCTATGTAGATTTTTCTTCCCTTCTTGAGACACGCCCTCTCGATCGTGCACACACACACTATCGCCTCATTTTAAGCTGATACCTATCGCACACACACTCCTTGTGTCTTTGTCACACATGCACTCCGTCCTCCTCCACTCTCCCTCTCTCTCACACACACATGGGCTTTTTGCAACAACTAGCAAGATGCCCATGCGTTGCACGGAACATCAAGATGCATTTGTATGAGTAGTTTATCTTGTGGGGGAAAAGGATGAACGAGGGAAGGCCTTATTTGCAAATGTGGAGAGGGGTGTGGGTATCTTTTTGCAAAATTGCCATAGTTTCCTTCCTATCCGTCAGATATAGATCGGACGGCCTATATTGCAGGATGGCAGGCACACGATCATCACCGACAATGCTTTTTATAAGAGTAGGGATAAAAAATAGAGTTGGTGATGATGGTGGGCCTGCCATCCTGCAATGTAGGTCGTCCGATTTATATCTGACGGATAGGAAGGAAAATATGGCAATTTACCCGCACTCTTCACCACATTTGCAGATAAGGCCTTCCCTCGTTCATCCTTTTCTCCCACAAGATCTTGATGTTCCGTGCAACGCACGGGCATCTTGCTAGTAAGAGTAGAAATTAGACATATACCACTTCTCGAATCTTGAAACCAACAACATTCCTCCCTTATCTCATCAAAACCGCCAAAGGAATATATTTTGAGTGAAACATAACATATTTTTAGTGATATACGTATTTCAAAACTAGACTTTTTTTCTATCAAATCGGTGAATATGTATTAATCTACTTTGATCGTGTGGCAACGCATTGGCACATTGCTAGTAGTTATTATAATTTTTTGGACACCAGACAAACGGTGGAGTACATATACGAAGAGAAGAGGCGCACGCACGCAGTCGGCCTCTCGCTGTCTCGCACACATGAGTGTTACGTAAAGGCGACGTTAACAAATAAACCCTAAAACCCTAGGTGCACGATTGCTGCATTCGCGGGTACCGGGTACGTGGTGGAGCACCTTTGTAGGAATAGTCAGCTGAGCACGCCTCCTCGCCGCGTAATTGCTCTGACACAGACGTGACCTCTCATAGCGCAGGCATTGAACCGGCGCGCCGGCCAAGAGGGCCGCACTCGCTGCAGGCCCAGCTGAGCACGCCTCCTCGCCGCGTGCAACCAGCTTAAGACTGCCCCGCCTGCCTTCATTGAATCTGCGCGTGTGCCGGCAACACGTCCTTCCGCGAGCCGGCAGGCATTTTAGAACACAAAAAATGACTAAAATATAATTAATTTACGCATGGTCTTGACTTGTTGTGCTCGCACTGGTAGCAGGAACTAGTAGAGGATTTTCTTTATTTATAACTCTCCTCACATTTTTTTGGCTTTGAAGTGAATCATGGTTGTGGACATTATGTATGAATGTGCAGATATCTGTGAACATGAGTTTGATGTGGAAGTTGAACTTGGAATGTCGGGCTTGCGCGTGAACTATACCATGTCCAATGCTTCGTCTGTTATTGTTTGGAAAGTAATTGCTGTTATTACATGACCCGAAAAAATACATTTTGTGCCACATCAGTAGATGCACGGACATCACAACAGGCATGCTGACTGGATAAACATTTGAACCTAGCTATTATGAAGGAAATTTTGTATTGACAACAGTTTTAGATAGCAGGAGACGCCTAGCCTGCTCTGCCTCTGCTAGCTTATTTCTGGCTTCTTCCATCTCTTCTTTGGCTTGGGTGAAGAGAGCATCTGATTGCTCTTTTCGCTTCTTCAGGAACTCAGCTACATTCTCAAGGGCTGCTGCACGCTTTCTTTCAGCCTTTACTAATGCCACGAGGACACGAACAGCTGACGACTCCACCTGGCTTGTGTGTAATCCAGCATCATCTGGGAATTTGCACCTTGTGTCTAATCCAGCATCATTAGGGAACTGGCACCTTGTGTGTAATCCAGCCTCATTTTGGAAACATGATCTCGAGGTTGACCATACTTCCCTCCTCGCAGGAACTGCATCCTGACATGAAGTTACTTCTTTTTTAGATCAATACTCAGAGCAACCCAGATCCATTTAGTAGAAGCCAGATAAACAGAACTCGGAGAAGTGAATTCAAAAGGAAAAAAATAAAAACAGACTACAAGGTGAGAACACCCACTTCCTACATCAAGCTAAAAACGAAAGCATTAGGACGATTAAGACTCTTCTTATTACACATCGAAGAACACCACGCTTAAGACAAACAGAAACTACAACATATACACATCAAAGAACACGAGGCTACACGAAAGTAATTGAAAGGGTGTTACTTACCAAAGCTCGTTTTACAGGTTCGGTGCACCTCCTCTTTAACTTGCCACGCTCCTTGAAGATGTCCCGAATATCCCGTGTTTGGTCTTCATTGCTCCTCTGCATGTTCGCACTCGTGGTTTTAAAATCTCAACATGGCAAGAAAAATATACTACTAGTAATACTCGCGCATCTTGTGGGCAACATTAAAGCACTCGTCTGCCATGTTAGAGCATCTCCAACAGAATCGTAACGCGCGGTGCTTTAAAAATCTCAACATTCTATCTCTACTCTCTTCTCTACTGTTATATTTATTTTATATTTAATATTTTATATTTATCTCTACTTCCTTTACTGTCTACTTTTTTCTCTATACGGCCGTCCGATTTATATCTGACAGATAGGAAGGAAACAAATGGGAATTTTGCAAAAAGATACCCATACCCCTCTCCAGATTTGCACTTCCCTCGTTCATCCTTTTCTCCCACAAGATAAACTACTCATACAAATGCATCTTGATGCGTGCAACGCATGGGCATCTTGCTAGTTCTAAAAACCTTTCCATCATTTGCCACACTACTGGTTGCAGATGAAAAACCTACCCAAGCACAGCGCGATATAGGAGCGACGCACAATTACAAGCTGATATTCTGTTGGACAATGGAAGCTATAATCAATTACTTTTACGGGAACAATAGCACCCAGGAAATTTGAAGGGTAGGTATGAACAAAATTGGAACTGCACATGTACTGCTAAGTGATTCAATACACACATTACCAATCGAGGAGGAGAATGATGGTCGCGGCGGCCTCTATGAGTCATGGTCGACAACGAGAGTCAGTTCATTGTCCACGACGGTGGTACTTCTGCGCTTGGCGTCGGCTTTCGGGAAGCAGAACCAATACCATGGAAGACCATGCCGGGGAAGAGGCTCCATGTATGACAACGACGGTGGACCAGCTCCAGTGCGGCGTACAAGGTTGTCGATGAGGCAGATGCGTTGCGGTGGACGAGTGCGCTGGTGTAAAGTGGAGGAGCACGAAGGCTGCGGTGCCGTGGAGAAGTCTATTTTGCGGCGGGGATAGAAAATGGGGAGTATTCAGGTGTATTACTCTGGGTGCCGGGGTGGGGTTGGCTGGGTAGGGTGAACCTGAAGTTACGAAAACAGCCCCCTACCAAGCGTCATCCATAGGCATGTTCCTAAGGCTGTGATGGTAACTTCCCACTTCTCGAATCAGGGTCGCGGGAGATTTTCCCGCCGACCTCAAAATTTTGTGACACTGGACTCCCCGTGTGGCGTGTTGAGTGATTCGGCTAAGCAACTAGCGAGTAGTAGTAGTAAACTCTGCATATTAGGTTTGACCGAAGTCAAACTTCCTAAAGTTTGACCAAGTTTATAGAAAAATATAAACATTTACCATAACAAATATGTATGATGTGAAAGTACATTCAATAATGAATCTAATGGTATTTATTTGTTATTGTATATGTTAATATTTTTTGTTATAAGCTTTCTGAGAGTTTACAAAACTTGACTTTGACCAATGCTAATACGCGGACTTAAATAAAAACGGAGGGAGTACACATTTGTTTTCTTAGTTTGTAGTGAACTAATCATTTGTTGAAATTGTGAAATAAATATATTAGGCTATTGACTTCGAATGTAATGGTCTATACAATTCAATAGTTACAATCATTGTCGAATCCCAAGATGTATACAAGGTCTATAGTACTTCACAACATGCTCAAACTCACATAATCCCAGTCAAATGAGAATCTAAATGCATTTCATAGTTATTACTTTGTAGGATGCAACAAAAACAACCATAACTCTACATCAGCCATTATAGAAGCAACATTTTGACATATCCCAATGTGTGAATGAAACGTGCAGAGAGAGCTTTTGAAGATGGAGCAGATAGGGCGGGAAAGATTGTATGTATGTGGACGAGAGAGTAGGAGACAAACCTAACGAGACAGAGAGAGAGATAGAGAGAGAAAGAGAGAGGAAGAAGTTAGGTCTGTGAGAAAGATGGATACATGTAATATACATGAGATGCGTGTGCATCTGGATTCTGTATACGTGGAAGGAGAAGAGACAACATGTTTGATGAGAGAGCTGGAAAAACATGGACGAGAGGGGAAGGATCTCGTGGGTTGAGGGATTGACAATTTTGTGCGGGGGAGAGAGGGATTGGTAATTTTGTGCAAGAGAGAGAGAGAGGGTGGGGGGAGGAGTCAGTCAGCCGTCGTCACATCACCCTGCTTCCAAATGACCCCGCATTCTCTAGCGCGGTGTGGTCGCCGTCTTCGATCTGCTCGATGCCCTCTTTGAAGATTGAGGTGTTGTGCATGTTGGGGTGCAAAGAAGCACAGGCGAGAGTGGTCGCCGTATAACCTTGGATGGGGATGAATTGTGTGCTCGGGGGAGTGTGTGTGTGTGTGTGTTGTGCTGCGTGTGTCTCTCCCTGTGTGTGTGTGTCAGATATTGAGAGAAAACAAACCTAAGGAGAGAAATGGGTATTCACGAAGAGATTGTACGGGCCTTGAGGTGGGCAGGGGCCGGGTGAGGGTGTCAAAATGTGCGTGTTGATGCATGTGTTGCATGCGACCGTGCGAGGGACGGACGAATCGAGAGAGATGGTTGTTGTGTTACGGATGCTCCTCTCTCTGTCTCTCTCTCTCTCCCTCTCTCTCTCTCACACACACAAGTAAGGCCCTGTTTGGTTCCAAATAAGTCACCAACTTATAAGTCGAAAAGTGCAAAAAGTGACTTATTTTGCCAAACGGACCCAACTTATAAGTCACCCCAACTTATAAGTCATAAGTTGCTCCACCCCAACTTAAAACTTATAAGTCACCCCTTTTTACGTGGGTCCCATCACCTTTACATTAAAAAACAAGGTGGGAAGGTGTGGTCAGGTGACTTATAAGTCAGATGACAACCAAACAGGCGTGACTTATAAGTCAATGATTTTAAGTCACCTGACTTATAAGTCAGGTGACTTATTGGAACCAAACATGCCCTAAACTAGAAGACCGTTCTCTCATGTATACACAACGTATCGGCATCTGTCTATGTCTCACTCATGCATGATCATTTGCACATTCACACCTCTCTATGTCTGTATCACACACACACCGTCTCCACATTGCCCTTCCGCCACAACACACATATGGACACATACACACGTTCTCTCTCAGTCACACACACAAAATCAGTATTAAAAAACTAGGGCGCACCTAAAATGTCCAAATCCAAATAAACACGAACTAGAGATAAATTCAAATATATGGAAATATTGCAGCGTCAAGAACTTTCATAGGAAAAAAAGTTGAGTAATATTCGAGGATTGTTTTCACACACACAAAAAGGTTCGGTGGATGTCCTTCGAGCGCGACACGGTGACGCACCGTTCGATCGACCGCGCGGCCGCGGTTCACGCGCTTGCACAGGATTCCGTATCGTGGCTGTGGTACCAACTAATAAAAGCGTTGCCTAAGTCTAATGTTTACGTGTACTAGTACGGTTTTCTTTTAAGTTTGACGAACCTTATATATATATATATAACTAAAGTAAGCTCCCACACGCGCACTCATCAATATGCCGCCGCCGTTGCGCATGCCGACGCCCGCCTGCTCCGGCCAACAATTTCTCGTCCATCACCGCCGTGTCGCCGCCATCCCTGTGCCATGAAGCCGAAGGCTCACCCGCTCACGTCATCTGCAGTCCCTCCTCGCGATGCCGCCGCGCTGCCAAGTACGCGAGCAGCTGGTGGAGCCGCGTCTATGCATGCAGCGTACGAAGAGGAGGACGAGCGTGTGCTCCAGCACGCCGGCGAGGAGGAACTACCATGTCATTGTCGTCTCCGGCCGCGCGGAGGAGGCGCGCATGGTGGCTGTCGCGGCGGAAGCCGGTCGCGCGCGCGTCGAGCCCGCAAACCGGGTGCGGACGCAGAATCTACCTTCGAGACCTTGAATGCCACGTGGATCCTGCAATCTGAAGGAACAATTTGGGTCAGTCGACTCATGTGAGCCGTTTGATGCAACATGGATGGCTAGAAAGGCTTCTTCCACCTCTTCTGCCATCTTCTTCCTTCGCTCCGTCGAACTTCTTTCACAAATCGACTGACCCAAATTATACTACTAGTACGAACGTATTAAGTACAGTAGGAACACGAAGATACGAGCAGTAGTACCAACTGCAAGAAGAACAGTAGTAAGACATAGTACTAGTACTATTGTACGTACTAAAGAGTTCAAATAATGAGAAAGAACAAAAACATAGTTCTGCTGGGGCCTCAGCACAACACCGTTGAAAATAAACTAAGCAACTAGTCCGCTTGAAACTGTAGTAGAACCAGCATGAGCGACCACACTGCCACCTACTCGGAGTCCGAGTCCACGTCCTCGACTTCGTCCTCGTCCCTCTTCCTCTTCCTCTTAACCGACGCTTCTTTGCTTGAACCGGACACTGGGCTCTGCTTCTTCATCCAACCCTTGTAGATATTTAAACAAAGGTAGGCATCCATTGCTACGTACAGGATGTGATCTTCATCTAATGTCTTCGACTCCCATGCATGATGAAACTCGTGATGAGGTTTCTTTAGTTTAGCGTACGAAGGATCAATCATGGCTGCTGCCAGGGTCAGCATTGAAGGTTGAGAGGAGGACACCAGGCTTGCCTTCTGGAGATCGAAGGGCTGGCCTACAACGAGACCTATCTGACGCAGGACATCCCTGTCGTTCTTAAAGCCTACAGTAACGAATTTCACTCTTTTGTCCTTGAGGAAGTTCTTAAAATCCTGGCACTCAACGTCGGCATGGCATATGTGGTAGACCAAGCAAATGTTATGTACGCAAACCTGGATCATGGCGGGCTTCTTCCTCTCTTCGTCCTTTAGATCCTTCTCTCGTCCCAGGACTGTGGTGTACTCAACATCTAGCCCAGCGACCCACTCATCCGTTGAACTGTTGAACATGCGTAGGAAGCGAGCAAGCCATGCTTTCACCATCTCGGATCCACGTGTGTAGATGACGATGAACTGATCGCCGGTGATGGCTCTAACCTGGTACTCAGCGGCGACCATGGAGATTTGGGAGGCCATGGATTTTGGAGGAGGGTTAGGAGAAGTTGAACTATTGTACCCCGCAAAAAAACTGGGAGCGAACTAATATGAAAGGACAGGACGACTGGGAGCGAACTATTGTAAGGTAGAAGACGGGGACGAGTAGGGCGTGCGAACGGCATGGGGTTGCTGGCTTACCCGGTGGATAAATGGCTGCAAGCCCCCAAAGAGTTCTTGAGAACTATGCGGGACCCACTAGATGTCATGTCTACTAGACCCATATCGTAGACCTGACGGTATAGCTTCTGCCTGTTCGCACGCCAAGCTGGCGCGTGGATGTAACTTCACTTAATTCCGTCAAACATTGCGCCTCCCATGACCTTCGCTTCCCTCGTGCGGTCGCGCCCTTTCAGACTTCGACCGACTATAAATGAGCAATATTTTTTGCCTTTTTTTAGACAAGCAATTTTTTTGCCTACTCCGCATGCATGATACTCCCTCTGGTCCTTTTTACTCCCATCAACCGTTTGCAAAGTGTTTGACCAAATTTATACTTTTTTAAGACCACCTTATATTAATTAACCAGCCACACCAGTACACTCATTCGATACAATATTCACCACACATGGCGGTATGTTATTTACAAGGATACCATCTAATCTATTGTCAAAGCTATACTTAGCGATTAAGTGTGCCACCTTATTGGACGAACGACTAATCTTTGACAATTTAAGATTGCTGATCAACTTCGAGATGCTCAACGCTTTCATCTTCAGGTCACGCATAGCAGACCTGTCATAGTCCCCCGATGCAAGAGACGCTACCACAAAAGCGCAATCAGTCTCTAAAATTACAGGATTATGAAGAGAAATACCTATGTAGAGACCGGCAATGCAAGCCCTAAGCTTCGCTTCCTCCACGCTTTGACAGGCATCAATGAAATCCCACGACCAAATTTATACTAAAAATATCAATATCTACACTACTGATTATAATGAGTATAAGAACTACGTTTTATAATGAGTGTAAAAATATTGATTTGACATTGTGAATGTTAACACATTTTTCTATAAGTCTGGTGTAAGTAGAGGTACATTGACTTCAGACAAAACTTAACTGCACAATGCAGACTAGTTCCTTCGTCCACGTGCGTGCCATGTCCTATCTTGTCATCACAACAAGGTTAGCTATTAGAGTACCACTACCTCCCTTCTAGTTTAAAGGGCTCGATTCAAAAAATTCACCTACTCTTAGCAAGATAGTAGAGGCGGTCGAATAGTTTTTGAAGTCTGCAAAAGTACTCAACTAGTGCCGTCGTTCTTCACAAAAAATGTGTTTACCAATGCAAATGTGTTTAAATCAAGAGCCCTTTTTTATTTGACTCCAACTTGATATGATGTTGTAGGCCGCCTGGTGTCCCTACCCTTCCTAATCCTAGAACCTTTCAAAGAAAAGCGGCATGGCAGTTGCAGGTGGTTCCTGGCTCAATCAGACGATGACGAAAGATTGATGATCGTTCGCACGTACCGGACGTGTTGTTTCGTGGAATACAATCACAGTCACTGTAAGGTCTTTGAGCAGGATCCCAGCTTCTCTAGGCCTTCAGGAATTTTTGACTGGAGGCTGGTAAGTAGCCTTGGTACACGCTCTCTGTTTGTCGGACTGAATTATCCGATTAACCAGGAGATAATCGACGGCAAGGATCATCATGGCAGCGCGGTTTCGTTCATCAGGCAAAACTGTGTATACACAGCGTACCATGCGTCTCTGCATGCACCATACCCTGATATGTGTCGCCATGCTCTGCATCCCAAAGTATGAGAGAGGGTCGCAAGTATCAGACTTGGACCTGCTGGCTGGAGTTTCCCCCGTCAGGCACCCATCTGGTTCAAGCCGTCAGCCAATCTCCACAGCTTAATAAATAGTAACGTCTAACTGAGCCAGTTAGTTAGATGCGTACACTTGGTGTAGTAGGATCTTTATTTACTTTGATGCATACACTTGTTCTTTTTTGGTAGCCCTTTTGTAATGATGGCTGGTGTTTGGTTTGGAAGAGAGAGCTGTGTCTTCACTCTTCTGGCCTGCTTACTGCTTCTGTTGCACCCCCAACCCTGGTTGTTGCTGCTGCTGTTTTCAATGTAAATCAGTAGTATATTTCGTCTGTTGGTTGAATAAATGTGTTGTTAGAACGACAAACACAATGTTTTGGAAGTCCTTGCATGGTTCGATCCTTTAGTGCCTCGTACCGTACGTAGCGCATACTATTTTTCGTACGGAACACATTTTCCACTTATTGATAACATGCAGCCCACTGATGAAGGCCCAATAGAGAAGCCCATAATTAACTGGAAGGGAGGCTATCACATGAATCTGACCCAGGTACATGCTCATGGTCCCCTAAACATAAATAAGTAAATAAATAAATAAATAAATAAAGCTAAATGCTCATGCACCAGTTCTTTGGGAAAATAGGTAGCCCAGTATTTCTTTTTGAAGAATACCCAAGCTAGGCCTATTTGTTTTCTCCGAATTACTGGGCTGCAAATCTTTCAAGACGAGGAGGGATGCATTCCGGCCTGGCTTAAGAGTATGGTAAATGTCTGTTAAAAGTAATATCAAAAGGGGTTGAAAATTCCAAAAAAATTATAGCAAATGGGATATAAGTTTCTTTTTAGTTTTTGTTCTTCACTGATATCTTATACGTATTTCATTGGATTTAACATGACATAGTACTACTTTATTTTTAAATTTGTTTTAGTACGGCTATTAATTTTTGGATTAAGAATATTTCGTTCCCCAGCAAAAATTTGCGAATTTTGACAATTTCCCACATATTTAGTTGATTTTTTGACCCTGGTACTGACCAGAAAATGGCCAGCAATTCTAGAAATGGAAAACGGGCTACAATAAATTCCATATGAATTAGAAAATGAGTAAAAATTATAAAAATAATAGCAAATGGGTTGTACACGCCATAGATTTCGAGGCTGACTTGTTTACGCAAGGCTTTGTCAGTGAACACACGATTCTAGCATAAGTGACTGTTGGATGTCCGCTGTGCTGCCGCACAGGCTTCCAGGGCCCACCCTACTCCCTCCGCTGGCCTGGCCGCATGCAATCAACTGCCTCTTTATTACGCGAAAAAATGATTCCTCCCATTGACATCTGGGGCGCAGCGGTTGGGAAGCAGACCTGTGGGCCTACTAAGTTGACGTGTACGCATGGCTTGTCAACTTAGTCAACAAACGATTCTAGCAGCAGTAACCGTTGGATTTGAATCGAAAGGTCCTGCTGCTTCTTCAATCGCTGCTCTTCTTGCACCAGCCGCTCAAACCAGCGCCGGGGAAACCGCCTGCTCCTGCCTCCAGTGGCCGGTTGTGCTGCCATTGAGGCCTCATTGCCCCCTACTACTCCCACTGCTAGCCAGGCCTTGCGGCGACGGTAGCCTCACACCGCAGCCGAACCAGTGAACCCTCGTACTCCTCTCCGCATGGGCATC
The DNA here is from genome assembly GCF_018294505.1 of Triticum aestivum. NCBI lineage: Eukaryota > Viridiplantae > Streptophyta > Magnoliopsida > Poales > Poaceae > Triticum > Triticum aestivum. Next base: position 523,934,410 of record NC_057809.1, on the reverse strand, counting down.
CACTGTCGCGTCTTCCCCGGCTCCGCGTCGTCCCCTTCCTAGGCGTCGTCGTCGTCCACCGCGGCGTGGTCAACGTGGTCAACGACATTCCATCAGAAGAGTACTGTACGTGGAGAGGCTGACAGCTAGGTCCATGGCCACAACCCAGTTTTTTGTGATTTAACAAGTAAGTCGCTTTGTTAGGCCTGTTGGGCTGCAAATATTTCAAGACAAGGAGAGCTTTCATTCGGCTAGCTGAGAAAATGGCCCATCAGTAATGAGAAATGGGTTGTACATTTTTAAAACACATCAAACCGGCAATTAGTTTCAAATATCTTTTTTTCATTTCGAGATTTTAAATTACATTAATTTTTATGCGTGGAGAATCTGTTGGATTTTATATTGATATACATTTATTTTTAAAATCAGTTTGAATGTGAGTCAAAATTCGGGATTAAAAACAGTTCGGACCGCACCGAAATATGCAAAAATTCGTATAATTTTTTAACCATGGCCACAATATGGGCTGTAATGCTAACAAAAAAATATGGGCTCCAAAAAACCTTAATAATTAGCAAATGGGCTATAAATTATTAGAAATAATGGCAGATGGGTTGTATGATGTTTTCCACAGATTTGAGGCTTTCCTAAAAAAAGGTTAACGCACAAGCAGTGACTATTGGATGGCCATCCAACGGCCGTCGTGCTTCTTCAATCTCTGCTCTTCCTGCTCTAGCCGCTCAAGCAAGCGCCGGCGGGACTACCTGTTCCCTCCTCCATGCGGCCGGCTCTGCTGCCGCGCAGGCCTCACCGCCCCACCATACTCCCATCGCTGGACTAGCCATCCCTCTACTCACCCACACCTGCTGTTATTCTCCAGCGATGGCAGACGAACCAGTAAACTCTCGTACAGTCGTACTCCCTTCCGCGTGGGAAACAACTGCCGAGTCTTTCCTGCCTCTGTGTCGTTCCCTTCCTAGGCCTCGCTGTCGTCCACCGCCCTGGTGCTCTCGGCGCGGCCTGGTCAACATGGTCAACGACCGACATGCATCTGAAGTGGATTGTATGTGGAGAGGCCGACAGCTGGGTCCACGGTCGCATGCAAGGAAATGCCTCCTTATTACGCGCAAAATAATGATTCCTCCACCTGACATCAGGGACCCACCGAAAGGGCCTCTGTATTTCGCGAAAAAACCGTTACCGCCGCTGACAGCTCGGACCCACCAGCTATATCTTCGCATGCAAGGAAGTGCCTCCTTATTACGCACAAAAAAATGAATACTCCCCCTGTTAGTTGGGACCCAGTATAGTGGCAAGCTGACTTGTGGGCCTACTAAGTTGACGGGGACGGAGGGACTTGTCAACTTAGTCAATATGCACGATTCTAGCTCCAGTGACCGTACGATGTCCATCCAATGGATGTAGTGCTTCTTCAACCTCTTGTCTTCTTGCTCCAGCCGCCCAAACCAGCGTCGGTCGTGCCTCGTGCTCTTGCCTCCCGTGGCCGGCTGCGATGCGGCGGAGGCCTCACCGCCCCTACTACTCCCACCGCTGGCCAGCCATCCCTCTACTCACCCACACCCCCTGTTATTCTATGGCGACGACAGCCTCACACCGCAGCGAACCAGTGAACCCTCGTACTCCTCTACGCGTGGGCATCCACTGCCGCATCTTCCCCGGCTTCGTGGCGGCCCTTCCTAGGCCTCGTCGTCGTCCACCACCCTGGTGCTCTCGACACGGCGTGGTCAACGTGGTCAAGGAACGACTTCCAACAGACGTGGACTGTACGTGGAGAGGCTGATAGCTGGGTCCACGGCCGCAGCAAGGAATTGCCTCCTTATTACGTGCAAAATAATTATTCCTCCACCTGACAACGGGAACCCACCGGACGGGCCACCGTATTTCGCGAAAAAACGTTTGCCCCTGACTGCTGGGACCCACCAGCTACATCTCTGCACGCAAGGAAGTGCGTCCGGGCAAAAAAAACGATTCGCCCCCCTGACTGCTGGGACCCACCAGCTACATCTTCGCAGGCAAGGAAGTGTGTGGCAGTCGGGACCCACCTGGTCGAAGCGTACGTAGCATTGTCATTCTGGTCGCGAACGTGTATGTACATATATACTGGTGGATGTAGAGGCGCGCACGTGTCATAGTAGAGGCGCGCACGTAGCATGTACGCGTACGTACAGCGACCAGGGTGCAAGAAAGAAAATACGGCCACGTATGTGTACATACGGGCGGGGTCTCGAACGCCTACTCGCGCATACGTACGACCAGGGCTCGTGTACATGGCTGGGTCGGAACGGAGAAACAACATCGTCGTGTTCATGGGGAGGCAACGGAATGCGTCGTGTTCATGGGGAGGCAACGGAATGTGTCATGTTCATTGGGAGGCAACGGAACGCATGGGAGCCAACCGGCTGGGTCGGAACGGAATGCGTGGTTGTGTTCATCGGGAGGGCTTGGATGGAACAGGCGATGGAAACGAGGCCTGGCGTACCGCACAACGGAGGAAACGGACCTCCTACATTCGAAACGGGTCCTGTTGATCGGGGGGGGGGGTCTGGCATACCGCAAAACGGAGGAAACGGACCTCCTACGGTCGAAACGGGGGTCATGTTGATTGGAAGGGGTGTAGCGTACTGCAAAACGGATGAAACGGACCTCCTACGGTCGAAACGGGGGTCCTGTTGATCGGGAGGCGTGTGGCGTACCGCAAAACGGACGAAACGGACCTCCTATGGTCAAAACGGGGGTCCTGTTCATCGGGAGGGGTGTGGCGTACCGCAAAACAGGACTCCACGGGATACAGTTCATCTCCACCGTCGACCTCCTCCAGCCTCCACGGGCTACCGTCGACCTCCTCCAGCCTCCACGGGCTCCTGTTCATCCAGCCTCCACCGCGCGCTACTCCATCGACTACTGTTCAACCACCCCTCCACGGGCACCCCTCCACCGTCTACTGTTCATCCAGCCCTCCACACCACGGGGTCCTGTTCAACCACCCCTCCACGACACCCCTCCACCGTCGTAGCGAAGGAATCTCTTGATCGGCTTCAGTTAACAGCCATCGATCGATCGCTCGGGTTCAGTAACGCGTAGCCTGCAGTGCAATCGCTCGGGTTCAGTGAGAGCCCAATGCCTCGCTCGGGTTCAGTTAGAGCCAACGCCTCACACACACGCGCGTACGTGTACGAGAGAAACGCGCATCGCTCGGCCCCCGACATCCCACCGTAACCGGGAACTCCCCAAAATTTTCCTCGCCCTCACTTCTACCACGGTTTTTTCCGTCATGGACGGCCCAAAGAATGTCATGCAGCTGCGTCTTCGGCCTGCCCAGGACGAAAAGCCCATTTTTTGTCATGATTTTTTGTCATAGAAGCTGGAGCCCACCATATCTATGATGATACCGGGTTTTGTCACAATTATTGTCATAGAAGTGTCATATGTATGATAGAATTTTTTTTCGTTCGGCCCAAAATGTCACGGATGTGTCTTTTTTTGTAGTGCTCAATATTCATTGGTCCACAAACATTAGTATGAATGATCTCCAATAAATCAGTTGCTTGCTCCATAGTTCCGGAGAACGCCGTTTTAGTCATCTTGCCCATGAGGCACAGTTCGCAAGTACCAAGTGATTCATAATCAAGTGGTTCCAAAAGTCCATCAGTATGGAGTTTCTTCATGCGCTTTACACCGATATGACCTAAACGGCAGTGCCACAAATAAGTTGCACTATCATTATCAACTTTGCATCTTTTGGATTCAACATTATGAATATGTGTATCACTACTATCGAGATTCATCAAAAATAGACCACTCTTCAAGGGTGCATGACCATAAAAGATATTACTCATATAAATAGAACAACCATTATTCTCCGATTTAAATGAATAACCGCCTCGCATCAAACAAGATCCAGATATAATGTTCATGCTCAACGCTGGCACCAAATAACAATTATTTAGGTCTAATACTAATCCCAAAGGTAGATGTAGAGGTAGTGTGCCGACGGTGATCACATCGACTTTGGAACCGTTTCCCATGCGCATCGTCACCTCGTCCTTGTCCAGTGTTCGCTTAATCCATAGTCCCTGTTTTGAGTTGCAAATATTAGCAACAGAACCAGTATCAAATACCCAGGTGCTACTGCGAGCTCTGGTAAGGTACACATCAATAACATGTATATCACATATACCTTTGTTCACCTTGCCATCCTTCTTATCCGCCAAATACTTGGGGCAGTTCCGCTTCCAGTGACCAGTCTGCTTGCAGTAGAAGCACTTAGTCTCAGGCTTAGGTCTAGACTTGAGTTTCTTCTCTTGAGCAGCAACTTGTTTGTTGTTCTTCTTGAAGTTCCCCTTCTCTTCCCTTTGCCCTTCTTCTTGAAACTGGTCGTCTTATTGACCATCAACACTTGATGCTCCTTCTTGATTTCTACCTCCGCAGCCTTTAGCATTGCGAAGAGCTCGGGAATCGTCTTATCCATCCTTGCATGTTATAGTTCATCACGAAGCTTTTGTAGCTTGGTGGCAGTGATTGAAGAATTTCTGTCAATGACTCTATCATCCGGAAGATTAACTCCCAGTTGAATCAAGTGATAGCAGTACCCAGACATCTTGAGTATATGCTCACTGACAGAACTATTCTCCTCCATCTTGCAGTTGTAGAACTTATTGGAGACTTCATATCTCTCAATCCGGGCATTCTTTTGAAATATTAACTTCAACTCCTGGAACATATCATATGCTCCATGACGTTCAAAACATCGTGGAAGTCCCGGTTCTAAGCCATAAAGCATGGCACACTGAACTATCGAGTAGTCATCAACACGTGACTGTCAGGCATTCACAATGTCTGCAGCTGCTGGCGCAGGTGGTACACCTGGCGGTGCTTCCAGGACATAACTTTTCTGTGCAGCAATGAGGATAATCCTCAAGTTACGAACCCAGTCTGTGTAATTGCTACCATCATCTTTCAACTTTGCCTCAAGGAAGGCATTAAAATTCAACGGAACAACAACACGGGCCATCTATCTACAAACAACATAGACAAGCAAGATACTATCAGGTACTGAGTTCATGATAAATTTAAGTTCAATTAATCATATTACTTAAGAACTCCCACTTAGATTGACATCTCTCTAATCCTCTAAGTGATCATGTGATCCATATCAACTAAACCATAACGGATCATCACGTGAAATGGAGTAGCTTTCAATGGAGAACATCACTATGTTGATCATATCTACTATATGATTCACGCTCGACCTTTCGGTCTTAGTGTTCCGAGGCCATATCTGCATATGCTAGGATCGTCAAGTTTAACCTGAGTATTCTGCGTGTGCAAAACTGGCTTTCACCCGTTGTAGATGGACGTAGAGCTTCTCACACCTGATCATCATGTGGTGTCTGGGCACGACGAACTTTGGCAATGGTGCATACTCAGGAGAACACTTTTATCTAGAAATTTAGTGAGAGATCATCTTATAATGCTACCGTCAAAACAAAGCAAGATAAGATGCATAAAAGATAAACATCACATGCAATCAATATAAGTGATATGATATGGCCATCATCATCTTGTGCTTGTGATCTCCATCTCCGACGCACCGTTATGATCACCATCGTCATCGGCGTGACACCTTGATCTCCATCGTAGCATCGTTGTCGTCTCGTCAATCTTATGCGTCCACGACTATCGCTACCGCTTAGTGAGAAAGTAAAGCATTACAGGGCGATTGCATTGCATCCAATAAAGTGACAACCATATGGCTCCTGCCAGTTGCTGATAACTCGGTTACAAAACATGATCATCTCATACAATAAAATTTAGCATCGTGCTTTGACCATATCACATCACAACATGCCCTGCAAAAACAAGTTAGACGTCCTCTACTTTGTTGTTGCAAGTTTTTACGTGGCTGCTACGGGCTGAGCAAGAACCGTTCTTACCTATGCATCAAAACTGCAATGATAGTTTGTCAAGTTGGTGTTGTTTTAACCTTCGCAAGGACCGGGCGTAGCCACACTCGGTTCAACTAAAGTTGGAGAAACTGACACCCGCCAGCCACCTGTGTGCAAAGCACGTCGGTAGAACCAGTCTCACGTAAGCGTACGTGTAATGTCGGTCCGGGCCGCTTCATCCAACAATACCGCCGAACCAAAGTATGACATGCTGGTAAGCAGTATGACTTATATCGCCCACAACTCACTTGTGTTCTACTCGTGCATATGACATCTACGCATAAAACCAGGCTCGGATGCCACTATTGCGGAACGTAGTAATTTCAAAAAAATTCCTATGCACACGCAAGATCATGGTGATGCATAGCAACGAGAGGGGAGAGTGTTGTCCACGTACCCTCGTAGACCGAAAGCGGAAGCGTTAGCACAACGCGGTTGATGTAGTCATACGTCTTCACGATCCGATCGATCAAGTACCGAACCCACGACACCTCTGAGTTCAGCACACGTTCAGCCCGATGATGTCCCTCGAACTCCGATCCAGCCGAGTGTTGAGGGAGAGTGTAACACCCCGGATATGATTTACCCAATATGTAATCCAACTCTTGCCGTTTCCGGCCTTAAGTTATTTTATTTTCTCGGGTTCGGGTTTTTGTCTCCGTGTGTTGTATTGTTGTCATGCATCTCATATCATGTCATCATGTGCATTGCTTTTGCATACGTGTTCATCTCATGCATTCGAGCACTTTCCCCGTTGTCCGTTTTGCATTCCGGCACTTCGTTCTCCTCCGGTGGTCATTTCTACCTTTCTTTCGTGTGTGGGGATTAAACATTTCCGGATTGGACCGAGACTTGCCAAGCGGCCTTGGTTTACTACCAATAGACCGCCGGTCAAGTTTTGTACCATTTGGACTTCGTTTGATGCTCCAACAGTTAACCGAGGGACCGAAAAGGCCTCGTGTGTGTTGCAGCCCAACACCCCTCCAATTTGGCCCAAAACCCATCAAAACCTTCTCCGTCATCTAGAGCGTTTGATCACGATCACGTGGCCGAAAACCGCACCTCATTTGGACTCTCCTAGCTCCCTCTATGCCTATATAAAGGTCTCTCCCCGAAAATCCCGGATCCCCTCCTTCTCTAACCCTAGATCCACCCCTCGCGCCGGCCGGACACGTCCGTCCCCGGCTGGACACGCGTGCGCCGCCGCGCCTGGCCACTCAGGAGCCGCCACGTGGCCGGCCGCCTCCTCCCACCACCGCGGCCCGCAGCCGGCCCCCGAGGGCCCGAGTCACTGCGTCGCCCCTTCGCGCGCCCCGCCGCCCCCAGCTCGCTCCGCCGCCGCCATCCGCCGCCGCGCCGAAGCGCGCGCCGTCCGAGGCCGGCGTCCGGCGACCTCGCCGACCTCAACCATCGCCGCCTCAAGTCCGCGGCGCCGCACCTCCCTCCGGCGATCGCCGCGCCGCCGCACGTCCCCGCGGCCGGATCCGCCTCCTCCGGCCACCGCCCCGACTCCTCCAGCCATCTCTGGCGTACTGTTCCGGCGACCTCGGTTCCCGTGCACCGGATCTGGATCTGGACGTTTGGGTTGACTTTCTCCCGAAACCCTAGTTCATATTGCCCTGTTCATCGTGCTATAACTTTGCATCTGTAGCTCCGTTTTTGGCATATAGCATATCAAAATGTTTGTCTCAAAGAGTACATCATTTCAACTCATTGCATCATTTTCATTTGAGTTCATCTTGATGCCCGAAATGCTGTTAGAAGAGTGCTAGTTGAGATAATTGTCAGATCTGCAGCTCCATTTAGATATTTGTCATTTTTTCCATGATTATTGTGTGCATGATATGCCCATGAGTTCTACATGTGTTTTTTATATGTTTTGCCATCTATCCAGAGGTGCAACCCATGTATTTTTGTGATGTGTGTGGTGACTAGCACAAGCTTGCAAAGTGAGGCACTTGGTAATGCAGATTTCACGGACTTAGCATTTCCACTAAGTCCTTGGCCTATTTATCTCATTATGCCATATGTTCATGTTGTTTCCTAATGATCCGTGCCTCTTTTGAGGATGATTAGTAAGGATGTTTTGTTAATCTTGTAGTGCTCTATCCATCCAAGTCTTTGTTTGCATGGAGTACCCTAGCTTGAGTCAATCGAGCTCTACTTTTGCTACTTCGTGAATCCGGGCAGATTGTCTACTTGTTAGCAATTTTGCCGAGGATGTTGTAGTTGATACGTGCATGCTATGTTATTGTTCTTGCCATGTCTAGCTTGCATTTTGTGTATTCTTGATGGGTGTATGCTTATATTATCATGACATGCTCTGTAGTGAGTGCATCGAGCTCGTAAACATGCCTACTTGATATCGGTTTTCAGCATGCTCCGGTTTTCACTAAGTCTGAGAACTGATGATGTTTTGCCATGTTCACATGCTTGCAAATGTGTTTTCTGATCCCTTTTGGCTCAAGGTCACTAAGGGCCTTTTGTTAAGCTTTTTGAGTAGCTCCATGCCATGTTTTACTTTGCCATGTTCAGGTCCTGTAGCATGTAGTTTTGTTGCTCCAAAGAGTGCTATCTGATCTGAGATTCCAAACAAGTGTTAATTTCACTAAGTCTGAAATATGTTTACCAAATGCATTTTTGCCATGCTTGTTTGAACCTGTTAATGGATGAATTGGCCGTAGCTTAGTGCTAGACTTTTGTTAAGCATCATGAATGCATCCCTGACATGTATTTTGTTGTCATGTTTGGGTGCTGTAGCATGTTCATCTTGTTGCATTTAGATGGCTACTTGCTGTAAATCGCAGATCGTGGTCATATTTGTATTGCTTGCCATTTCCAAACCGTAACTCTGATTCCGGCGTTCTTTATATCGTTTTCAAGCGATTTCATCTCATGTTTCCAGTGGCACACTTGGTTTTCCAAGTTGAGGCCAGGTCCATGCTTTCCTTTTCAAATCTTGCATATGCATCACATATTGCATCCCGCATAGCATACAATCCTTGCATCATGTTGTTTGAGTTTGCACGTGGTTGATTGTGTCCTTGTTGCTTGTTTGTCTTGTTTGGGTAGAGCCGGGAGACGAGTTCGCTAAAGAGGAGCCCGTTGAGTTTGCTTTCGAGGATCCAGTCAACTCTGACAACTTTGCAGGCAAGATGATCATACCCTCGAAATCACTACTATCTTTGCTATGCTAGTTGCTCGCTCTTTTGCTATGCCTATGCTATGATGCCTACCACTTGCTTATCATGCCTCCCAAATTGCCATGTCAAACCTCTAACCCACAATGTCCTAGCAAACCGTTGATTGGCTATGTTACCGCTTTGCTCAGCCCCTCTTATAACGTTGCTAGTTGCAGGTGAAGATTGGAGACCGTTCCTTGTTGGAACATTATTTACTTGTTGGGATATCATTATATTGCCATGTTATCTTAATGCATCTATATACTTGGTAAAGGGTGGAAGGCTCGGCCTCTCGCCTAGTGTTTTGTTCCACTCTTGCCGCCCTAGTTTCCGTCATATCGGTGTTATGTTCCCGGATTTTGCTTCCTTACGCGGTGGGTTATAATGGGAACCCCTTGATAGTTCGCCTTAATTAAAGCTTTTCCAGCAATGCCCAACCTTGGTTTTACCTTTTGCCACCTAGCCTCTTTTTCCCTTGGGTTTCCGGAGCCCGAGGGTCATCTTATTTAACCCTCCCGGGCCAGTGCTCCTCTGAGCATTGGTCCGACCGAGTAGACTGCAGGGCCACCTCGGGGCAACTTGAGGGTTGGTTTTACTCGTAGGATGTGTCATCTGAGTGTGCCCTGAGAACGAGATATGTGCAGCTCCTATCGGGATTCATCGGCACATTCGGGCGGTGTTGCTGGTCTGGTTTTAACTTGTCGAAGTGTCTTGAAGAACTGAGGTACCGAGTCTGATCAGAACATCTCGGGAGGAGGTCTATTCCTTCGTTGACCGTGAGAGCTTGTCATGGGCTAAGTTGGGACTCCCCTGCAGGGATTTGAACTTTCGAAAGTCGTGCCCGCGGTTATGGGCAGATGGGAATTTGTTAATGTCCGGTTGTAGATAACTTGAACCTTAAATTAATTAAGATGAATCAATAGTGTGAGTTATCGTGATGGTCTCTTCTCGGCGGAGTCCGGGAAGTGAACACGGTGTTGGAGTAATGCTTGCGCAGGTTGTTCTCTAATTTCTCGCTCACGCTTTGCCTCCTCTTCTCGCTCTCTTTTGCGAACAAGATAGCCACCATATATGCTAGTCGCTTGATGCAGCTCCACATATATTTACCTTACCTTACCTATTAAGCTTAAATAGTCTTGATCGCGAGGGTGCGAGATTGCTGAGTCCCTGTGACTCACAGATTACTATTAAACCAGATGCAGGGCCTGATGATTCCGCTCCAGGTGACGCGCTTGAGCTCAAGTGGGAGTTCGACGAGGACTCTCAACGATACTATGTTTGTTTTCCTGATGATCAGTAGTGGTGCCCAGTTGGGGTGATCGGGACCGTGTCGCATGTTGGGTTGTCTTTTATTTTGGCGCCGTAGTCGGGCCATGAGTGTTTGAATGTTGTAATGCTATTTATGTACTTGATTGACGTGGCGAGTGTAAGCCAACTATGTTATCTTCCCTTTTATTATCTATATTACATGGGATGTTGTGAAGATTGCCTAACTTGCGACATATGCCTTCAATGCGATTATGTCTCTAAGTCATGCCTCGACACGTGGGAGCTATAGTCGCATCGAGGGTGTTACAAGTTGGTAATCAGAGCCTTCCCCGACCTTAGGAGCCCCCATTGCTTGATCGTTTTTAGCAGCCGAGTTGTGTCTAGAAAAATGTTTTGAGTCATCTGGGAATTATATATCGGAGAGTTTAGGAATTCTTTTTACTTCCCAGTCTCCTCATCGCTTTGGTAAGGCATCCTGACGTAGAGTTTTGACTCTTCTCTTCTCAAATTTCACTAAAAAAAATTTAGGATCATGCGGGTATCTTGGAATCATTCCGATGGTGTTGTGATGAGAACATTGTCTTGGTGCCTACTGTGAGGGGTTTTGTGGCAGTGTCCCGGGGAGTTGAGCTCCGAGGTGTTGTCGTCACAATTTTATCGTTGCAATTCTGGAATACCTGAGTTTAGTACGCCGACATCGAAAATCTCTTTTATGCAGTTCGTTGGTGAGATAAACTCGACGCCACCCAGTACTGGGGCGGGAGTTCGAGAATATCGCCATAACTCGTATAACGGATGCTTTTCGAAGGTTGAGGTAGATGGTTTCCGAAGTTTTTCTCGGTTATGTGTTGAAGGATGGATACAGCTGGATGTAGGATTTGCTAGATTTGGGTGAGATATTATGCTTCCCCTGTATCCCCAACACCTGATTGCATAACCGGAAAGGTTCGGGAGTTTCATAGGTGGGAATTCTTGTAGCTCTAGTTCTTCTCCCATGAATATTTGGTTTGAGATTGGGATTTCTTACCGAGTATTCGTTCTTGATCCGTACCTTGTTGATTTATTTCTCTACCTAAATTCTACGTGGCTTCTCAATTTATGGATATGTGACCATTTCAAGAGGATTGAATTCGTTCATTTTGTTCGGATGTGAAGACTATATGTTGCAATTTTCATTCCGTTGGATTCAGCTTCAATATTTGTCTATCAATGTGCTAATGGATGTCAACCTCTTTAGGATGGCTCCTCCAACGCGCACGACTCCAAATCCTGATCCGCCACCACCTCCACCTCCTCCGGAGGCATGGCAAGCTGTGATGGCCGCAACCAATGCAAACACGCCGTTGATCATGCAAATTCTTCAAGAGCGCAATCGAGCGAATCAAGGGAACCAAGACAACAATCAGAATCACTTTGCTACACTCAACCAGTTCCTTGCTAACGGGCCAAAGACTTTCAGCAATTGTGTTGAGGCAACTGATGCTGACGATTGGCTCGTGGATCTGTGCAAGCATTTCGAGTGCAGTAACGTCAGGCCTGAGGACTTTGTCAAGTTCGCTTCCTTCCAACTCAAAGACCAAGCTGCAGAATGGTTCCAGCAGTACAAGGATTCCAGAGGAGGACGTGTGATTACCTGGGATGAATTCCGTCAAGATTTCAGAGCTCATCATATTCCTCAGAGCGTGGTTGAAAGCAAGTGTGAGGAATTCTGCAACCTGAAGCAAGGCTCTTTGTCTGTCTATGACTACAACAAGTTGTTCCAAAAGCTCGCCCGCTTTGCCAAGAAGGACGTTCCTGATGAGAAGAGCATGATATACCAGTTCAGGGGTGGTCTCAGAGAAGAAATCCAGCTAGCTCTTGTTCTCTTTGAGCCCTTGAGGTACGATGAGTTCTACAACATGGCATTGAAGCAAGAGGCCGCTCAACTAAGGTGTGATGCTTCCAAGAAGCGAGTCAGAGATGCTACTCCTTCTTCCTCTACTCAAGTGGCCAAGCAGCAGAAATATTGGCTTTCTCCTCCTCCGTTCCGTCAGCCATATCAGCAGAAGAGCAAAGGTGGCAGTGGATCTTCCCACCCACCCAACCCTGGCTTTCAGAACAAGACTTTGTCTCAAGCTCCAAGATCGAGTGCTCCGTATCACCGTCCGCTTTCAGAGGCCATGTGCAACAAGTGCCAACAGAAGGGTCACTATGCCAACAAGTGCTTCAACCAGAGGCGTCTTCCTCCTCTCCTGTGAGATCGGCAAGTACAGCTGTGGTCAAGCATAACCCCAAGCACGCCAAGGTCAACTTGATGAATGTAGCTTAGGCAGAGGATTCGTCAGATGTCATCATGGGTAACCTTCCTGTTAACGATGTTCCTGCAAAAGTACTTTTTGATACTGGTGCATCGCATTCTTTCTTGTCATGCCCGTTTGCATCAAAGCACAATGTTGATACTGAGATCATGCCCAAAGTCATGCAAGTTGTTTCTCCCAGCAAGCTTTTGACTTCTAGTTTGGTTGCTCCCGACATCTCTATCACGTTGGGCGATTACAAGTTTCTCTCTTCTCCGGTGGTTCTTAGCAACTCAGATATTGATCTTATTCTCAGAATGGATTGGCTATCTAAGCACAAGGCGCATCTTGATTGTGCAGCCAGGCAGATTCAATTGACTCATTCGTCTGAGGATATAATTGTCTTTGCCGCTCGTGATGATACCATCCGTCTGTTCTCTCTCAATGAGAAGGGTGAACTGGATGCTATCTCGCAGATTCCAGTTGTTTGCGAATATCAAGACGTCTTTCCAGAAGAGCTTCCAGGAATGCCTCCACACCGGCCAGTTGAATTCGTTATTGATCTTGAGCTTGGCGCGGAACCAGTGTGCAAGCGTCCTTACAAGCTCGGACCTGAAGAGTTGAAGGAGCTGAAGAAGCAACTCGATATTCAAGAGAGAATGGGTCTCATCCGGCCTAGTTCTTCTCCGTGGGGTTGTGGTGTTCTTTTTGTGAAGAAGAAGGATGGAACGGACCGACTTTGTGTTGATTACCGTCCATTGAACAAGAAGACCATCAAGAACAAATACCCACTTCCCAACATCAACGAGCTGTTCGAACAACTCAAAGGTGCCCAAGTATTCTCCAAGCTTGATCTCCGTATGGGTTATCATCAGATTCGAATCCGTGAGCAAGATATTCCCAAGACGGCTTTCAGGACAAGCTATGGTTCATATGAATACACTGTCATGTCTTTTGGCCTCGTCAACGCTCCTCCGACTTCTCTCGCATGATGAACTTCATCTTCAACGCCTACACCAATGACTTCGTTTTGGTCTATCTCGACGACATTCTGGTTTTCTCGAAGAACAAGGAAGATCATGCCAAGCACTTGCGTTTGGTACTCGATAAGCTGAGGGAACACCAGTTCTACGCCAAGTTCTCCAAGTGCGAATTTTGGCTCGATGAGGTTCTTTATCTTGGTCATATCATCTCTGCCAAGGGCATTGCGGTGAATCCTGAGAAGGTGTCTGCAATTGTGAATTGGGAACCTCCTCAGAACGTGAAGCAACTCCGTAGCTTCCTCGGTCTCGCAAGCTACTGTCGAAGATTCGTTGAAAACTTTTCTAAGATCGCGAAGCCTCTCTCAAATCTTCTCCAGAAGCACGTCAAGTACGTTTGGTCTCCGGAGTGTGACATTGCTTTCAACACTTTGAAAGAGAAATTGATTACTGCTCCAGTTCTGACTCCGCCTGATGAATCCAAACCGTACGAGGTCTTTTGTGATGCCTCTCTCCAAGGTCTTGGTGCAGTGTTGATGCAAGAGAAGAAAGTTGTGGCTTATACCTCTCGCCAGTTGAAGCCCAATGAGAAGAACTACCCCACTCATGATCTCGAGTTGGCGGCAGTTGTGCATGCTCTTTTGACTTGGAGACATCTCTTATTGGGAAGAAAAGTGGACATCTTCACTGATCACAAGAGTCTCAAGTACATCTTCACTCAGCCTAATCTCAACCTCAGGCAGACTCGATGGGTCGAAATGATTCAAGAGTATAATCCGAGTATCGAGTATACTCCAGGCAAGGCCAATGTGATTGCTCACGCATTGAGCAGAAAGGCTTATTGCAACAGTCTGATTCTCAAGCCTTATCAACCCGAGCTTTGTGAAGCTTTCCGCAAACTTAATCTGCAAGTTGTTCCTCAAGGTTTCCTCGCCAACCTTAAAGTCTCTCCTACCTTGGAAGACCAGATTCGCCAAGCCCAGCTTCTTGATGCTATGGTGAAAAAGGTGAAGATTGGGATTGTCAAGAGTCTCCAAGTACAAGTGCTACCGCCTTGATGACAAGGATACTCTTTCTTCGAGGATCGTATTGTTGTGCCCAAAGGTGACCTTCGTAAAGTGATCATGAACGAGGCTCACAATTCTCTCCTCTCCATCCACCCTGGGAGCACGAAGATGTATCAGGACCTCAAGCAGGCTTATTGGTGGACTCGAATGAAGCGCGAGATTGCTCAATTCGTGAATGAGTGTGATGTCTGCAGAAGAGTGAAGGTAGAACACCAAAGGCCAGCGGGTCTCCTCCAACCTCTTGCCATTCCAGAATGGAAGTTTGACCACATTGAGATGGACTTCGTGACTGGGTTTCCAAAGTCCAAACGTGGCAATGATGCTATATTCGTTGTCATCGACAAACTCACTAAAGTGGCTCACTTTCTGCCTATCAAAGAGTCAATCACTGCAGCTCAATTGGCGGAACTCTATACCTCTCGAATTGTCTCTCTGCACGGTATTCCTCAAGTGATCTCTTCAGACCGTGGCAGCATCTTTACCTCCAAGTTTTGGGATTCTTTTCAGAAGGCCATGGGCACCAACATCCGCTTCAGCACAGCTTTCCATCCTCAAACTAGCGGTCAAGTCGAGCGTGTCAACCAGATTCTTGAAGATATGCTCAGGGCTTGTGTGATCTCCTTCGGCATGAAGTGGGAGGATTGTCTTCCTTATGCTGAATTCTCCTACAACAACAGTTTTCAAGCAAGTTCGGGCAAGGCCCCATTTGAAATTCTGTATGGCAGGAAGTGCCGTACCCCTCTCAACTGGTCTGAAACCGGTGAACGTCAGCTTTTGGGAAATGACTTAATCACAGAGGCAGAGGAAATGTGCAAAGTCATTCGAGATAACCTCAAAGCAGCCCAATCCCGTCAGAAGAGCTACTATGATAGTAAGCACCGTGATTTGGCTTTCGAGATCGGAGATCATGTTTATCTCCGCGTCTCTCCTATGAAAGGTACTCGTCGCTTCGGTATCAAAGGGAAGCTTGCCCCTAGATACGTGGGACCTTTCAAGATTGTCAGCAAGAGAGGCGATCTCGCCTATCAGCTCGAGCTTCCTTCAAACTTTGCAAATGTTCATGATGTGTTCCATGTCTCTCAGCTTCGAAAGTGCTTCAAGACTCCTGACCGTACTGTCAACTTCGAGGACATTGAGCTCCAAGAAGATCTCTCCTATCGTGAGCACCCAGTTGCTATTCTTGAAGAGACTGAACGCAAGACTCGCAACAAGTCAATCAAATTCCTCAAAGTCAAGTGGTCACACCATTCCGACCGTGAAGCTATCTGGGAACGTGAGGATCACCTCCGTTCTGAGTACCCGGCGTTCTTTTAGTCCTAGATCTCGGGACGAGATCCTTTCATAGTGGTGGAGTGTTGTAACACCCTGGATATGATTTACCCAATATGTAATCCAACTCTTGTCGTTTCCGGCCTTAAGTTCTTTTATTTTCTCGGGTTCGGGTTTTTGTCTCTGTGTGTTGTATCGTTGTCATGCATCTCATATCATGTCATCATGTGCATTGCTTTTGCATACGTGTTCATCTCATGCATTCGAGCACTTTCCCCGTTGTCCGTTTTGCATTCCGGCGCTTCGTTCTCCTCCGGTGGTCATTTCTACCTTTCTTTCGTGTGTGGGGATTAAACATTTCCGGATTGGACCGAGACTTGCCAAGCGGCCTTGGTTTACTACCGGTAGACCGCCTGTCAAGTTTCGTACCATTTGGACTTCGTTTGATGCTCCAACGGTTAACCGAGGGACCGAAAAGGCCTCGTGTGTGTTGCAGCCCAACACCCCTCCAATTTGGCCCAAAACCCACCAAAACCTTCTCCATCATCTAGAGCGTTCGATCACGATCGCGTGGCCAAAAACCGCACCTCATTTGGACTCTCCTAGCTCCCTCTATGCCTATATAAAGGTCCCTCCCCGAAAATCCTGGATCCCCTCCTTCTCTAACCCTAGATCCACCCCTCGCGCCGGCCGGACACGTCCGTCCCCGGCCGGACACGCCCGCGCCACCACGCCCGACCACTCAGGAGCCGCCACGTGGCCGGCCGCCTCCTCCCACCGCCGCGGCCCGCCCGGCACGCAGCCGGCCCCCGAGGGCCCGAGTCGCCGCGCCGCCCCTTCGCACGCCCCGCCGCCTCCCAGCTCGCCGCGCCAGAGCGCGCGCCGCCCGAGGCCGGCGTCCGGCGACCTCGCCGACCTAGACCACCGCCGCCTCAAGTCCACGGCGCCGCACCTCCCTCCGGCGATCGCCGCGCCGCCGCACGTCCCCGCGGCCGGATCCTCCTCCTCCGGCCACCGCCCTGACTCCTCCGGCCATCTCCGGCGACCTCCGGCGTACTGTTCCGGCGACCTCGATTCCCGTGCACCGGATCTGGATCTGGACGTTTGGGTTGACTTTCTCCCGAAACCCTAGTTCATATTGCCCTGTTCATCATGCTATAACTTTGCATCCGTAGCTCCGTTTTTGGCATATAGCATATCAAAATGTTCGCCTCAGAGAGTACATCATTTCATCTCATTGCATAATTTTCATTTGAGTTCATCTTGATGCCCGAAATGCTGTTAGAAGAGTGCTATTTGAGATAATTGTCAGATTCGCTGCTCCATTTAGATATTTGTCATTTTTGCCATGATTATTGTGTGCATGATATGCCCATGAGCTCTACATGTGTTTTGTTATATGTTTTGCCATCTATCCAGAGGTGAAACCCATGTATTTTTGTGATGTGTGTGGTGACTATCACAAGCTTGCAAAGTGAGGCACTTGGTATTGCTGATTTCAGGGACTTAGCATTTCCATTAAGTCCTTGGCCTGTTTATCTCATTATGCCATATGTTCTTGTTGTTTCCTAGTGATCCGTGCCTCTTTTGAGGATGATCAGTAAGGATGTTTTGTTAATATTGTAGTGCTCTATCCATCCATGTCTTTGTTTGCATTGATGGAGCACCCTATCTTGAGTCAATCGAGCTCTACTTTTGCTACTTCGTGAATCCGGGCAGATTTTCTACTTGTTAGCAATTTTGCCGAGGATGTTGTAGTTGATCCGTGCATGCTATGTTAATGTTCTTGTCATGTCTAGCTTGCATTTTGTGTATTCTTGATGGGTGTATGCTTAGATTATCATGACATGCTCTGTAGTGAGTGCATCGAGCTCGTAAACATGCCTACTTGATATCGGTTTTCAGCATGCTCCAGTTTTCACTAAGTCTGAGAAATGATGATGTTTTGCCATGTTCACATGCTTGCAAATGTGTTTTCTGATCCCTTTTGGCTCAAGGTCACTAAGGGACTTTTGTTAAGCTTTTTGAGTAGCTCCATGCCATGTTTTACTTTGCCATGTCCAGGTCATGTAGCATGTCGTTTTGTTGCTCCAAAGAGTGCTATCTGATCTGAGATTTCAGACAAGTGTTAATTTCACTAAGTCTGAAATCTGTTTACCAAATGCATTTTTGCCATGCTTGTTTGAACCTGTTAATAGATGAATTGGCCGTAGCTCAGTGCTAGACTTTTATTAAGCATCATGAATGCATCCCTGCCATGTATTTTGTTATCATGTTTGGGTGCTGTAGCGTGTTCATCTTTTTGCATTTAGATGGCTACTTGCTATAAATCGCAGATCGTGGTCATATTTGTATTGCTTGCCATTTCCAAACCGTAACTCCGATTCAGGCATTCTTTATATCGTTTTCAAGCGATTTCATCTCATCTTTCCAGTGGAACACTTGGTTTTCCAAGTTAAGGCCAGGTCCATGCTTTCCTTGTCAAATCTTGCATTTGCATCACATATTGCATCTCGCATAGCATACCATCCTTGCATCATGTTGTTTGAGTTTGCACGTGGTTGATTGTGTCCTTGTTGCTTGTTTGGGTAGAGCCGGGAGACGAGTTCGCTAACGAGGAGCCCGTTGAGTTTGCTTTCGAGGATCCAGTCAACTCTGACAACTTTGCAGGCAAGATGGTCATACCCTCGAAATCACTACTATCTTTGCTATGCTAGTTGCTCGCTCTTTTGCTATGCCTATGCTACGATGCCTACCACTTTCTTATCATGCCTCTCAAATTGCCATGTCAAACCTCTAACCCACCATGTCCTAGAAAACCGTTGATTGGCTATGTTACCGCTTTGCTCAGCCCCTCTTATAGCGTTGCTAGTTGCAGGTGAAGATTGGAGACCGTTCCTTGTTGGAACATTATTTACTTGTTGGGATATCATTATATTGCCATGTTATCTTAATGCATCTATATACTTGGTAAAGGGTGGAAGGCTCGGCCTCTCGCCTAGTGTTTTGTTCCACTCTTGCCGCCCTAGTTTCCGTCATATCGGTGTTATGTTCCCGGATTTTGCGTTCCTTACGCGGTTGGGTTATAATGGGAACCCCTTGATAGTTCGCCTTGATTAAAGCTTTTCCAGCAATGCCCAACCTTGGTTTTACCTTTTGCCACCTAGCCTCTTTTTCCCTTGGGTTTCCGAAGCCCGAGGGTCATCTTATTTAACCCCCCCCCCCGGGCCAGTGCTCCTCTGAGTGTTGGTCCGACCGAGTAGACTGCGGGGCCACCTCGGGGCAACTTGAGGGTTGGTTTTACTCGTAGGATGTCTCATCTGAGTGTGCCCTGAGAACGAGATATGTGCAGCTCCTATCAGGATTTGTCGGCACATTCGGGCGGTGTTGCTGGTCTGGTTTTAACTTGTCGAAGTGTCTTGAAGAACCGAGGTACCGAGTCTGATCGGAACGTCTCGGGAGGAGGTCTATTCCTTCGTTGACCGTGAGAGCTTGTCATGGGCTAAGTTGGGACTCCCCTGCAGGGATTTGAACTTTTGAAAGCCGTGCCCGCGGTTATGGACAGATGGGAATTTGTTAATGTCCGGTTGTAGATAACTTGAACCTTAAATTAATTAAGATGAATCAACAGTGTGAGTTACCGTGATGGTCTCTTCTCGGCGGAGTCCGGGAAGTGAACACGGTGTTGGAGTAATGCTTGCGCAGGTTGTTCTCTAGTTTCTCGCTCACGCTTTGCCTCCTCTTCTCGCTCTCTTTTGCGAATAGGATAGCCACCATATATGCTAGTCGCTTGCTGAAGCTCCACATATATTTACCTTACCTTACCTATTAAGCTTAAATAGTCTTGATCGCGAGGGTGCGAGATTGCTGAGTCCCTGTGACTCACAGATTACTATTAAACCAGATGCAGGGCCTGATGATTCTGCTCCAGGTGACGCGCGTGAGCTCAAGTGGGAGTTCGACGAGGACTCTCAATGATACTATGTTTGTTTTCCTGATGATCAGTAGTGGTGCCCAGTTGGGGTGATCGGGACCGTGTCGCATGTTGGGTTGTCTTTTATTTTGGTGCCATAGTCGGGCCATGAGTGTTTGAATGTTGTAATGCTATTTATGTACTTGATTGACGTGGCGAGTGTAAGCCAACTATGTTATCTTCCCTTTTATTATCTATATTACATGGGATGTTGTGAAGATTGCCTAACTTGCGACATATGCCTTCAATGCGATTATGTCTCTAAGTCGTGCCTCGACACGTGGGAGCTATAGTCGCATCGAGGGTGTTATAGAGAGTTTCATCAGCACGACAGCGTGGTGACGATGATGATGTTCTACCGACGTAGGGCTTCACCTAAGCACCGCAACAGTATTATCGAGGTGGACTATGGTGGAGGGGGGCACGGCACACGGCTAAAAGATCAAATCAATTGTTGTGTCCATGGGGTGCCCCCTGCCCCCGTATATAAAGGAGCAAGGGGGGAGGTGCGGCCGGCCAGGAGGAGGCACGCCAGGAGGAGTCCTACTCCCACCGGAAGTAGGACTCCCTCCCTTCCTTGTTGGATTAGGAGAAGGGGGGAAAGAGGAGGGAGAGAGGAAGGAAAGGGGGGCACCACCCCCCTCTCCTTGTCATATTTGGACTAGAGGGGGAGGGGCGCGCGGCCCTGCCCTAGCCGCCTCTCCTCTTCTCCACTAAGGCCCACTATGGCCCATTAAGCCCCCAGGGGGTTCCGGTAATGCCTTGGTACTCCAGTAAAATCCCGATTTCACTCGGAACATTTCCGATATCCAAATATAGGCTTCCAATATATCAATATTCATGTCTCGACCATTTCGAGACTCCTCGTCATGTCCGTGATCACATCTGGGACTCCGAACAACCTTCGGTACAGCAAAACTCATAAACTCATAATATAACCGTCATCAAAACTTTAAGCGTGCGGACCCTATGGGTTCGAGAACTATGTAGACATGACCGAGACATGTCTCCAATCAATAACCAATAGCGGAACCTGGATGCTCATATTGGCTCCCACATATTCTACGAAGATCTTTATCGGTCAGACCGCATAACAACATACGTTGTTCCCTTTGTCATCGGTATGTTACTTGCCTGAGATTCGATCATCGGTATCTCAATACCTAGTTCAATCTCGTTACCGGCAAGTCTCTTTACTCGTTTCGTAATACATCATCCCGCAACTAACACATTAGTTGCAATGCTTGCAAGGCTTAAGTGATGTGCATTACCGAGTGGGCCCAGAGATACCTCTCCGACAATCGGAGTGACAAATCCTAATCTCGAAATACACCAACCCAAAAAATACCTTCAGAGACACCTGTAGAGCACCTTTATAATCACCTAGTTACGTTGTGATGTTTGGTAGCACACAAAGTGTTCCTCTGGTAAATGGGAGTTGCATAATCTCATAGTCATAGGAACATGTATAAGTCATGAAGAAAGCAATAGCAACATACTAAACGATCGAGTGCTAAGCTAACGGAATGGGTCAAGTCAATCACATCATTCTCCTAATGATGTGATCCCATTAATCAAATGACAACTCATGTATATGGCTAGGAAACATAACCATCTTTGATCAACGGGCTAGTCAAGTAGAGGTATACTAGTGACATTCTGTTTGTCTATGTATTCACACAAGTATTATGTTTCCGGTTAATACAATTCTAGCATGAATAATAAACATTTATCATGATATAAGGAAATAAATAATAACTTTATTATTGCCTCTAGGGCATATTTCCTTCAGTTCCCTTTGTTATCGGTATGTTACTTGCCCGAGATTTGATCGTCAGTATCCCAATACCTAGCTCAATCTCATTACCGGCAAGTCTCTTTACTCGTTCCATAATGCAACATCCCGCAACTAACTCATTAGTCACATTGCTTGCAAGTCTTATAGTGATATGCATTACCGAGAGGGCCCAGAGATACCTCTCCGACAATCGGAGTGACAAATCCTATTCTTGATCTATGCCAACTCCACGGACACCATTGGAGACACATGTAGAGCACCTTTATAATCACCCACTTACGTTGTGACGTTTGGTAGAACACAAAGTGTTCCTCCGGTATTCGGGAGTTGCATAATCTCATAGTCATAGGAACATATATAAGTCATGAAGAAAGCAATAGCAGTAAACTTAAACGATCAAGTGCTAAGCTAACGAAATGGGTCAAGTCAATCACATCATTCTCCTAATGATGTGATCCCGTTGATCAAATAACAACTCATGTCTATGGCTAGGAAATTTAACCATCTTTGATCAATGAGCTAGTCAAGTAGAGGCATACTAGTAACACTATGTTTGTCTATGTGTTCACACATGTATTATGTTTCCAGTTAATACAATTCTAGCATGAATAATAAACATTTATCATGAAATAAGGAAATAAATAATAACTTTATTATTGCCTCTAGGGCATATTTCCTTCAGTCTCCCACTTGCACTAGAGTCAATAATCTAGATTACATAGTAATAATTCTAACACCCATGGAGTATTGGTGTTGATCATGTTTTGCTCATGGAAGAGGCTTAGTTAGTGGGTCTGCAACATTCAGATCCGTATGTATCTTGCATATCTCTATGTCTCCCACCTGGACTTGATCCCGGATGGAATCGAAGTGTCTCTTGATGTGCTTGGTTCTCTTGTGAAATCTGGATTCCTTTGGCAAGGCAATTGCACCAGTATTGTCATAAAAGATTTTCATTGGACCCGATGCACTGGGTATGACACCTGTATCGGATATGAACTCCTTCATCCAGACTCCTTCATTTGCTGCTTCCGAAACAGCTATGTACTCCGCTTCACATGTAGATCCCGCCACGATGCTTTGTTTAGAACTGCTCCAACTGATAGCTCCACCGTTCAATATAAACACGTATCCGGTTTGCGATTTAGAATCATCCGGATCAGTGTCAAAGCTTGCATCGACGTAACCATCTACGACGAGCTCTTTGTCACCTCCATAAATGAGAAACATATCCTTAGTCCTTTTCAGGTATTTCAGGATGTTCTTGACCGCCGTCTAGTGATCCACTCCTGGATTACTTTGGTACCTCACTGCTAAACTAATAGCAAGGCACACATCAGGTCTAGTACACAGCATTGCATACATGATAGAGCCTATGGCTGAAGCATAAGGAACACTTTTCATTTTCTCTCTATCTTCTGCAGTGGTCGGGAATTGAGTCTTACTCAACTTCACACCTTGTAAAACAGGCAAGAACCCTTTCTTAGCTTGATCCATTTTGAACTTCTTCAAAACTTTATCAAGGTATGTGCTTTGTGAAAGTCCAATTAAGCGTCTTGATCTATCTCTATAAATCTTGATGCCTAATATATAAGCAGCTTCACCGAGGTCTCTCGTTGAAATACTCTTATTCAAGTATCCTTTTATGTTATCCAGATATTCTATATCATTTCCAATCAACAATATGTCATCCACATATAATATTAGAAATGCTACAGAGCTCCCACTCACTTTCTTGTAAATATAGGCTTCTCCAAAAGTCTGTATAAAACCATATGCTTTGATCACACTATCAAAACGTTTATTCCAACTCCGAGAGGCTTGCACCAGCCCATAAATGGATTGCTGGAGCTTGCACACTTTGTTAGTACCCTTTGGATCGATAAAACCTTCAGGTTGCATCATATACAACTCTTCTTCCAGAAATCCATTCAGGAATGCAGTCTTTACATCCATTTGCCAAATTTCATAATCATTAAACATCGCTACGGGTGAGAAGGTCTCATCGTAGTCAACTCCTTGAACTTGTCTAAAACCTTTTGCAACAAGTCGAGCTTTGTAGACAGTAACATTACCGTCAGCGTCAGTCTTCTTCTTGAAGGTCCATTTATTCTCGATGGCTTGCCGATCATCGGGCAAGTCAACCAAAGTCCACACTTTGTTCTCATACATGGATCCCATCATCGCTTCCTCATAGCTCGTATGTTCAGCATGGTCAAGTAACATGACCTCCAAAACAGGATTACCGTACCACTCCGGTGCGGATCTTACTCTGGTTGACCCACGAGGTTCAGTAGTAACTTGTAACGCCCCAAGACCGGAGCTTCAGATGCCTTCCAGGGTTTCCGGGTTTCGTTGTGTGTTTTTTTTGGTTCATTTCATTCATCATTGCATCATGTGCATTGCATCATGTCATCATGCCATCATGTCATTTCTTTTCTTAACTCAACTAAATAAATGGCATGGATCTTTGATCCATTTAAATCGAGGGAATTAACATGGTGATTCTCTTTATAACATATCCTCCCGATATTAGGGAGCTATATTAAATATTCCATCTTCGGAATCACCCATAACACACGTGCAAAATATTTTCCATGTCTATTCCTCTTCGAGTTTGACCTTCAAACCTTGCCAATATTTCTCATCTCTTTTATCGAGGCTCCTCAAAAAAAATCTCAGCCCATTTAGAGTCCTTTTGAATGGGTTTCAAAATTCAAACATGTTGAATTAAATTCAACATGTGTGAATCTTTTGTTCTCCAAAAATCCTCTTGCCATTTTATTTAAATTCCTCATATTTTTGCGAGTCCGGGAAAATTATCCGCGTGTCCAACTTCTTCCCCTAACCTCCCTTTCTTTTCTTTCTTATCTCTGTTTTGTTTTTTTCTTTAGAGTCGGAGAGAGAGAAGAGGGAGCCCTCCTCCCTGGCCATTTGCTCCTCTCGACCCAAGGCCTCCCGCGGCCTCCTACGCCCAGCCGCCTCTACAACCCTAGCCTCGCTCAGCCTCTCTCCCTCCCGATCCCCTCCTTCCTCCTGGCGCCGCCACACACACATAGAGAGAGGGGCAGCGCCAGAACCCCGCGCCCGATCCCCTGGTGTTGTGCTCGATCCCCGCGTCTCTCCCTCACCATCTCCCCCGCGCTGCCAGAGTATCCCCTCTCCTCGCCCTTCCATCTTCCCCCGCCGACGCCGCCGGCGGCCACCCCGGCCAGCCTCTGGTCACCTGCAGGCGACCTTGTCGCCCCCTGGTTCTCCTCCTAGCCTCGCGCCCGAGCTGCCCGTCCAGGAGCACCACGCCGGCAGCCTGCTCCTGTCCTCCTCGCACTGGATCCAACGAGTCCAAGTGCCGCCATTCCCGCGCCGCTGCAGTGCCTCCCTCCTGTCGCGAGCTCCACCTCTCATGGCTGCCGCCGCCGTCCTGCCTACCCCACTTGAGCGCCCCGCCGCCTCGGGTCTCCTCCGCCCGGGTCCTCTCGCGTCGCCACCCGCAGGTTCCGGCACTGCCTCGAGCGCCCCCGCGCCCCTACATCGAGCCGCCAGGGCGTGGGTCGACGGATGCCGCCTCCTTTGCGCGAGCTCGCCTCCGCCTCTACTCCTGCTGCTGCTCAGCCCTGCTTCACCTTGCCACCGCGAGCACCGGATGCTCCGATGAGCCCGCGCCAGCCAGCAACCTCCTGCTGCCCTTGCCCCATGCTTCTACCACTCCTGCAAGCACCCCATCTATGAAAACGTGTATGCCCATCGTCGAGACTACAAAGTACCTCTTCGCGAGTACCACTACCATCGCGTGGATCCGCCAAGACCGTGGAGTAAACGAACAAGTACCCCTATGCGCGAAGACACCAAGACCGTTTCGCGGAGTCGCCAAGTACCCAGACACCCGGAGCCCCTTGGAAACGTCAAGTTCGACTACCGTAGAGCCGAAGACCTTGGATGCCCGAACGAGTGCTGACCGAAACGCCTAAGTACCACTACTTCCACGACGACCGTTGTCCGCCAAGTACACCTTCATACACCAAGTTCCTCTTCAAAATGTACAACTACTCGGCATTGCGTCAAGTACCCCGATGGCCGGAGCCCTCGGATCCGTCAAGTTCGTCTACGAATCGAGAACTAACTACCGTCTCTGAAGAACCGTGTAACAGAACCGTTAAGTTCGACTATGACTCTTGTATGACTACGCGGGATTCCTCGGACGCTAAGTTCAACGATGCATCAAGTTCCTCGCCGTGACCCCGAACATCTACGGAAATTCGCGCAATGATAAACATGTACCACTACCGTCGCCGAGATCGCGAGAACCTCTACCGTCGACCCTAGAGCATGCGAGAATGACTACTTCCACTACGAATGTCCCGAAAACGTCTACTTCCCCTACACCGCATCGAACTCGAACCGCTCCGATAACGCACACTTCGAAGGTATAACCCCGAGACGACCGCCCGTGAACAAATGCTTGTGTGGTATGAGATGCATGTTTGGATGTTGTATCCTCCCGCGAACGTTAGTTGTTTCCCCCGCTTGGCACCGTCGTCGACATGTGGGAACCCGGTATCCGGGAGCACCCCACCATCCTTGCATGACACACTCCCGTCACACTTCCTTTGCACCGATATATCCATGAGCTACCGGAACCGTTATGTTGCCGTGGCATCATTTTCGGAATTGTTGTCGTGGCACCCCCTTCGTTTCCGCCACGATGACAAATGCCTTATATCTTATCATGTCAACATTTTCTTAAAAGTGCATAAACTTGAACATGTCATCCGCATCATGTTAACAACATTAAGATGTTTAAAATTGTTGTTTGCTTTAAATTGCTAATGCACATGAGGATATACCGGAATTGTTGTTTGATGTTTCTGGCCTCATTTAAAATGCCTAACTATGTTTTTACTCATGTTTCACCTCTTGCCATGTTAACCAACCTTTAATATTGTTGAGTACCTAACCGGGAGTGAACTAAATCATTGATGTGGTGTTCCGTCAATATGCAACTCGTTGCATATTGAGCTCCACTTAATTTGTAGGATTGCTTGTGCACTTTGCTATGCCATGCCTCATTAATCCGAACATGCATCATACTTGATTGTGCATCATGCCATGATTATGTGATGGTTGTTTACTATGTTGTGCTTCTTTCCGGTGTTGCTTCTTCGGGTTGGTTCCGATAACATCGCGTTTGTGGGGAACCGTTCGACTACGTCCGTTTGTCTTCTTCATGGACTCATTCTTCTTCCTTGCGGGATTTCAGGCAAGATGACCATACCCTCGAAATCACTTCTATCTTTGCTTGCTAGATGCTCTCTCTTTTGCTATGCCTATGCTGCGATACCTACCACTTGCTTATCATGCCTCCCATATTGTTGAACCAAGCCTCTAACGCACCTTGTCCTAGCAAACCATTGTTTGGCTATGTTACCGCTTTGCTCAGCCCCTCTTATAGCGTTGTTAGTTGCAGGTGAAGATTAAAGTTTGTTCCTTGTTGGAACATGGAGATGTTGTTCCTTGTTGGAACATGTTTACTTGTTGGGATATCACAATATCTCTTATCTAATTAATGCATCTATATACTTGGTAAAGGTTGGAAGACTCGGCCTTATGCCTGGTGTTCTGTTCCACTCTTGCCGCCCTAGTTTCCGTCATATCGGTGTTATGTTCCCGGATTTTGCGTTCCTTACGCGGTTGGGTTATAATGGGAACCCCTTGACAGTTCTCCTTGAATAAAACTCCTCCAGCAATGCCCAACATTGGGTTTACCATTCGCCACCTAGCCTTTTCTTTACCTTGGGTTCTACAGACTCAAGGGTCATCATTATTTTAACCCCCCGGGCCAGTGCTCCTCTGAGTGTTGGTCCGACCGAGTAGACTGCGGGGCCAGCTCGGGGCAACCTGAGGGTTGGTTTTACTCGTAGGATGTCTCATCTGAGTGTGCCCTGAGAACGAGATATGTGTAGCTCCTATCGGGATTTGTCGGCACATTCGGGCGGTGTTGCTGGACTTGTTTTACCATTGTCGAGGATGTCTTGTAACCGGGATGCCGAGTCTGATCGGAATGTCTCAGGAGAAGGAACATCCTTCGTTGACCGTGAGAGCTTGTGATGGGCTAAGTTGGGACACCCCTGCCGGGATTGAACTTTCGAAAGCCGTGCCCGCGGTTATGGGAAGATGGGAATTTGTTAATGTCCGGTTGTAGAAAACCTGAAGTTGACCTTAATTAAAATACATCAACCGCGTGTGTTACCGTGATGGTCTCTTCTCGGCGGGGTCCGGGAAGTGAACACGATGTTGGAGTAATGCTTGACGTAGGTTGTTCTAGGATCACTTCTTGATCATATTTTTATCGACCGTGCCTTGCCATCTCTTCTCGCTCTCATTTGCGTATGTTAGCCACCAAACATGCTAGTCGCTTGCTGCAGCTCCACCTCATACCTTTTACCTTACCCATAAGCTTAAATAGTCTTGATCGCGAGGGTGTAAGATTGCTGAGTCCCCGTGACTCACAGTTACTTCCAAAACCAGTTTGCAGGTGCCGATGTTACCGAGCAGGTGACGCAACCAAGCTCAAGGAGGAGCTCGATGAAGATCTTGTCCTTTGTGTTGTTTCGTTCTAGTTGATCAGTAGTGGAGCCCAGTTGGGGTCGATCGGGGACCTTGTCACATTTGGGATTCTTCTTTTATTTTGGTTCCGTAGTCGGACCTTGATTGTATTTGGATGTTGTAATGTTGTATTCATGTATTTGTGTGAAGTGGCGATTGTAAGCCAACTATGTATCTTTTCCCCTATTGTATTACATGGGTTGTTTGCGAAGATTACCTCACTTGCGAATTGCTTTCGATGTGGTTATGCCTCTCAGTTGTGCTTCGACACGTGGGAGATATAGCCGCATCGAGGGCGTTACAAGTTGGTAATCAGAGCCTTCCCCGAGCTTAGGAGCCCCCTGCTTGATCGAATCGCTGGCATTATTGAGTCTAGAAATGTTTTGAGTCATTTAGGAATTATATATATCGGAGAGTTAGGACTTCTTTTTATTCCCCAGTCCCTTCATCACTCTGGTGAGGCATCCTGACGTAGAGTTTTGAGTCTTCTCTTCTCAAATTTCACTAAAAAAATTTAGGATCACGCGGGTATCTTGGAATCATTCCGATCGATTTGTGACGAGAACATTGTTCTTGGTGCCTCCTGACATTTAGGGGTTGTGGCAGTGTCCCGGGAGTTGAGCTCCGAGGTGTTGTCGTCACAATTTTATCGTTGCAGTTCTACAATACCTGAGATTAGTTTCGCCGACATCAAAATCTCTTTTATGCAGTTGTTGGTGAGATAACCTCAACGCCACCCAGTACTGGGGCGGGAGTTCGGGAGTATTGCCATAAGTCATATAACAGATGCTTTTCGAAGGTTGAGGTAAACAATTTCCAAAGGTTTCTTGGTTATGTGCTGAAGGATGGATACAGCTGGATGTAGGATTTGCTAGTTTTGGGTGAGATATTATGCTTCCCTTGTATCCCCAACACCTGATTGCATAACCGAAAAATTTCGGGAGTTTATAAGTGGGAATTCAAGTAGCTCTTAGGATATCTTTTCGACAGATGTATGATACGAAATTGGAGTTCGACGTCTAGTGGTCCGCCTATTCACGGTTGGTTTTACAGTGGTCTCGTTGTGTCTTAAAGATTCCTTGGCTATGCCGACTCGGGGACGCTTCATATGTCATGTGCACTGCCTTGTACATGATGGTGATGTACGATCGAGCCCATGTAGGCCCCACCACGAAAACTTCAGACGAAATCTCTACCATATGTTTGTTCCGGCTTATTCTGCAAGCCAATCCTTTGTTTTGTTTTGATTTGTGGTATTCGAGTTGCTTCAAAGTCAAATGTTGATTCCATCCCTTGTCTAAGTGGTGTTCTCATATTCCTATGTGAATACTAATCCTTCTCAATCATCAAGTTTGTCATTTCAATTTCTTTTCACCGGCGTGTTTCTCTTCAAGTGGATCCGATCATTTCAACAACCGCAAGATCAAGTATCAGTTCTTCCAGTGTTTGTTTCATCCGTCCCCAAGTTGCCTTTGTTTTCCCGCCCACCCACCCTTTTTGTTCAAGGACTCAGATTTCTTAATCAACTATCTTGTTATTGATGAGAAGTATCTCCATTCTTTTCTGTCAATATTCGTATCCAGTGATTCTCAGGGAGATTCTAACGGAGCTTCAAGTTCATCATTATTCGTTCTCTTTCTTCTCCGGTGGACTCAATTCAAGCTTTGGTATTGAGTATAGTCCTTTCATTTTGGCCAATGCTTTTCTCATGTCGGTGCACCTCTTTATCATTCACTTCGCACTATTCTTTTGTTCCGGAGTGCTGAAGATATCTCAGAAGACTCACGGTTACATTCTCGATCCATTCAAGTTATTTCGAGGTAGTTATCTCATTCAAGTCATTTTATTTAACCGGTGCAAATCTCTCTTCCAAGCAATCGTTCTACGGTGTTTCTTTTGAGTGGGCCCTAACCCACGGGTCTTTTTCCAGGATCTTACCTGACTCTTCTTATTTTCCCGGATCTATCCAAATTTCTTTTCGAAGTGTGACGTAAGAATGAATTTTCATCAGTCAGAGGGTTTCTCCAAGATCTTTCAAATTCTTTTCATCGTTGGCTCAACCTCTTCGTTTTGATTCTTCCGGAGTGCCTAAATAAGTCATGATGGTATTTCTCGTCGGCATTCTCAGTTTGGAAGACCGAAGAAGATTCTTCTTTCAACCTTGCTCCATTCTCTTCAAGATTCATCATTCGAGATTGTTGCCATCCTCTCATAATTGTTTTCGATTGTCAGAATTCTTTCTCACCCATCCGGAGTAATTCAGGAGTCTTTTCAGTTTGACTCTCCGAAGGCCATCATTTCGGGATTATTCATTCTCAGCTTTCAGCTATCATTCTCCAATTTTACCGGTGCTTCGTTCAAGTGATCTTTAATCGGCTCGTGATCTCTTCGTTCTCATGTATCTAAATCCGCTCAAGCATCTTCGTTCATTTTATAATTCTTCCTGGTGTTTCTTTATCTTCTCTTCGTTCATTTTCAATTCTTACGGTGGTTTGATCAAGATTCTTCTTCCTTCGTTATCATATCAATTCTTTCGTTCTTTCAAATCCTACCGGTGGATCATTGAAGGCCTCTTCAAGTTTGCGAAATAACTATCTTAATCCTTTCTAAGAGATTAAGTAGTATGCCAAATCCATTGTTTGTCATCAATTTAATTGGTGAAGGATACGCATAACATAATTCTTACTTTTGTCTCACTCAAGTGATTAATTCCTTATTCCGGAGGTTCATCAAATTCTCGATTCAAGTTGTCCATCTTTCTTTTTTGGAGCTCAAAGTTATTTCAATTATCATTCCAAAGATCCATCAAATCATCGCAATGTTTCACCTTGTGTTTTCAACTTCTCTTTCCTCTCGTTTGATCATTCTTTTATTACCGGAGTTCTTCATGGAGGTTCTACATGATGGTTCATAAAGGATCTATTTCCTTCTCGAAGTTTTCATCGAGATTCTTTTATAAGGAGTTCAAGCATTCTTCATCTTGCAATCCGGAGTGCAGTTCTTCCTATCTAAACTTTTGAGGTGGTGTTATGTCATTCTTGTCAATTTGACTTTGTGTTTCATGATTCGCATCTTGTCAAGAATGAGATATTTTAAATCCATCAATCTCTTCATTGGAATTATCTTGGGTTATATTTCACCAAAGCCTTCCCTAAGGATTGTTGCTATTTATGGTGCTTATAAATGAGCCAAGTTCTTCAATTATCCTCCCGGTGAAATAAGTTTCTCGTCTCCTCATTCATATCAATCCAAACTATTATTTCCGTTAGTGGCGGAATTTCACCTCATAGTTTTGAGATGTTTTCCATAAGCCCACTACAAACTTATTCGTTTCGTTGTCTTTTTCTTTCTTATTCTTTTCCAACAACTCTGTTTTAACATACTTGGAAGGGTGCTTTCCAAGCTCATTTGTGGCAAAAGGTTGGCATTTTCAACTCCATTCTTTTATTACAATGATCTAACTTCTATTCTTTTCTTCCGGAGGCATTGTGATGTTGCTCTCTTCGACCCATCATCTTGTTTTGTCAAGATCATGTTCAATTCCTTCCATTTACAGTCGGAGTGATGTCCAAATTATATCATTCTTATTCCTTCTCTATCTTGTTTTAACCGGAGTGTTGTCTTAATTGATCTTTATCGATCCTTGTGCATCTTGTTTCTACCGGAATGTTTGCAGGTACTTCTTGTCCATTGCAATCCTTTTCTTTTGTCTTTTAACCACAAGGTTCTAGTAATGTTCCTTGTTCCTCTCTTCTAATAGAGTGTTTTCTACTTTGTTCATCTTCGTTGTATTCTTTCTTTCAATTTGTTCAACCTCGCGAGGTTCTTTGGTTTCACTCATTTGTCAAAGAAGCAACCTAGTTGTACCTTTTCTTTTCCTCTTCCGTTTTCCCTCCGGTGCCATCCTAGATCTCGGGACGAGATCCTCTCGTAGTGGTGGAGTGTTGTAACACCCCAAGACCGGAGCTTCAGATGCCTTCCAGGGTTTCCGGGTTTCGTTGTGTGTTTAGTTTGGTTCATTTCATTCATCATTGCATCATGTGCATTGCATCATGTCATCATGCCATCGTGTCATTTCTTTTCTTAACTCAACTAAATAAATGGCATGGATCTTTGATCCATTTAAATCGAGGGAATTCACATGGTGATTCTCTTTATAACATATCCTCCCGATATTAGGGAGCTATATTAAATATTCCATCTTCGGAATCACCCATAACACACGTGCAAAATATTTTCCATGTCTATTCCTCTTCGAGTTTGACCTTCAAACCTTGCCAATATTTCTCATCTCTTTTATTGAGGCTCCTCAAAAGAAATCTCATCCCATTTAGAGTCCTTTCGAATGGGTTTCAAAATTCAAACATGTTGAATTAAATTCAACATGTGCGAATCTTTTGTTCTCCAAAAATCCTCTTGCCATTTTATTTAAATTCCTCACATTTTTGCGAGTCCGGGAAAATTATCCGCGTGCCCAACTTCTTCCCCTAACCTCCCTTTCTTTTCTTTCTTATCGCTGTTTTTTTTTCCTTTAGAGTCGAGAGAGAGAGAAGAGAGAGCCCTCCTCCCTGGCCATTTGCTCCTCTCGGCCCAAGGCCTCCCGCGGCCTCCTACGCCCAGCCGCCTCTACAACCCTAGCCTCGCTCAGCCTCTCTCCCTCCCGATCCCCTCCTTCCTCCTGGCGCCGCCAAACACGCATAGAGAGAGGGGCAGCGCCAGAACCCCATGCCCGATCCCCTGGTGTTGTGCTCGATCCCCGCGTCTCTCCCTCACCATCTCCCCCGCGCCGCCAGAGTATCCCCTCTCCTCGCCCTTCCATCTTCCCCCGCCGACACCGCCGGCGGCCACCCCGGCCAGCCTCTGGTCACCTGCAGGCGACCTTGTCGCCCCCTGGTTCTCCTGCTAGCCTCGCGCCCGAGCTGCCCGTCCAGGAGCACCACGCCGGCCGCCCGCTCCTGTCCTCCTCGCACTGGATCCGACGAGTCCAAGTGCCGCCGATCCCGCGCCGCTGCAGCGCCTCCCTCCTGCCGCGAGCTCCACCTCCCATGGCTGCCGCTGCCATCCTGCCTACCCCACTGGAGCGCCCCGCCGCCTCGGGTCTCCTCCGCCTGGGTCCTCTCGCGTCGCCACCCGCAGGTTCCGGCACTGCCTTGAGTGCCCCCGCGCCCCTACATCGAGCCGCCAGGGCGTGGGTCGACGGATGCGGCCTCCTTTGCGCGAGCTCGCCTCCGCCTCTACTCCTGGTGCTGCTCAGCCCTACTTCGCCTTGCCACCGCGAGCACCGGATGCTCCGGTGAGCCCGCGCCAGCCAACAACCTGCTGCTACCCTTGCCCCATGCTTCCACCACTCCTGCGAGCACCCCATCTACGAAAACATGTATGCCCGTCGTCGAGACTACAAAATACCTCTTCGCGAGTACCACTACCATCGCGTGGATCCACCAAGACCGTGGAGTAAACGAACAAGTACCCCTACGCGCGAAGACGCCAAGACCGTTTCGCGGAGTCGCCAAGTACCCCGACACCCGGAGCCCCTTGGAAATGTCAAGTTTGACTACCATAGCGTCGAAGACCTTGGATGCCTGAACGAGTGCTGACAGAAACGCCTAAGTACCACTACTTCCACGACGACCGTTGTCCGCCAAGTACACCTTTGGACACCAGGTTCCTCTTCAAAATGTACGACTACTCGGCGTTGCGTCAAGTACCCCGATGGCCGGAGCCCTCGGATCCGTCAAGTTCGTCTACGAACCGAGAACAACTACCGTCTCCGAAGAACCGTGTAACGGAACCGTCAAGTTCGACTATGACTCGTGTACGACTACGCGGGATTCCTCGGACGCCAAGTTCAACGATGCATCAAGTTCCTCGCCGTGACCCCGAACATCTATGGAAACTCGTGCAATGATAAACATGTACCACTACCATCGCCGAGATCGCGAGAACCTCTACCGTCGACCCTAGAGCATGTGAGAAGGACTACTTCCACTACGAACGTCCCGAAAATGTCTACTTCCCCTACACCGCATCGAATTCGAAGGTATAACCCCGAGACGACCGCCTGTGAACAAATGCTTGTGTGGTATGAGATGCATGTTTGGATGTTGTATCTTCATGCGAACGTTAGTTGTTTCCCCCGCTTGGCACCATTTTCGACGTGTGGGAACTCGGTATCCGGGAGCACCCCACCATCCTTGCATGACACACTCCCGTCACACTTCCTTTGCACCGATATCTCCATGAGCTACCGGAACCGTTATGTTGCCGTGGCATCATTTTCGAATTGTTGCCGTGGCACCCCCTTCATTTCCGCCACGATGACAAATGCCTTATATCTTATCATGTCAACATTTTCTTAAAATTGCATAAACTTGAACATGTCATCCGCATCATGTTAACAACATTAAGATGTTTAAAATTGTTGTTTGCTTTAAATTGCTAATGCACATGAGGATATACCGGAATTGTTGTTTGATGTTTCCGGCCTCATTTAAAATGCCTAACTATGTTTTCACTCATGTTTCACCTCTTGCCATGTTAACCAACCTTTAATATTGTTGAGTACCTAACCGGGAGTGAACTAAATAATTGATGTGGTGTTCCGTCAATATGCAACTCGTTGCATATTGAGCTCCACTTAATTTGTAGGATTGCTTTTGCACTTTGCCATGCCATGCCTCATTAATCCGAACATGCATCATACTTGATAGTGCATCATGCCATGATTATGTGATGGTTGTTTACTATGTTGTGCTTCTTTCCGGTGTTGCTTCCTCGGATTGGTTCCGATAACGTCGCGTTTGTGAGGAACCGTTCGACTACGTCCGTTTGTCTTCTTCATGGACTCATTCTTCTTCCTTGCGGGATTTCAGGCAAGATGACCATACCCTCGAAATCACTTCTATCTTTGCTTGCTAGATGCTCGCTCTTTTTCTATGCCTATGTTGCGATACCTACCACCTGCTTATCATGCCTCTCATATTGTTGAACCAAGCCTCTACCCCACCTTGTCCTAGCAAACTATTGTTTGGCTATGTTACTGCTTTGCTCAGCCCCTCTTATAGCATTGTTAGTTGCAGGTGAAGATTGAAGTTTGTTCCTTGTTGGAACATGGAGATGTTGTTCCTTGTTGGAACATGTTTACTTGTTGGGATATCACAATATCTCTTATCTAATTAATGCATCTATATACTTGTTAAAGGGTGGAAGGCTCGGCCTTATGCCTGGTGTTTTGTTCCACTCTTGCCGCCCTAGTTTCCGTCATATCGGTGTTATGTTCCCGGATTTTGCGTTCCTTATGTGGTTGGGTTATAATGGGAACCCCTTGACAGTTCACCTTGAATAAAACTCCTCCAGCAATGCCCAACATTGGTTTTACCATTCGCCACCTAGCCTTTTCTTTCCCTTGGGTTCTGCAGACTCAAGGGTCATCATTATTTTAACACCCCCCCCCCCGGGCCAGTGCTCCTCTGAGTGTTGGTCCGACCGAGTAGACTGCGGGGCCACCTCGGGGCAACCTAAGGGTTGGTTTTACTCATAGGATGTCTCATCTGAGTTGCCCTGAGAACGAGATATGTGCAGCTCCTATCGGGATTTGTCGGCACATTCGGGCGGTGTTGCTGGACTTGTTTTACCATTGTCGAGGATGTATTGTAACCAGGATGCCGAGTCTGATCGGAATGTCTCGGGAGAAGGAATATCCTTCGTTGACTGTGAGAACTTGTGATGGGCTAAGTTGGGACACCCCTGCAGGGATTGAACTTTCGAAAGTCGTGCCCGCGGTTATGGGCAGATGGGAATTTGTTAATGTTCAGTTGTAGAAAACCTGAAGTTGACCTTAATTAAAATACATGAACCGCGTGTGTTACTGTGATGGTCTCTTCTCGGCGGGGTCCGGGAAGTGAACACGGTGTTGGAGTAATGCTTGACGTAGGTTGTTCTAGGATCACTTCTTGATCATAGTTTTATCGACCGTGCCTTTCCTTCTCTTCTTGCTCTCATTTGTGTATGTTAGCCACCAAACATGCTAGTCGCTTGCTGCAGCTCCACCTCATACCTTTTACCTTACCCATAAGCTTAGATAGTCTTGATCGCGAGGGTGTAAGATTGATGAGTCCCCGTGACTAACAGTTACTTCCAAAACCAGTTTGCAGGTGCCGATGTTACCGAGCAGGTGATGCAACCAAGCTCAAGGAGGAGCTCGATGAAGATCTTGTCCTTTGTGTTGTTTCGTTCTAGTTGATCAGTAGTGGAGCCCAGTTGGGGTCGATCGGGGACCTTGTCGCATTTGGGGTTCTTCTTTTATTTTGGTTCCGTAGTCGGACCTTGATTGTATTTGGATGTTGTAATGTTGTATTCATGTATTTGTGTGAAGTGGCGATTGTAAGGCAACTATGTATCTTTTTCCCTATTGTATTACATGGGTTGTTTGTGAAGATTACCTCACTTGCGACGTTGCTTTCAATGCGGTTATGCCTCTAACTCGTGCTTCAACACGTGGGAGATATAGCCGCATCAAGGGCGTTACATAACTTGATCTGAAGTTTCATGATCATCATCATTATATTCCTCACTAATTGGTTTAGGTGTCATAGGAACCTGTTTCTGTGATGAACTACTGTCCAATAAGGGAGCAGGTACAGTTATCTCATCAAGTTCTACTTTCCTCCCACTCACTTCTTTCGAGAGAAACTCCTTCTCTAGAAAGGATCCATTCTTAGCAACAAATGTCTTGCCTTCGGATTTGTGATAGAAGGTGTACCCAACAGTGTCCTTTGGGTATCCTATGAAGACACATTTCTCTGATTTGGGTTTGAGCTTATCAGGTTGACGCTTTTTCACATAAGCATCGCAACCCCAAACTTTAAGAAACGATAACTTTGGTTTCTTGCCAAAACACAGTTCATAAGGCGTCGTCTCAACGGATTTTGATGGTGCCCTATTTAACGTGAATGCAGCTGTCCCTGAAGCATAACCCCAAAACGATAGCGGTAAATCAGTAAGAGACATCATAGATCGCACCATATCTAGTAAAGTACGATTACGACGTTCGGACACACCATTACGCTATGGTGTTCCGGGTGGCGTGAGTTGCGAAACTATACTGCATTGTTTCAAATGTAGACCAAACTCGTAACTCAAATATTCTCCTACACGATCAGATCGTAGAAACTTAATTTTCTTGTTACGATGATTTTCCACTTCACTCTGAAATTCTTTGAACTTTTCAAATGTTTCAGACTTATGTTTCATTAAGTAGATATACCCATATCTGCTCAAATCATCTGTGAAGGTGAGAAAATAACGATACCTGCTGCGAGCTTCAATATTCATGGGACCACATACATCAGTATGTATGATTTCCAATAAATCTGTTGCTCGCTCCATTGTTCCGGAGAACGGCGTTTTAGTCATCTTGCCCATGAGGCATGGTTCGCAAGTACCAAGTGATTCATAATCAAGTGATTCCATAAGTCCATCAGTATGGAGTTTCTTCATGCGCTTTACACCAATATGACCCAAACGGGAGTGCCACAAATAAGTTGCACTATCATTATCAACTCCACATCTTTTGGCTTCACCATTATGAATATGTGTATCACTACTATCGAGATTCAACACAAATAGACCACTCTTCAAGGGTGCATGACCATAAAAGATATTACTCATATAAATAGAACAACCATTATTCTCAGATTTAAATGAATAACCGTCTCGCATCAAACAAGATCCAGATATAATGTTCATGCTTAACGCTAGAACCAAATAACAATTATTTAGGTCTAAAACTAATCCCGAAGGTAGATGTAGAGGTAGTGTGCCGACGGTGATCACATCGACTTTGGAACCATTTCCCACGTGCTTCGTCACCTCGTCCTTAGTCAGTCTTTGCTTAATCCGTAGTCCCTGTTTCGAGTTGCAAATATTAGCAATAGAACCAGTATCAAATACCCAGGTGCTACTGCGAGCTCTAGTAAGGTACACATCAATAACATGTATATCACATATACCTTTGTTCACCTTGCCATCCTTCTTATCCGCCAAATACTTGGGGCAGTTCCGCTTCCAGTGACTAGTCCCTTTACAGTAGAAACACTCAATGTCAGGCTCAGGTCCAGACTTGGGTTTCTTCTCTTGAGCAGCAACTTGTTTGCCATTCTTCTTAAAGTTCCCTTTCTTCTTTCCTTTACCCTTTTTCTTGAAACTGGTGGTCTTTTTGACCATCAACGCTTGATGTCCCTTCTTGATTTCTATCTCCGCAACCTTTAGCATTGCGAAGAGCTCGGGAATCGTCTTATCCATCCCTTGCATATTATAGTTCATCACAAAGCTCTTGTAGCTTGGTGGTAGTGATTGAAGAACTATGTCAATGACACTATCAGCCGGAAGATTAACTCCCACCTGAGTCAAGTGATCATGGTACCCAGACATTCTGAGTATATGTTCACTGACAGAACTATTCTCGTCCATCTTGCAGTTGTAGAACTTATTGGAGACTTCATATCTCTCAATCCGGGCATTTGCTTGAAATATTAACTTCAACTCCTGGAACATCTCATATGCTCCATAACGTTCAAATCGTCATTAAAGTCCCGGTTCTAAGCCGTAAAGCATGGCATACTGAACAATTGAGTAGTCATCAGTTTTGCTCTGCCAGACGTTCATAACATCTGGCATTTCTCCTGCAACGGGTTTGGTACCCCAGCGGTGCTTCCAGGATGTAATTCTTCTGTGCAGCAATGAGGATAATCCTCAAGTTACGGACCCAGTCCGTGTAATTGCTACCATCATCTTTAACTTTGCTTTCTCAAGGAATGCGTTAAAATTCAGCGGAACAACAACACGGGCCATCTATCTACAATAACATAGACAAGAAAAATACTATTAGATACTAAGTTCATGATAAATTTAAGTTCAATTAATCATATTACTTAAGAACACCCACTTAGATAGACATCTCTCTAATCATCTTAGTGATCACGTGATCCATATCAACTAAACCATAACCGATCATCACGTGAAATGGAGTAGTTTTCAATGGTGAACATCACTATGTTGATCATATCTACTATATGATTCACGCTCGACCTTTCGGTCTCAGTGTTCCGAGGCCATATCTGCATATGCTAGGCTCGTCAAGTTTAACTCGAGTATTCTTTGTATAAAACTGTCTTACACCCGTTGTAGATGAACGTTGAGCTTATCACACCCGATCATCATGTGGTGTCTCGGCACGACGAACTTTGGCAATGGTGCATACTTAGGGAGAACACTTTTACCTTGAAATTTAGTGAGAGATCATCTTATAATGCTACCGTCAACCAAAGCAGAATAAGATGCATAAAGGATAAACATCACATGCAATCAATATAAGTGATATGATATGGCCATCATCATCTTGTGCCTTTGATCTCCATCTCCAAAGCACCGTCATGATCACCATCATCACCGGCGCGACACCTTGATC
Source organism: Triticum aestivum (assembly GCF_018294505.1). Lineage (NCBI taxonomy): Eukaryota > Viridiplantae > Streptophyta > Magnoliopsida > Poales > Poaceae > Triticum > Triticum aestivum. Next base: position 523,894,581 of record NC_057809.1, on the reverse strand, counting down.
TCCATCATAGCATCTTTGTCGTCTCGCCAACTATTGCTTCTACGACTATCGCTACCGCTTAGTGATAAAGCAAAGCAATTACAGGGCGATTGCATTGCATACAATAAAGCGACAACCATATGGCTCCTGCCAGTTGCCGGTAACTCTGTTATAAAACATGATCATCTCATACAATAAATATAGCATCATGTCTTGACCATATCACATCACAACATGCCCTGCAAAAACAAGTTAGACGTCCTCTACTTTGTTGTTGCAAGTTTTACGTGGCTGCTACGGGCTGAGCAAGAACCGTTCTTACCTACGCATCAAAACCACAACGATAATTCGTCAAGTTAGTGCTGTTTTAACCTTCTCAAGGACCGAGCGTAGCCACACTCGGTTCAACTAAAGTTGGAGAAACGGACACCCGCCAGCCACCTATTTGCAAAGCACATCGGTAAAACCAGTCTCGCGTAAGCGTACGCGTAATGTCGGTCCGGGCCGCTTCATCCAACAATACCGCCGAACCAAAGTATGACATGCTGGTAAGCAGTATGACTTGTATCGCCCACAACTCACTTGTGTTCTACTCGTGCATATACCATCTACGCAATAACCTGGCTCGGATGCCACTGTTGGGGAACATGGTAATTTCAAAAAAATTCCTACGCACACGCAAGATCATGGTGATGCATAGCAACGAGAGGGGAGAGTGTCGTCTACGTACCCTCATAGACCGTTAAACGGAAGCGTTATGAAAACGCGGTTGATGTAGTCGTACGTCTTCACGATCGACCGACCTAAGTACCGAACGTACGACACCTCCGTGTTCAGCACACGTTCAGCTCGGTGACGTCCCGCGAACTCACGATCCAGTAGAGCTCGGTGAAGAGTTTCGTCAGCACGACAGCGTGGTGACGATGTTGATGAAGCTACCATTGCATGGATTCGCCTAAGCATCGCTATAGTATGGACGAGGTGGATTATGGTGGAGGGGGGCACCGCACACGGATGGGAGAGATCAATGATCAACTTGTGTGTCTAGAGGTGCCCCCTGCCCCCGTATATAAAGGAGCAAGGGGGGAGGCCGGCCGGCCCTAGAGGGCGCGCCAGGAGGAGGAATCCTCCTCCTAGTAGGAGTAGGATTCCCCTCTTTCCTACTCCTACTAGGAGGGGGAAAGGAAGGGGGAGAAGAAGAAGGAAAGGGGGCGCCGCCCCCCCCCCCTCTCCTAGTACAATTCGGACCAGAGGGGGAGGGGGCATGCGACCTGCCCTGGTCAGCCCCTCTCTCTCTCCACTAGGGCCCAACAAGGCCCATTAACCCCCGGGGGGTTCCGGTAACCCCTCCGGCACTCCAGTAAAATCCCGATTTCACCCGGAACTCTTCCGATGTTCAAATGTAGGCTTCCAATATATCAATCTTTATATCTCGACCATTTCGAGACTCCTCGTCATGTTCGTGATCATATCTGGGACTCCGAACTACCTTCGGTACATCAAAACATATAAACTCATAATACCGATCGTCACAGAACTTTAAGCGTGCGGACCCTGCGGGTTCGAGAACTGCGTAGACATGAACGAGACATGTCTCCGGCCAATAACCAATAGCGGAACCTGGATGTTCATATTGGTTCCTACATATCATACGAAGATCTTTATCGGTCAAACCGCATAACAATATACGTTGTTCCCTTTGTCATCGCTATGTTACTTGCCCGAGATTCGATCGCCGGTATCCCAATACCTAGCTCAATCTCGTTACCATCAAGTCTCTTTACTCGTTTCATAATGCAACATCCCGCAACTGACTCATTATTCACATTGCTTGCCAAGCTTATAGTGATGTGCATTACTGAGAGGGCCCAGAGATACCTCTCCGACATTATTCTTGATCTATGCCAACTCCACGAACACCATCGGAGACACCTGTAGAGCACCTTTATAATCACCCAGTTACGTTGTGACGTTTGGTAGCACACAAAGTGTTCCTCCGGTATTCGGGAGTTGCATAATCTCATAGTCATAGGAACATATATAAGTCATGAAGAAAGCAATAGCAGCAAACTTAAACGATCAAGTGCTAAGCTAACGAAATGGGTCAAGTCAATCACATCATTCTCCTAATGATGTGATTGTTGGGGAACGTAGCAGAAATTCAAAAAAATTCTACGCAACACCAAGATCAATCTATGGAGTAATCTAGCAACGAGGGAAGGAGAGTGCATCTACATACCCTTGTAGATCGCCAAGCGGAAGCGTTCAAGTGAACAGGGTTGATGGAGTCGTACTCACCGTGATCCAAATCACCGATGATCCTAGTGCCGAACGGACGGCACCTCCGCGTTCAACACACGTGCAGCCCGGTGACGTCTCCCAGGCCTTGATCCAGCAAGGGGAGAGGGAGAGGTTGGGGAAGACTTCGTCCAGCAGCAGCACGACGGCGTGGTGGTGGTGGAGGAGCGTGGCAATCCTGCAGGGCTTCGCCAAGCACCGTGGGAGAGGAGGAGGGAGAGAGGCAGGGCTGCGCCATGGAGAGGTGAAAACTCATGTGTTGGCAGCCCCCAAATCCTCAAGTATATATAGGGGAGAGGGAGGGGTTGCGCCCCCACCTAGGGTTCCACCCTAGGGGCGGCGGCCAGCCCAAGATCCCATCTGGTGGGGCGGCGGCCAGCCCAAGATCCCATCTGGTGGGGCGGCGGCCAGCCCAAGATCCCATCTGGTGGGGCGGCCAAGGGGGGGAGAGGGGAAACTTGCCCCCCAAGTTAGGTGGGTGCGCCCCCTCCCCAAACCCTAGGCGCCTTGGGCCCTTGTGGGGGGCGCACCAGCCCACCTGGGGCTGGTCCCCTCCCACACTTGGCCCATGCACCCCTCCGGGGCTGGTGGCCCCACTTGGTGGACCCCCGGGACCCTCCCGGTGGTCCCGGTACATTACCGATAAAACCCGAAACTTTTTCGGTGACCAAAACAGGACTTCCCATATATAAATCTTTACCTCCGGACCATTCCGGAACTCCTCGTGATGTCCGGGATCTCATCCGGGACTCCGAACAACATTCGGTAACCACATACAAACTTCCTTTATAACCCTAGCATCGTCGAACCTTAAGTGTGTAGACCCTACGAGTTCGGGAACCATGCAGACATGACCGAGACGTTCTCCGGTCAATAACCAACAGCGGGATCTAGATACCCATGTTGGTTCCCACATGTTCCACGATGATCTCATCGGATGAACCACGATGTCGAGGATTCGATCAATCCCGTATTCAATTCCCTTTGTCCAGCGGTATTGTACTTGCCCGAGATTCGATCGTCGATATCCCGATACCTTGTTCAATCTCGTTACCGGCAAGTCTCTTTTACTCATTCCGTAACACATCATCCCGTGATCAACTCCTTGATCACATTGTGCACATTATGATGATGTCCTACCGAGTGGGCCCAGAGATACCTCTCCGTCACACGGAGTGACAAATCCCAGTCTCGATTCGTGCCAACCCAACAGACACTTTCGGAGATACCCGTAGTGCACCTTTATAGCCACCTAGTTACGTTGTGACGTTTGGCACACCCAAAGAATTCCTACGGTATCCAGGAGTTGCACAATCTCATGGTCTAAGGAAATGATACTTGACATTAGAAAAGCTTTAGCATACGAACTACACGATCTTGTGCTAGGCTTAGGATTGGGTCTTGTCCATCACATCATTCTCCTAATGATGTGATCCCGTTATCAACGACATCCAATGTCCATGGTCAGGAAATCGTAACCATCTATTGATCAACGAGCTAGTCAACTAGAGGCTTACTAGGGACATGGTGTTGTCTATGTATCCACACATGTATCTGAGTTTCCTATCAATACAATTCCAGCATGGATAATAAACGATTATCATGAACAAGGAAATATAATAATAACCAGTTTATTATTGCCTCTAGGGCATATTTCCAACAGTGATCCCGTTGATCAAATAACAACTCATGTCTATGGCTAGGAAACTTAACCATCTTTGATCAATGAGCTAGTCAAGTAGAGGCATACTAGTGACACTATGTTTGTCTATGTATTCACACATGTATTATGTTTCCGGTTAATACAATTCTAGCATCAATAATAAACATTTATCATGAAATAAGGAAATAAATAATAACTTTATTATTGCTACTCAGAGTCATTCGGATAGGTGTTAAGGCTTGCATCGACGTAACCCTTTACGCCGAACTCTTTATCACCTCCATAATCGAGAAATATGTCCTTATTTTCTCCAAGGACAATTTTGACCGCTGTCTGGTGATCTACTCCTTGATCACCTTGTACCCTCTTGCCAGACATGTGGCAAGGCACACATCAGGTGTGGTACACAGCATAGCATACTATGGAGCCTATGTCTAAGCATAGGGGACGACCTTCGTCCTTTCTCTCTAATCTGCCGTGGTCGAGCTTTAAGTCTTAACTTCATACCTTACAACTCAGGCAAGAACTCCTTCTTTGACTGAACCATCTTGAACACCTTCAAGATCATGTCAAGGTATGTGCTCATTTGAAAGTACCATTAAGTGTTTTGATCTATCCTTATAGATCTTGATGCTCAATGTTCAAGTGGCTTAATCCAGGTTTTCCATTGAAAAACACTTTTCAAATAACCCTATATGCTTTCCAGAAATTCTACATCATTTCTGATCAACAATATGTCAACAACATATACTCATCAGAAATTCTATAGTGCTCCCACTCACTTCTTTGGAAATACAAGTTTCTCATAAACTTTGTATAAACCCAAAATCTTTGATCATATCATCAAAACGTAAATTCCAACTCTGAGATGCTTACTCCAGTCCTTAGAAGGATTGCTGGAGCTTTGCATACTTGTTAGCATTTTTCAGGATTGACAAAACCTTCTGGTTGTATCTCATACAACCTTTCCTCAAAAAAATCGTCGAGGAAACAATGTTTTTGACATCCTATCTGCAAGATTTCATAAATAATGTAGTAACTGCTAACATAATTCCAACAGAATTTTAGCATCTCTATGTGTGAGAAAGTCTCATCGTAGTCAACTCCTTGAACTTGTCGGGAAACATCTTAACGACAAGTCGAGCTTTCTCAATGGTGACACTTACCATCATTGTCTGTCTTCCTTTTAAAATCCATCTGCACCCAACAGCCTTACGACTATCAAGTAGTTCTTCCAAAGTCTACACTTTGTTTTCATACATGGATCCTCTCTCGGATTTTATGGCCTCGAGCCATTTTTCGGAATCCGGGCCCACCATTGCTTCTCCATAACTCGTAGGTTCATTGTTGTCTAGCAACATGACTTCCAAGACAGGATCACGTGCCACTTTGAAGTAGTACGCATCCTTGTCGTCCTACGAGGTTTGGTAGTGACTTGATCCGAAGTTTCATGATCACTATCATAAGCTTGTACTTCAATTGGTGTAGGTGCCATAGGAACAACTTCCTGTGCCCTGCTACACACTAGTTGAAGTGACGGTTTTGTGGCCTCATCAAGTCTCCACCATCCTCCCACTCAATTCTTTTGAGAGAAACCTTTTTCTCGAGAAAGGACCCGATTTTAGAAACAATCCCTATTGTTTTCGGATCTGAGACAGGAGGTATACTCAGATGTTTTGGGTGTCCTATGAAGATGCATGTATCTGCTTTTGGGTTCGAGCTTATCAGCCTGAAACCTTTTCACATAAGTATCGTGGCCCCAAACTTTTAAGAAACAACAGCTTAGGTTTCTCTAAACCATAGTTCATACGGTGTCGTCTCAACGGATTTGTGTGGTGCCCTATTTAAAGTGAATGCGATTGTCTCTAATGCCTAACCCATAAACGATAGTGGTAATTCGATAAGAGACATCATGGTATGCACCACATCCAATAGGGTGCAGTTATGATGTTCGGACACACCATCACACTATGGTGTTCCCGGCGGTATTAGTCGTGAAACAATTTCCACAATGTCTTAATTGTGTGCCAAACTCGTAACTCAGATATGAATCTCTATGATCATATCATAGACATTTTATCCTCTTGTCACGACGATCTTCAACTTCACTCTAAAATTACTTGAACCTTTCAATAATTCAGACTCATGATTCATCAAGTAAATATACTTTAGCATCTACTCAAATCATCTGTGAAGTAAGAACATAACGATATCCACTACATGCCTCAGCACTCATTGGACTGCACACATCAAGATGTATTACTTCCAACAAGTTGCTTTCTTGTTCCATCTTACTGAAAACGGGGCTTTTCAGTCATCTTGCCCATGTGGTATGATTTGCATGTCTCAAGTGATTCAAAATCAAGTGAGTCCAAATGATCCATCTGTATGGAGTTTCTTCATGCATATCTACCAACAAACATGGTTCGCATGTCTCAATCTTTTCAAAAACGAGTGAGTCCAAAGATCCATCAACATGGAGCTTCTTCATGTGTTTTATACCAATATGACTCAAATTGCAGTGCCACAAGTGTGTGGTACTATCATTACTATCTTATATCTTTTGGCATGAACATGTGTATCACTACGATCGGGATGGTAATATTCAAATAAACAGAGTAACCATTATTCTCCTTAAATGAATAACCGTATTGCGATAAACATAATCCAATCATGTCTATGCCCAACGCAGACACCAAATAACAATTATTTAGGTTTTAATACCAATCTCGATGGTAGAGGGAGCGTACGATATTTGATTACATCAGCCTTGGAAATACTTCCAACACATATCGTCATCTCACCTTTAGCTAGTCTCCGTTTACTCTGTAGCCTTTTATTTCGAGTTACTAACACTTAGCAACCGAACTGGTATCTAATACCATGGTGCTACTAGGAGTACTACTGAAGTACACATTAACACAATGTATATCCAATATACTTCTATCGACCTTGCCAGCCTTCTCATGTACCAAGTATCTAGGGTAATTCTGCTCCAGTGGCTGTTCCCCTTATTACAGAAGCACTTAGTCTCGGGTTTGGGTTCAACCTTGGGTTTCTTCACTAGAGCAGCAGCTGATTTGCCGTTTCATGAAGTATCCCTTCTTGACCTTGCCCTTCTTGAAACTAGTGGTTTCACCAACCATCAACAATTGATGCTCCTTCTTGATTTCTACTTTTGTGGTGTCAAACATCACGAATATCTCAAGGATCATCATATATGTCCCTGATATGTTATAGTTCATCACGAAGCTCTAGCAGCTTGGTGGTAATGACTTCGGAGAAACATCACTATCTCATATGGAAGATCGACTCCCACTCGATTCAAATGATTGTTGTACTCAGACAATCTGAGCACAAGCTCAACAATTGAGCTTTTCTCCCTTAGTTTGCAGGCTAAGAAAATCGTCGGAGGTCTTATACCTCTTGACATGGGCACGAGCCTGAAATCCCAATTTCAGCCCTCAAAACATCTCATATGTTCCGCGACGTTTCAAAAACATCTTCGGTGCCTCAACTCTAAACTGTTTAACCGAACTATCACGTAGTTATCAAAACGTGTATGTCAGATGTTCGCAACATCCACAGACGAAGTTCGAGGTTCAGCACACTGAGCGGTGCATTAAGGACATAAGCCTTCTATGAAGCAATGAGGACAATCCTTAGTTTACGGACCCAGTCCGCATAATTGCTACTATCAACTTTCAACTAAATTTTCTCTAGGAACGTATCTAAAACAGTAGAACTAAAACATAAGCTACGGCATAATTTGCAAAGTCCTTTCGACTATGTTCATGATAATTGAGTTCATCTGATTATTTCATGAACTCCCACTCAGACAGACATCCCTCTAGTCATCTAAGTGATACATGATCCGAATCAACTAGGCCGTGTCCGATCATCACGTGAGACGGACTAGTCATCATCGGTGAACATCTCATGTTGATCGCATCTTCTATACGATTCATGTTCGACCTTTCGGTCCTCCGTGTTCCGAGGCCATGTCTGTACATGCTAGGCTCGTCAAGTTAACCTAAGTGTTTCGCATGTGTTCCGAGGCCATGTCTGTACATGCTAGGCTCGTCAACACCCGTTGTATTCGAACGTAAGAATCTATCACACCCAATCATCACGTGGTGCTTCGAAACGACGAACCTTCGCAACGGTGCACAGTTAGGGAGAACACTTTTCTTGAAATTTTAGTGAGGGATCATCTTATTTAAGCTACCGTCGTTCTAAGCAAATAAGATGTAAAACATGATAAACATCACATGCAATCAAATAGTGACATGATATGGCCATCATCACTTTGCTCCTTTTGATCTCCATCTTCGGGGCTCCATGATCATCATCATCACCGGCATGACACCATGATCTCCATCATCATGATCTCCATCATCGTGTCTTCATGAAGTTGTCTCGCCAACTATTACTTCTACTACTACAGCTAACGGTTAGCAATAAAGTAAAGTAATTACATGACGTTTATGTTGACACGCAGGTCATAAATAAATTAAGACAACTCCTATGGCTCCTGCCGGTTGTTATATTCATCGACATGCAAGTCGTGATTCCTATTACAAGAACATGATCAATCTCATACATCACATATATCATTCATCACATCCTTTTGGCCATATCACATCACATGGCATACCCTACAAAAACAAGTTAGATGTCCTCTAATTGTTGTTTGCATGTTTTACGTGGCTGCTATGGGTTTCTAGCAAGAACGTTTCTTACCTACGTAAAACCACAACGTGATATGTCAATTACTATTTACCCTTCATAAGGACCCTTTTCATCGAATCCGATCCAACTAAAGTGGGAGAGACTGGCACCCGCTAGCCACCTTATGCAACTAGTGCATGTCAGTCGGTGGAACCTGTCTCACGTAAGTGTACGTGTAAGGTCGGTCCGGGCCGCTTCATCCCACAATACCGTCAAAACAAGATTGGACTAGTAACGGTAAGCATATTGAACAAAATCAACGCCCACAACTACTTTGTGTTCTACTCGTGCATAGAATCTACGCATAGACCTGGCTCATGATGCCACTGTTGGGGAACGTAGCAGAAATTCAAAAAAATTCTACGCAACACCAAGATCAATCTATGGAGTAATCTAGCAACGAGGGAAGGAGAGTGCATCTACATACCCTTGTAGATCGCTAAGCGGAAGCGTTCAAGTGAACGGGGTTGATGGAGTCGTACTCGCCGTGATCCAAATCACCGATGATCCTAGTGCCGAACAGACGGCACCTCCGCGTTCAACACACGTGCAGCCCGGTGACGTCTCCCAGGCCTTGATCCAGCAAGGGGAGAGGGAGAGGTTGGGGAAGACTTCATCCAGCAGCAGCACGACGGCGTGGTGGTGGTGGAGGAGCGTGGCAATCCTGCAGGGCTTCGCCAAGCACCGCGGGAGAGGAGGAGGGAGAGAGGCAGGGCTGCGCCATGGAGAGGTGAAAACTCATGTGTTGGCAGCCCCCAAATCCTCAAGTATATATAGGGGAGAGGGAGGGGTTGCGCCCCCACCTAGGGTTCCACCCTAGGGGCGGCGGCCAGCCCAAGATCCCATCTGGTGGGGCGGCCAAGGGGGGGAGAGGGGAAACTTGCCCCCCAAGTTAGGTGGGTGCGCCCCCTCCCCAAACCCTAGGCGCCTTGGGCCCTTGTGGGGGGCGCACCAGCCCACCTGGGGCTGGTCCCCTCCCACACTTGGCCCATGCAGCCCTCCGGGGCTGGTGGCCCCACTTGGTGGACCCCTGGGACCCTCCCGGTGGTCCCGGTACGTTACCGATAAAACCCGAAACTTTTCCGGTGACCAAAACAGGACTTCCCATATATAAATCTTTACATCCAGACCATTTCGGAACTCCTGTGATGTCCGGGATCTCATCCGGGACTCCGAACAACATTCGGTAACCACATACAAACTTCCTTTATAACCCTAGCGTCATCGAACCTTAAGTGTGTAGACTCTACGGGTTCGGGAACCATGCAGACATGACTGAGACGTTCTCCAGTCAATAACCAACAGCGGGATCTGGATATCCATGTTGGTTCCCACATGTTCCACGATGATCTCATCGGATGAACCACGATGTCGAGGATTCGATCAATCCCATATTCAATTCCCTTTGTCCAGCGGTATTGTACTTGCCCGAGATTCGATCGTCGGTATCCCGATACCTTGTTCAATCTCGTTACCGGCAAGTCTCTTTTACTCATTCCGTAACACATCATCCCGTGATCAACTCCTTGATCACATTGTGCACATTATGATGATGTGTTACCGAGTGGGCCCAGAGATACCTCTCTGTCACACGGAGTGACAAATCCCAGTCTCGATTCGTGCCAACCCAACAGACACTTTCGGAGATACCCGTAGTGCACCTTTATAGCCACCCAGTTACGTTGTGATGTTTGGCACACCCAAAGCATTCCTACGGTATCCAGGAGTTGCACAATCTCATGGTCTAAGGAAATGATACTTGACATTAGAAAAACTTTAGCATACGAACTACACGATCTTGTGCTAGGCTTAGGATTGGGTCTTGTCCATCACATCATTCTCCTAATGATGTGATCCCGTTATCAACGACATCCAATGTCCATGGTCAGGAAATCGTAACCATCTATTGATCAACGAGCTAGTCAACTAGAGGCTTAATCCACACATGTATGTGAGTTTCCTATCAATACAATTCCAGCATGGATAATAAATGATTATCATGAACAAGGAAATATAATAATAACCAGTTTATTATTGCCTCTAGGGCATATTTCCAACAGTGATCCCGTTGATCAAATAACAACTCATGTCTATGGCTAGGAAACTTAACCATCTTTGATCAATGAGCTAGTCAAGTAGAGGCATACTAGTGACACTATGTTTGTCTATGTATTCACACATGTATTATGTTTCCGGTTAATACAATTCTAGCATCAATAATAAACATTTATCATGAAATAAGGAAATAAATAATAACTTTATTATTGCCTCTAGGGTATATTTCCTTCAATAAAATGGGTTTATGTTGTGGATGGAGATGGCGATGACGTGGGTGAAGATGATCTCCACGATGCCTTGAGTGTTGGTGATGATGATGGCTTCAAACTCCCTCAGCCGAAGGAGGTAGATCCTTGGCTGAGTCAACCCACTAGGAGAGAAGGTGTTCTCAGTTTTGATGCGGTGATTGAAAAAATGTGATTAATCTAGGATAGGATTTTTAGGCCGGTATACACACTAGGGGCATGGAGCGGTGGATATATTGATATTGATTTGGTATTTGTTTATCTTTATGATATTGTATATATGTTTGATCAAACTTAGAAGGCATTGACTAACTTAGTTCATACGTCGTCTATTTGGCGACGAGGTAGTAAGTGTTTATGGTGCTAGTGACGAGTATTGTGAAAGCCAAAGTTTAAACAATTTTTTAAAATTTATACCGAACGAAAGGAACATTTGGAAACTGCTTGTTCTCCATGTTGTCGGATCCCAAGGCGTTGACCCTAGGTGATGGACCGTCGGCTATCGGTGCACGAGGATGGTTGTGGTGGTTGTTGATGCTAGTGGTTAGGCCGACAGAGTCTGGCCTTCTCCATGGCGAGGTGATAGGCGTCGACGGTGGTTTTGGTGGGCCAGACGTCCAAGAGAGTGCGGGATGAAACCAGGTGAACACCGACGATGGTGATGCTTGCGAGGGCCATTACCTTTATGAAGGTGTCAAAGATGTGGTTTCCCTCTCGTAATCCATATTGCTCCTGGGGAAACCATAGGTCTGGGTGCCCTCGGACCGGACAATAACGTCATATGTGGTGTGCTACCCTCTTGGGGGCATCGTTTTGGAGTTGGTGTTAGTTGGTGGGACATGTGGTTTTGGTGAGGCGTGCATTGTAACCGGCCTCTCTAGGGCCCTCACTTAGATGGCTGAGTGGCAACTGTTTCGGGTGATCCATTACGACGGTGTGTCATTGCACAGGTAGTGTGCAACGCCAGTGACAATGATGCCGACCGGTGGTGTGGTTGGCCAGGACATAGATCCGGAGGGAGTGGCGGTAGGTCGCGATCATGGCGCGTAGTGACGTCTCCGAGGGCATGTTTGGTTCATGACTAACTTTGCCACAACTAACCTTAGGCCAAGTGTGGCTGGCACAAAAAGTATGGCTAACAAAATGGCCATCACAAGTGTGGCAAGATTTAGCAAAAAATTGAGGCTATAACATGTGGACCATGTCGCTAGAAAAGTGTGACAAGCCACAAATGTGGCAATGAACTAAACACATGCCTAATATGTTGTGGCATGACTAAGGTTAGGCGTAGCAACCTTAGGCTGGAAAACAAACAGGCCCGTAGTGTTTTGTCTGGGGGCGGTGGCCATGCCCAGATTTACTTTCGACAATCACTTGCGACTGAGAGGTGGGATCACCGGAGCGCCTCCAATGTGAAATTTTGGCGGTACTGTCTCTTTTAGCCAGTTTGTGCTGCGACTCGACTTGCACGCCTAGCTCCGTGGGTGCCTCGTGATGTATGGGTTGCATGCCTAGTGTGTGCACAGTCTTTGGTTTGTGTGGTTATGACGTCTGAATCATGTGTGCTTGCATTATCTTCATTGGCCTCGACATGTATTATTGTTGCTGTTTTTTTAATCTTTTTTTTCAAAAGAAGGATTATCTCTGGCCTCTGCATCAAGGAATCAAGCAATGCACACAACTAGTCATAGATTCGGCCTTATGTGACTATGCTCTTTGCAGTGTATTTCTTTGTGTGTATGTGTTCATTTTGATTGTGTGCATCTTTTAATTGTGTAGAGTCTGGGTGTTTAGTCATTGTATCTTTCATATCTGCTGATGCTTTGACTATGAGCATCATGTGTAGAAAAAGAACCGTGCTCGGCCTCACTGTCATTCATTCTTCTGTTCGTTCCCATGTCACCTACTTCCTTTATTCGGAATTACTTGTCTTGAAAATGGATGTATCTAGAACTAAAATACATCTAGATACATCCATTTCTGTGACAAGTAATTCCGAACGGAGGGAGTACTTTCTGGTGGTTTAGCGCCGTAGTATTATTTTTCTATACGCGACCTGATTCAAGTCAAATTCAGTTAGCCGCACATTACGCAAGACCGCGACATTCTCCATGTCCCGATCCCGACAGTCGAGGTCCCGTTTCTAGATTCAGTGTAGTGTCGGTGCAGCAACAGGCAACAAAGGTGCCCCTCCCTTGGCACCAGCACGCACGGGCCAGAGACAAATTACAGCGGACGCAACATGCGACCGTCCACGACAGGGACAGACAGCAGAGAGAACTGTAGCAACATTCTGAATCGAGTAACGATGGAAAAGTTCACAAGATCACTGCTTTGATGAATTACGTTTGCTTCTGTCTTCCAGACTTCCAGGCTGCCGGTCTGCCACCAAGTCTTGAGTCATGGTCACGCTTGTACATCTACTCTGAATCCTGATGAACCAACCAAAGCCCCCTTCAACGGACGAAGCGATCAGTAAATCAATATTCAGGTTGCAGTTACACATTTGATCCACATCCTGTCCTACCACACCTCACACACGTGAGCTCCTTTTTTGTTTTTCATTTGAGAGAGAGAAACACACGTGGGCTCCTGCTTCACGAAGATTCCCATCTGCTTCTGGGCCCAAAGCGACAGAGACAGAAAAACAAAAGCCACGTATCGCTTCAGCGTATACGCACTCGCACGGGGCTTCACCACCTCTTTTTAGTCCCACCTCGCCTAGCGAGGGAGCGAACGACCAGCTTAAATAGCGTCCTCCTCCGCACCTACTCGCCGAGCTCGATAGCATGAGCTTGTAACCCGAGCGGGGGGGGCAATGAGGTGGTGTGGACCGTTGCCGTGGCGCTGCGGGCCTAGTCGGGTTGTGCTATTGCTGGCCCGCCCTTGAGTAGCGGACCGTTGTGGCCTTGCGAAAGCTGGGCTTCCCGGGCCATGATGTGGCAGTTACTCTGCGCGAGGCTGGTTTCACAGAGCAGCGATCACTGCTCGCTTCCAACGGTGGAAGCGAACCACCATTTTTTTTCTCCCTCTCTCCTCCTTTTTTTTTGCTTGTGATTCTTCTTTTTTGCTTCTGCGAAAGCTGGGCCATGATGTGGCAGTTACTCTGCGCGAGGCTGGTTTCACAGAGCAGCGATCACTGCTCGCTTCCAACGGTGGAAGGATAACGGGCCGCTGCACATCCCACCACTTCAACGAACCACCATTTGTTTTCTCCCTCTCTCCTCCTTTTTTTTTGCTTGTGATTCTTCTTTTTTGCTTCTGCGAAAGCTGGGCCATGATGTGGCAGTTACTCTGCGCGAGGCTGGTTTCACAGAGCAGCGATCACTGCTCGCTTCCAACGGTGGAAGGATAACGGGCCGCTGCACATCCCACCACTTCAACGAACCACCATTTTTTTTCTCCCTCTCTCCTCCTTTTTTTTTTGCTTGTGATTCTTCTTTTTTGCTTCTGCAAACTGTCATAAATTTGCCATTTGAGCTGAATAGCAAACATGGAGAAACAAGACAGCGAGGGGGTTGAACTTCTGAAATGCACAAGCTGTCCCTCCTACCACTTCAACGAACCACCATTTTTTTTCTCCCTCTCTCCTCCTTTTTTTTTTGCTTGTGATTCTTCTTTTTTGCTTCTGCAAACTGTCATAAATTTGCCATTTGAGCTGAATAGCAAACATGGAGAAACAAGACAGCGAGGGGGTTGAACTTCTGAAATGCACAAGCTGTCCCTCCTACCACTTCAACGAACCACCATTTTTTTTCTCCCTCTCTCCTCCTTTTTTTTTTTGCTTGTGATTCTTCTTTTTTGCTTCTGCAAACTGTCATAAATTTGCCATTTGAGCTGAATAGCAAACATGGAGAAACAAGACAGCGAGGGGGTTGAACTTCTGAAATGCACAAGCTGTCCCTCCTACCACTTCAACGAACCACCATTTTTTTTCTCCCTCTCTCCTCCTTTTTTTTTGCTTGTGATTCTTCTTTTTTGCTTCTGCAAACTGTCATAAATTTGCCATTTGAGCTGAATAGCAAACATGGAGAAACAAGACAGCGAGGGGGTTGAACTTCTGAAATGCACAAGCTGTCCCTCCTACCACTTCAACGAACCACCATTTTTTTTCCCCCTCTCTCCTCCTTTTTTTTTTGCTTGTGATTCTTCTTTTTTGCTTCTGCAAACTGTCATAAATTTGCCATTTGAGCTGAATAGCAAACATGGAGAAACAAGACAGCGAGGGGGTTGAACTTCTGAAATGCACAAGCTGTCCCTCCTACCACTTCAACGAACCACCATTTTTTTTCTCCCTCTCTCCTCCTTTTTTTTTTGCTTGTGATTCTTCTTTTTTGCTTCTGCAAACTGTCATAAATTTGCCATTTGAGCTGAATAGCAAACATGGAGAAACAAGACAGCGAGGGGGTTGAACTTCTGAAATGCACAAGCTGTCCCTCCTACCACTTCAACGAACCACCATTTTTTTTCTCCCTCTCTCCTCCTTTTTTTTTTGCTTGTGATTCTTCTTTTTTGCTTCTGCAAACTGTCATAAATTTGCCATTTGAGCTGAATAGCAAACATGGAGAAACAAGACAGCGAGGGGGTTGAACTTCTGAAATGCACAAGCTGTCCCTCCTATGATCCTATCTAGGGGTATCTTGGATCCCGTTGTTACTACAGATCGAACGTAAAACGCCGGCGGAGATGCATCATGCGTCCTTCAAGTTCAACGTACGAGAGGAGACAGCAGGGGTCCAAAATGGAGGATGGGAAATTTCAGAACACTTCACTTTGAACAGGATTTCTAGACTTGCCGGCTGTCAGCAACTAATCATCATGGTCGCTGCGATTCACAAAACCGCTTTGCAGTCACAGCAGAAAGAACGCATGATCACAGGTTGGGCCGATTCGAACACTGAAGAACACCATTGAACATGACTTCATGCCAAACAAATTTTACATCAACTCTGTTACCTCTGCGCTAGCTCTACTTCCTGCTACTGCACTAATAAGCAAAAGAGAAGAAAGAACAGGCACGAGCTCGAAAATCTACTCCGATTCTCTGAATCCTGAACCTGAAACCAACTAACAAGCCCCCAGAGCAATCAGTAGTAGTATCCGCCGCGGCGACGCCGGTCGTGGTTGCGGAGGGCGCAGCAGCCGAGGGAGTAGGCGAGGAGGATGAGCAGGAGGGCGGCGATGTTGGCGCCGGCCACGGCCCGCCAGTTGCTCTTGGCGGTGGCCAGCACGCCCACCTTGCACGCGTTGCACCGGAAGCACATCAGGCTCGGCTCGTTGCTCCACGCCTGGCAGTCCGCGTCCGCCGTGCCCAGCCCGCTCGCCGGGGCCTCATAGAACGTCGCGTTCACCGCCCGGTACCCGCAGTACGCCGGCGGCTTGCAGCACCCGGACTGCACGCAAAAGATTGTTCATTTCAGAGCAGACACTTTGTTAGCTGGCTCGATGACCTGCTTTAATTTATTCAAGGAGGAGCAGAGTAGAGTAACAGGGATCATTAAGCCACGAAAACAAAAAAGTTATCTCAAAATATAAGACACTTTGATTCGTTAGCACAAATCTTTCATTGATACTTTATTTACCCCCACCAATATGTTTTTTATGTGTTACAGAATCATAGCATACCTAACTACATCAGTTTTGTGCAAAGCAAGCATTGTGTTGGTTAAGACCTTGGCTTAGTGAGTCGAAATATCTCTTACCCCTTCCGTTCCAAAATATAAGGTGTATAATTTTTTTTTTCAAATTTAAACTTCTCTAACTTTCATCAAGTTTATATAAAAAAATATCAATATTTACAATACAAAATTGGTGTCGTTAGATTCATCATGAAATTGTATTGTAGGTGTTGATATATTTTGCTATAAACTTGCTCAAACATAGACACATCTGACTTTAGAATACAAATACACCTTGTATTTTGGAGTCATGGGTATTTTAGATTTTAGGATGGATGGAATAAGAAACAAGCCAAAAACAAAACAAATGACAAGTGCCATTTTTAAGAAGAAAATATGCACACAATATTTGATACATAAAACAGAAAGAAAACAATTTAATATCTTGAATATCGTTTCTTTCGAATGAACTTAATTGTTTTGGCATGGTTACAGAAAAATGGCAGTTTTTTCAAAAACAAAAAAAAGCTTTTGTAGTAGAAATACACTTCGTTCATCCACCAACATTTTTCACGCCAATCCTCAGTTTACACGATATTTGATATTGTTTGGATATTGCATTTTTGGTGTTTGTACTTTTGAGTCATCAAGCGAGTGATGTTTATAGTTCTAGTGAAATGAACAAGAGCTTTGCTATATGGCGATCAAGATATGGATGTAGGCAATTAATCACCAGCCTTACTTAGCAGCTCATGAATTGAAGGGACATATTAATGCAACGTTCAATCTCCATAAATAAATGGGCATTATTTCAGTTACTAGAATGAGAAGAGGGCAAAAAGTTATCTGAGTGAAACGGTTTTAAGTTTTTAACAGTTGGCAGGAGCAGGAGTGCGTGATACATGCACGCCATGCAAGATGCAACCATCCAAACGGATCCACAAAGCGCGCACGCATACCTGGAGGAGCGGCAGATGCAGGCGGTAGAAGTCGGTGGCGTCGATCCCGGCGGAGACGCCGCCGAGCCGGCCGCTGAACCGGCCATCCCCGCAGACGCCGGCGTCGGCCATGCAGCTCTGGATCTGTTGCCACGTCTCGTAGTCCTCGACCTTGTCCTTGAGCCAGTCGGAGTAGTCCCCGATCCGGTAGTCCCCGTAGCCGGTCCCGTCGGCGGCGGTGGCGGCGCCCTTGTTGGTGACGGCGTAGGCGAAGACGGCGACGAAGAACATGCCGACGACGAGCAGGAACATGGCGATCACGTAGAGCCAGAGGAGCGGGCTGCAGGAGCGGCAGCACGCGCCGAAGAGGGCCATGAGGGAGAGGAGGAGGATCCCGCCGCCGAGGGCGAGGGTGGGCAGCCGCAGCAGGCGCTGGCACTCGGTGGAGGCGCCGTGGTCGTGGAGGTAGGCGCCCGCGCCGAGGAGCGGGGCGGCGGCCACCAGGGACACGATGCTCAGGGCGCCCAGGACGCCGTTCGAGAGGCCCACCATTGCGGCCGGACGCCTGCGATCCTGTCGAGTCTCTCTGTGGAGTAGGGTGTGGGGCGTGCGCGCGCGCGTGTGTGTCAGTGTGTTTCTCCTGGTTAGCAAATGGCTGCGTCTGGCTATGTCTACGTGCCACGTGTTACAATCAGAAGGTTTTCGGATGATGTGCTCCTGTTTACTAGTACTTTCTCCGTCCCATAATATAAAAGCATTTGTACATTAGGGATACATAATTACGCTTGCCTCTGGGATCTTTTTATTTCGAGCAAAGGAACACCGCCTCCCAATCTCATGAAATTGATAAACTTGCCTCTGGGATCTTTTGGGAGATTATTTTGCGCGTGCATTGAGATGTCGGTCAGGGTTTGGCAGTTTGGGGTTTTGAGGCTAGCGTAAGGATGCAAGCGGGGCCAGTTCGCATACAATATCACTACTAGGGAACCTTATACACAAAATCTTAGCAGCAGCGCGGTACAAAAAGAGGCGCTACTGCTAATTATTGGTAGCGCGGGAACAAAACAAGCGCCACTACTACTCAGTTAGCAGTAGTGCGGTCCAGTGGAACCACGCCGCCACTAAAATCGACCGACAATACCCGTCACCCTAAGTTTAGCAGTAGCGCGCTCTTGCTGACCACGCTACTGATAAAGTTATAGTAGTAGCACGCTTTTTTGGACGGCGCTACTGCTAATTTTGAAACTGGCCACATGGCGGGCCTCGCTTAGCAATAGCGTGTGTGCCGGAAGCGCGCTGCTGCTATGTTTCTAGCTATAGCGCGGTTTACGACCCGCGCTACTGCTAAGACGCAGCATAATACCACCTTTTCCCTCCCTCCTCCCGCTCCCCCATCCTCTCTTCCTCACTTTGATTCTTCCTCACTACTTCTCCCCGCATTACTCTCCCTCTTCTACCTACTTTTTTCTCTCTTTATTACTCCTAGCTAACTACACCACCTCCATTAATGCATCTCATTTATCCTTTTTCTTCTGCCTCCACTAGTTGAAGTTGTCTCCTCCTAAATTAGCTACCTAGGTAGATGTAGCATTTAGTGAAGTAATAGCGTGCGGTTGGATGAGATCTATTAATAGCGTGGGGTTTCATCATATGTTTAATCTTGGACTCTAACTTGCATGATTTGAATGAAACTAACCCGGACTGACGTTGTTTTTAGCAAAATTGCTATGGTGTTATTTATGTGCAGAAACAAAAGTTCTCGGAATGACCTGAAACTTCACGGAACATCCATTCGGAAATAATAATAAAATCCTTGCAAAAGATGAAGACCAGGGGGACCACCACCTGTCCACGAGGGTGGGGGCGCGCCTACCCCCCTAAGGCGCGCCCCCCTACCTCGTGGGCCCCCTGGAGCTCCTCCGACCTCAACTCCAACTCTATATATTTGCTTTCAGGGGGGATGAGAGAGAAGAATTCATCGCATTTTACGATACGGAGCCGCTGCCAAGCCCTAAAACCTCTCGTGAGGGCTGATCTGGAGTACGTTCGGGGCTCCGGAGAGGGGAATCCATCGCCATCGTCATCATCAACCATCCTTCATCACCAATTTCATGATGCTCACCGCCATGCGTGAGTAATTCCATCATAGGCTTGCTGGACAGTGATGGATTGGATGAGATCTATCATGTAATCGAGTTAGTTTTGTTAGGGTTTGATCCCTAGTATCCACTATGTTCTGAGATTGAGAGTAAATTGCACAAAACCACCAGTTTGAAGGTTAGGTTTGCGAAAAACACTACAATACATTTTTTGCAGAAAACATCATGTCTACGGTAATCTTTTTGCAAATAACACTGATCGGCGGATTTGGCTCGTTTAAGCATGTTTATGACAGATGGGTCCCGCTTTTCGCTAACATGCCATGACGGTTTGCTGAAAATGGTGTTAGCTGAGTTTAAATCAAAAACACCCCCAACCTTTCTTTCCCGTGCCGCCCAGCCCCCCCAACCACGCCACCGTGGAGCTCAGCCTCCACCGCCGCGCTCCATGTCGGATCCAGCGACGTCCGCGCCCACTGCTCCAACGTTGCCGCACGCCACCTACATCTCTCACGTCTCGCACCCGCAGTCGAGCAGAGGACGCCGCCCGTCCCGCCCCCGGCCTAGGGGCGGCCTTCCGCCACGCGCCGAGGACGCCGTCGCCGTTGTCGCACCGAGGGGAAAGCAGAGGACACCGCTCGTCCCGGCCCCGGCTGAGGAGCGCCCTTCCGCCACGCGCCGAGGACGCCGTGCGCGCACTCCAGGACGACTGCATCGCCAGGGTCGCCTACCTCATCCAGGTCCCGCCGCTGCTCGCGACCGTCGCTCGTGACAGAGGAGCAGGAATCCGAGATGCAGAGGGGGCTGCGGCTCGATTCTTGCTGGATCCAACGCGAGAGCTGGTTAATTGCGACGAATTTCGTGGAGCTCAGGGCCATGGCAATGGGCGGCAGCGGCGCTCCTGCATGCTGCTCTGCTGGTTCGAGGAAGGGAGAGAGAGAGAAACTCGGGAGACTGCCAAGGTCGTGCCGCCACGCCTACGTCTGCCTAATGCCCGAGCCTGCCCGGAGCCTCCAGCCGCTCCAAGCGCCCGTGCTGCTCCCGACCACGGCTTCCTCTGCAGAAAATCACGACCTGGCGAGCAGCTCACAGGGCAGCAGCGAGAACTATCTCGACATGTTGCAGTGAGGGGAGCAGCAGTTGGTGGCGACGGTGAGAACCGGCAACACCGGCAAGCAGCCAAGGGGACGACTTGCGTGTGCAGCGGCGCTCACCCTAGTCGTCGTGAGATCCACATCGGGATCACATGTGGGGGGCTAATTGCATTTTTGTTTTTCAATTCAGGGGTGTCTATGTAAATTCTAGGAACTAGTTTGTAAATTTAGAATAAAACCCATCTGGCACGAAACGTTATGCCACGTAAGCAAAAAATGGACCCACATGTCATAAACATGCTTAAAGGAACCAAATCCGCCGATCAGTGTTATTTGCAAAAAGATTACCGTAGACAAGGTGTTTTCTACAAAAAAATGTATTGTGGTGTTTTTCGCAAACCTAACCTTCAAACTGGTGGTTTTGTGCAATTTACTCTAAGATTGATGTTGCTATGACTTTGCTATTCTTAATGCTTGTCACTAGGGCCCGAGTGCCATGATTTCAGATCTGAACCTATTATGTTTTCATCAA
Organism: Triticum aestivum; assembly: GCF_018294505.1. Taxonomy (NCBI): domain Eukaryota; kingdom Viridiplantae; phylum Streptophyta; class Magnoliopsida; order Poales; family Poaceae; genus Triticum; species Triticum aestivum. The sequence continues at coordinate 523,873,326 of NC_057809.1, read as the reverse complement.
TATATGAGAGTTCTTGATCCTATCTTGCAAGTCTATAGTCACCTATTATGTGTTATGATCCGTTAACCCCGAAGTGACAATAATCGGGATACTTACCGGTGATGACCATAGTTTGAGGAGTTCATGTATTCACTATGTGCTAATGCTTTGTTCCAGTACTCTATTAAAAGGAGGCCTTAATATCCCTTAGTTTCCATTAGGACCCCGATGCCACGGGAGGGTAGGACAAAAGATGTCATGCAAGTTCTTTTCCATAAGCACGTATGACTATATTCAGAATACATGCCTACATTACATTGATGAATTGGAGCTAGTTCTGTGTCACCCTATGTTATGATTGTTACATGATGAACCACATCCGGCATAATTCTCTATCATCAATCCCTTGCCTACGAGCTTTCCATATATTGTTCTTTGCTTATTTACTTTTCCGTTGCTATTGCTATCATCACTACTGTAACGCCCTCGATGCGGCTATAGCTCCCACGTGTCGAGGCACAACTTAGAGACATAACCACATTGAAAGCAATGTCGCAAGTTAGGCAATCTTCACAACATCCCATGTAATATAGATAATAAAAGGGGAGATACATAGTTGTCTTACACTCGCCACGTCAATCAAAGTACATAAATAGCATTACAACATTCAAACACTCATGGCCCGACTATGGCGCCAAAATAAAAGATAAACCCAACAGGCGACACGGTCCCGATCTCCCCAACTGGGCACCACTACTGATCATCAGGGAAATACACATAGTATCAGCGTGAGTCCTCGTCGAACTCGCACTTGAGCTCAAGTGCGTCATCTGGAGCGGAAACATCAGGCCCTGCATCTGGTTTAATAGTAATCTATGAGCCACAGGGACTCAGCAATCTCGCACCCTCGCGATCAAGACTATTTAAGCTTAATAGGAAAGGCAAGGCAAATATGTGGAGCTGCAGCAAGCGACTAGCATATATGGTGGCTATCCTGTTCGCAAAAGAGAGCGAGAAGAGGAGGCAAAGCGCGAGCGAGAATCTAGAGAACAACCTGCGCAAGCATTACTCCAAGACCGTGTTCACTTCCCGGACTCCGCCGAGAAGAGACCATCACGGTAACTCACACTGTTGATTCATTTTAATTAAGTTAAGGTTCAAGTTATCTACAACCGGATATTAACAAATTCCCATCTGCCCATAACCGCGGGCACGGCTTTCGAAAGTTCAAATCCCTGCAGGGGAGTCCCAACTTAGCCCATGACAAGCTCTCACGGTCAACGAAGGAATAGACCTTCTCCCGAGACATTCCGATCAGACTCGGTATCCCGGTTCTACAAGACACTTCGACAAGTTAAAACAAATCCAACAACACCGCCCGAATGTGCCGACAAATCCCAATAGGAGCTGCACATATCTCGTTCTCAGGGCACACTCAGATTGTCTTAACTTCCGGTAGGCCAGCCCAGAGTTGCCCCTAGTGGCCACTGGCAGCTGACGAGTTGGACCAACACTCAGAGGAGCACTAGCCCGGGGGGTTTAAAATAAGATGACCCTCAGGCTCCGGAAACCCAAGGGAAAAAGGGGCTAGGTGGCAAATGGTAAAACCAAGGTTGGGCATTGCGGGAAAAGCTTTAATCAAGGCGAACTATCAAGGGGTTCCCATGATCACCCAACCGCGTAAGGAACGCAAAATCCGGGAACATAACACCGATATGACAGAAACTAGGGCGGCAAAAGTGGAACAAAACACTAGGCGAGAGGCCGAGCCTTCCACCCTTTGCCAAGTATATAGATGCATTAAGATAACATGGCAATATAATGATATCCCGACAAGTAAATAATGTTCCAACAAGGAACAGTCTCCAATCTTCACCTGCAACTAGCAACGCTATAAGAGGGGCTGAGCAAAGCGGTAACATAGCCAATCAACGGTTTGCTAGGACATGGTGGGTTAGAGGTTTGACATGGCAATTTGAGAGGCATAATAAGCAAGTGGTAGGCATCGTAGCATAGGCATAGCAAAAGAGCGAGCATCTAGCAAAGCAAAGATAGTAGTGATCTCGAGGGTATGATCATCTTGCCTGCAAAGTTGTCAGAGTTGACTGGATCCTCGAAAGCAAACTCAACGGGATCCTCATTAGCGAACTCGTCTCCCGGCTCTACCCAAACAAGACAAACAAGCAACAAGGACACAATCAACCACGTGCAAACTCAAACAACATGATGCAAATATGGTATGCTATGCGGGATGCAATATGTGATGCATATGCAAGATTTGACAAGGAATGAATGAACCTGGCCTCAACTTGGAAATCCAAGTGTGCCACTAGAAAGGTGAGATGAAATCGCTTGAAAACGATATAAAGAACGCCGGAATCGGAGTTACGGTTTGGAAATGGCAAGCAATTCAAATATGACCACGTTCTGCGATTTACAGCAAGTAGTCATCTAAATGCAACAAGATGAACATGCTACATCACCCAAACATGGCATACAATTACATGGAAGGGATCCATTCATGATGCTTAACAAAAGACTAGCACTGAGCTACGGCCAATTCATCCATTAACAAGTTCAAACAAGCATGGCAAAAATGCATTTGGCGAACAGATTTCAGACTTAGTGAAATTAACACTTGTCTGGAATTTCAGATCAGGTAGCACTCTTTGGAGCATGAAAACAATATGCTACAGGATCTGAACATGGCAAAGTAAAGAATTACATGGAGCTACTCAAAGAGCTTAACAAAAATCCCTTAGTGACCTTGAGCCAAAAGGGATCGGAAAATACATTTGCAAGCATGTGAACATGGCAAAAACATAATCAGTTCTCAGACTTAGTGAAAACTAGAGCATGCTGGAACAGATACCAAGTAGGCATGTTTACGAGCTCGAAGCACTCACTACAGAGCAAGTCATGACAATCTAAGCATTCACCCATGAAGAATACACAAAATACAAGCTATACATGGCAAGAACAATAATATAGCATGCACGGATCAACTACAACATCCTCGGCAAAATTGCTAACAAGTAGACAATCTGCCCAGATTCACGAAATGACAAAAGTAGAGCTCGATTGACTCAAGCTAGGGTGCTCCATAATTGCAAACGAAGACATGGATGGATAGAGAACTACAAGATTAACAAAACATCATTACTGATCATCCTCAAAAGAGGCACAGATCACTAGGAAACAACATAAACATATGACATAATGAGATAAACAGTCCAAGGACTTAGTGGAAATGCTAAGTCCCTAAAATCAGCATTAACGAATGCTCCACTTTGCAAGCTTGTGCTAGTCACCACACACATCACAAAAATGCATAGGTTGCACCCCTGGATAGATGGCAAAACATGTAACAAAACTCAAAAAGAGCTCAGGGGCATATCATGCCCACAATAATCACGGCAAAAATGACAAATATCTAATTGGAGCAACAGATCTGACAATTATCTCAAATAGCATCCTTCTAACAGCATTTCGGGCATAAAGATGAACTCAAATGAAAATGATGTAGTGAGATGAAATGATGTGCTCTCTGAGACGAACATTTTGATATGCTATATGCCCAAAACGGAGTTACGGATGAGGAGTTACGATGCGATGAACATAGACAAAAAGTTAGGGTTCGGAGGGAAAAAGTCAACCCGAGAGGTTCCAGATCCAGATCCGGCCGGAGTTACTGTAGCAAGGCGCGGATCTCGCCAGAGAAGAGCACGAAGTTCGCCGGAGTTGGTGGATCTGGCCGGGAGGTGGAGCGTGGCGGCCGGAGTCGGTACCTGGCGCGGTCGACGGCGAGGAAGGACGGAGAGGCGGCGACGAACGGGTGGCGGGGACGGCTGAGCGACGGGGCGCGGGCTGCCGGCACGAGGCGGAGGCGCCGGACGGCGGCTGGCGGCGAAGAAGCGGCACGGCGAGGCGAGCGGTGGCGCGGCGAGCGCGGTAGGCGGCGGGACGCGGGACCCGGTCGAGCGGCGGGGATCGGCGGGATGCCACGTGGCAGGCGTGGATTGGTGCGGAGGTGGGGCGCGGACGTGTCCGGCCGGACCGGACGTGTTCGGTGCGGCGCGAGGGGTGGATCTAGGGTTAGGAATGAAGGGGATCCGGGATTTTCGAGGAGGGGTGTTTATATAGGCATTGAGGGAGCTAGGAGAGTCCAAATGAGGTGCGGTTTTAGGCCACGTGATCGTGATCGAACGCTCTAGATGATGGAGAGGGTTTTGGTGGGTTTTTGGCCAAAATGGAGGGGTGTTGGGCTGCAACACACCCGAGGCCTTTTCGGTCCCTCGGTTAACCATTGGAGTATCAAACGAAGTCCAAATGGTACGAAACTTGACAAGAGGTCTACCAGTAGTAAACCAAGGCCGCTTGTCAAGTCTCGGTCCAATCCGGAAATGTTTAATCCCCACACATGAAAGAAAGGTAGAAATGACCACCGAAGGAGAACGAAGCGCCGGAATGCAAAACGGACAACGGGGAAAATGCTTGAATGCATGAGATGAACACGTATGCAAATGCAATGCACATGATGACATGATATGAGATGCATGACAACGATAACAACACACGGAGACAAAAAAAACCCGAACCCGAGAAAATAAAATAACTTAAGGCCGAAAACGGCAAGAGTTGGAGTACATATTGGGTAAATCACATCCGGGGTGTTACAACTACAAAATACCAAAAACATTACTTTTGCTACTGTTACCTTTTGCTACCGTTACCACCACTATCATATTACTTTGCTACTAAATACTTTGCTGCAGATATTAAGTTTCCAGGTGTGGTTGAATTGATAACTCAGTTGCTAATACTTGAGAATATTCTTTGGCTCCCCTTGTGTCGAATCAATAAATTTGGGTTGAATACTCTATCCTCGAAAACTATTGCGATCCCCTATACTTGTGGGTTATCAAGACTATTTTCTGGCGCCATTGTCGGGGAGCATAGCTCTATTCTTTGAGTAACTTGGGATTTATATTTTCTTATCATTATGAAGAACTTGAGAGATCCAAAAACCAAGATTTATCCCTCAACTACGAGGGGAGGTAAGGAACTGCCATCTAGCTCTGCACTTGATTCACCTTCTGTTTTGAGTAAGCTTGCGACACCTAAACCTACTTCTTCTATTTGTTCTGATATGTCGCATGTTATTGATGATGCCACTTCTGCTATGCATGATACTTATGATGAAACTACTTCTACACTTGATACTACTTTGCCACTTGGTGAATTTCTTGATGAACAACTTGCTAGGCTTAGAGAGAATGAAAATATTGAATCTGATAATATTGATGAAAGTGATGATGAAGACTTGCCCGTTATTCCTAAGGGTTATGTTTTTGATAAAGAAGCTTCTTTAGCTATTTTAGCTTGCAAAGATAGTTATGAACTTAAAAGGTTATTAGCTAAATGGAATAAGCAATCTCTAAATGCTAGGATGAAACCTGGCCCTACTTTTGCTACTTCACCTATCTTTGTTACTGATAAGGATTATGAATTCTCTGTTGGTCCTGATATAATTACTTTGGTTGAATCTGATCCTTTTCATGGCTATGAATCTGAAACTGTTGTGGCACATCTTACTAAATTAAATGATATAGCCACCTTGTTCACTAATGATGAGAGAACTCGTTACTTTTGTATCCTTAAAATATTTCCGTTCTCATTAAAGGGTGATGCTAAGATATGGTTTAATTCTCTTGATCCTGGTTGTGTGCGTAGTCCCCAGGATATGATTTATTACTTCTCTGCTAAATATTTCCCTGCTCATAAGAAACAAGCTGCTTTAAGGGATATATATAATTTTGTGCAAATTGAAGAAGAGAGTCTCCCACAAGCTTGGGGGAGGCTTCTCAAGTTACTTAATGCTTTGCCTGATCATCCTCTTAAGAAAAATGAAATACTTGATATCTTTTATAATGGACTAACCGATGCCTCCAGAGATTACCTGGATAGTTGTGTTGGTTCTGTTTTCAGGGAAAGAACACTAGATGAAGCTGAAATTCTATTGAATAATATGTTGACAAATGAAAATAATTGGACACTTCCTGAACCAACTTCTGAGCCTATTCCTAAACCAACTCCGAAGAAGAGGGGTGTTCTATTTCTCAGTCCTGAAGATATGCAAGAGGCAAAGAAATCTATGAAAGAAAAGGGTATTAAAGCTGGAGATGTTAAGTATTTACCTCCTATTGAAGAAATACATGGTCTTAATTTACCGCCTGTTGAAGAAACATATGACCTTAATCCATCTCCTATTGAAGAAGTACATGGTCTTGATAACCCGACACAGGTAGTAAAGGTAAATTCTCTCTATAGATATGATAAAGCTGAAATCCCATTTACTAAGTTTGCTAGCCCATGCTTCGATGAGTTTGATAAATTTATGGTTAAGCAAGAAGATTTTAATGCTTATTTTGGTAGACAATTGAAATACAATTCAGATATGCTTGAACACTTGGGTAATTATATGGCTAATGTCAAAGGTGAACTTAAACTTATTAGTAAACATGCTTCTATGGTTACCACTCAAGTAGAACAAGTACTTAAATCTCAAAATGATTTGCTCAATGAATTGAGTAGTAAGAATAATGATAAGGCTGTTAAAGTTATGACTAGAGGTGGTAGAATGACCCAGGAACCTTTGTATCATGAAGGCCACCCTAAGAGAACTGAGCAAGATTCTCAGAGAAATGATGTGGATGCACCTAGTCCTTCTAATAGGAAGAAAAAGAAAAATGATAGGACTTTGCATGCTTCTAGTGAACCTATTACTGAAACACCTGAGAATCCAAATGATATTTCTATCTCTCATGCTGAAACACAATCTGGTAATGAACCTGAAACTAGTGATAATGCTAATAATAATGTTCATGATGATGCCCAACCTAGTAATGATAATGATATAGAAATTGAACCTGCTGTTGATCTTGATAACCCACAATCAAAGAATCAATGTTATGATAAGAAAGACTTTGTTGCTAGGAAATATGGTAAAGAAAGAGAACCATGGGTTCAGAAACCCATGCCTTTTCCTCCCAAACCATCCAAGAAAAAGGATGATGAGGATTTTGAGCGCTTTGTTGAAATGATTAGACCTATCTTTTTGCGTATGCGATTAACTGATATGCTTAAAATGAATCCTTATGCTAAGTACATGAAATATATTGTTACAAATAAAAGAAAGATACCGGAAGCTGAAATTTCCACCATGCTTGCTAATTATACTTTTAAGGGTGGAATACCAAAGAAACTTGGAGATCGAGGAGTACCCACTATACCATGCTCCATTAAAAGAAACTATGTTAAAACTGCTTTATGTGATCTTGGAGCCGGTGTTAGTGTTATGCCTCTCTCTTTATATCGTAGACTTGATTTGAATAAGTTGACACCTACTGAAATATCTTTGCAAATGGCTGATAAATCAACTGCTATACCTGTCGGTATTTGTGAGGATGTGCCTGTTGTAGTTGCAAATGTTACTATTTTAACGGACTTTGTTATTCTTGATATTCCCAAGGACGATAGTATGTCTATTATTCTTGGAAGACCCTTTTTGAATACTGCAGGGGCTGTTATTGATTGCACTAAAGGCAATGTCACTTTTCATGTTAATGGTAATGAGCATACGGTACACTTTTCGAGGAAACAACCTCAAGTTCATAGTATCAACTCTATTGGAAAAATTCCATCGATTATATTTGGAGGTTTTGAATTTCCTTTTCCTACTGTCAAGAAGAAATATGATATTCTTATTGTTGGGGATGTGCATATCCCCGTTGAGGTAACCTAGTGTTATTCGAAAATTCTCCGGTTCCATGTTATTCGGAATGAGTTTGTTAACAAGACTTGATCAACCTTGTTAGTGGATTCCTTTTGATGATCATGAGATGGATGAATCTAGAAGGCACAACCTTCTATACCCTCCTTTTACTTTCTATTATTTATATTAAATAAAATAAAAATAGTATTTTCTGTCTGTTATCTGAATTATCCATGCAATATAGAAATACCCCGAAAATAAAAGTTCTCCAAATGCCCTGAAATTTAAATATGATTTTTTCTGAAATATTTGAGAATGTTTGGCACTGAGAACACAGCACGGGGGGCATCCACCTGGCCACGAGGGTGGAGGGTGCGCCCTACCCCCTGGGTGCGCCCCTGCCTTGTGGGCCCACGGTGGCCCTCCTCCATTTATTCATGCATCCACACACTCCTTATTCCTCCCACAAACACGAATATCCAGCTCAAACCCGAGTTCAAGCTCATTTTGCTGCCATTTTCGATCTCCTTGCTCAAAGCACCTCTCACAAAACTGCATGGGGAGATTGTTCCTTGGTATGTGACTCCTCCATTGGTCCAATTAGTTTTTGTTCTAGTGCTTTATTCATTGCAAATTTATGCTGCCTAGGTGACCATGTTCTTGAGCTTGCATGTCCAATTTATATGGTTCCAAGTAGTTTCGATGCATGATATAGGCTCTAGGCACTTGTAGGAGTAGTTGCTATCAATATTATTGAGCTTTGTTCACTTTTATTTTGAAGTTACCAAAAATTTAGAATTTTTCAGAAAATAATGAAGAGATTTTTGAGGGGCTCATCGAGCCGAAGCTCGAAGGAAAAGGCACAGAAGCCCAAATATAATCTGCCTCGCACCACGGAGGTTCGGTCGTGTGAATGGCCTTCCGATGATTTCTTGAGAGCAGCCGGGATTTATGAAGATTTTTATGAATTGGCTGAGAATGCAGGCCTCACCGCTTTCCTCCACGACCAACGCGGCCAGTATCTCTTACTCACAAATATCTTTGTGCAAAACTTTCATTTCCATTCTAGGAGCTCACCACCTACGGTGGAGTTTTATTTATATGATGAGCATAAGGAGATGTCACCTTATGATTTTTGTCGGGTTTGTTTGGTCCCTTTCGAGGGCACGACAGAGGAACCACATCGCGGCGATGTGGATGGGTTTATTGATACCATCACTATAGGGGAAACGAGGAAGCTTTTCGATGCATGAATCACTAGCATACATTTTCCTGTTTTATGCTACTTTGCAATATTTGCTAGTTGTTGCTTAATTGGTCGCGGAAACTGTGGAAACCTTAGTGTTCCTGATATTATTATTTCATTCCACAGTTTATTCAGTGATAACTCTGTTAGTATGGGCGGTATTATTGCTAAACGGTTAAGTCTGAACCGTACAAATGGCCCCATCTTTGGAGGCATCTATGATTCACGCCTAGCTACACATTTTAACATACCTTTTAGGCATTATGAGAAGGAAGAAAAAGTGTCGCCTCGTGTTTATTTAGATTATAAGAGTGTGGTGGCACACGATTTTATTGTTAAGAATAGGGAAGGGAAGCTTAAATACAAATTGTTCTTTCATAAACATCATCCTGAGACTATTACCCTGCCTGCTCCTTCCTTGTTTGATTTATCTTCAGGCCAGTACCTTGTTCCGTTACAGGCTATTCACGCCTACCGGAACCCTACATCAGCCACAGAGCCAGAGTCGGAACCACAAGTGGATCCTCCATGACAGTCTAATTACCATTGGAATCCAGAGATGATTGCCAACCAGTGGCAATCAGAGTCTTCTTCATCGCAGTATGACCCCAATTATTATTATGGATATCCGTCAAGCCAACCGTGGCCATACACCAACTTAGACCAAAAGCCTAAGCTTGGGAGAGTACGTATTTCTCACCGACATTACATTTATGTTCACACACTCATTGCTAGATGTCGGTGCTCATACTTTTTCATTGTATCATCCATGCTAGTTTATTTCCCTTTTTATGCTTTCTTCTTGTGTGTTTAATAAACCTTAAGAAAAACCAAAAAATTTAGTTGTAGATTTCAACTAGTTTTAATTTCCATGCTTGTAGTAGTAATTAAAAAAGAAAACCCAAAAAGATTTCCTATTCTTCTTTTGCTTGTTGGGAGCTTTCCTGTGTAAATAGTTTTATTTCTTTTCTTTGGGGGTCGATAGGAGAAGACCATAATTAAATTGTTGAAGTGGCTCTTATATGCATTATTGTTGATCTGACAAAAGAGCCCATATTGCCTCGTCTTCTCCTGTTTATTGAACGCTTGCAGATTCCAGCTTAGTCCAATGCACGTGCACTATTATTATTATTCACATCGTTCGGTCGTGCAAGTGAAAGGCAGTTATGACGATATATGATGGACTGACTGAGATGAGAAAAGCTGGTATGGACTCGACCTCTCTTGTTTTTGTAAATATGATTAATTCATCGTTCCTAATTCAGCCTATTATGAATAAACATGTTTGCAATGACAACTAGAGATTATAGTTTCTTGTGCCATGCTTGATTAGCTAGGAGCTTATAATGGTTTACCTTGCGTGCCAACATGCTATTAAAATGGTTGTGATGTGGTATGATAGGGTGGTATCCTCTGAATGATTTAAGTGACTTGACTTGGCGCATGTTCATGCATGTAGTTGAAACAAAATCAACATAGCCTTCTCGATATTTATGTTCATGGTGGATTATATCCTACTCATGCTTGCATTCGGTGTTGATTAATTTTAATGCATGTTCATGACTGTTGTCGCTCTCTAGCTGGTCGCTTCCCAGTCTTTTGCTCGCCTTCACCTGTACTAAGCGGGAATACTGCTTGTGCATCCAACTCCATAAACCCCAAAGTTATTCCATATGAGTCCACCATACCTACCTATATACGGTATCTACCCGCTGTTCCAAGTAAATTTGTATGTGCCAAACTCTAAACCTTCAAATAAATATCTTGTTTTGTATGCTCGAATAGCTCATGTATCAACTAGGGATGTCTGTATCTTCCATGTTAGGCGGGTTATTCTCAAGAGGAGTGGACTCCGCTCCTCACTCACGAGAAAGTGGCTGGTCACCGGGATGCCCAGTCCCATGCTTTATGCAAATCAAATCAAAATAATTGCAAACAAAACTCCCCCTGGGACTCTTGTTAGTTGGAGGCACTCGTTGTTTCGAGCAAGCCATGGATTGATGCTTGTTGGTGGAGGGGGAGTATAAACTTTACCATTCTGTTTGGGAACCGCCTATAATGCGTGTAGCATGGAAGATATTGCCATCTCTTGGTTGTTATGTTGACAATGAAAGTATACCGCTCAAAATATTATTCATCTCTATTTCAAAACCGAGCTCTGGCACCTCTACAAATCCCTGCTTCCCTCTGCGAAGGGCCTATCTATTTTACTTTCATGTTGAGTCATCATCTTCTTATTAAAAAGCACCAGTTGGAGAGCACCGCTGTCATTTGCATTCATTACTGTTAGTTTACATTGAGTATTACTTGACTGGATCTCTTTTACCATGAATTACAATGTCTAGTCAGTCCTTGATCTTTAAAGGTGCTCTACATTTATGTTTTGCGGTCTCAGAAAGGGCTAGCGAGATACCATCTTGTTATATCATATTATGATTGTTTTGAGAAAGTGTTGTCATTCGAGATTTATTATTATTGCTCGCTAGTTGATTATGCCATTGATATGAGTAAACTTGAGGCCTAAGCGTTATTGTGAATGTGGTTAGTCATAATCTTTGTTGAAAACTTGAATGCTGGCTTTACATATTTACAACAACACGAGCAAACAGAGTTTGTGAAAGTTTTTCTTTATCACTTTAAGTTTATCACATATGTATCCCCTAACTAGATCTTGCCTTGTCAAGAAGAGCTTTGTCCACTTTTGATCTCCCTATTACATGCATCCATCTCCACCGCATGTGCTCGATCGATCTCGAGAGATAGGTGATTAAAAATCCATGCTTTTGCAAGAATGGAAATATGTGTATGTGTGTGTGATATGACATAATCGGGCGATATGATGGAAATTGTGTGTATGGCATGAGTTGACGCCGAATTGTGCTTGTGAGTTGCCTATGTTTCACCGAAATGTCAATTTATTTCCGTTTCGGTGAATTCCGGGCAAACACTAGATCTATATGTCCTATTTTTAGGGAAGGTCATGTCGTATTTTTATAATCAATTTGTTTATTATTACCGTGCAGGCATTCATGATGGTCAGTGGAACAATGTTGGACAGGTGGTAGCGGTCGGTGGTGCGGGACATGAAAGAAAATAACCTGACAGAGGTTTTATGTCCATGTCGAAAATGCAAAGGAATAGTTTGGCTCGACCCCTATGACGATGGTCATGTCGAAGCGCACCTGCTCATGACTGGTTTCATGGATGTCTATACTCGGTGGATAATTGAAGATCAGGATGATGATGTTGAGGACACCGACGGGGCAGACAATGATGACACGGGGCAAGACAAAGAGATGATCGATAATGGCGGCGGGGAAGAGGCCGGACATGGCGGCGGAGAAGGGGCCGGACGTGGCGGAGGAGAAGGGGTCGGACATGGCGGCGGAGAAGGGGCCGGACATGGCGGCGGAGAGAACATGGACTCCACGCCACAGAGTTCGTCGGTACTAAGTTCAATCGTGCGGGACCCTCATGTTCAAGCACTGCTTCGCAAGGAGATGAGTACTAAGAGAGCTGCTTCTAGAGAGGAGGCTAAGCTGCAGCAACTGGTGGTAGACTCGAACACTCCATTGTATGATGGTCGCAATCTTGAGGTGACCCGCTTGAGTTTCACGCTCCAACTCCTGAAAACGAAGGCTAAAAACAAATGAACCGACACTAGCCTCGATGAGCATCTCAAGTACCTAAAGGATGTTCTTCCCGCGGGGAATCTATGTCCTACTAGTGTGGATGAGGCCAAGAAGATCGTGTTCCCTCTTGATCTGCCGCACGTTAGATACCATCACTACTAGGAAAACCCTAGTAGTAGCGCGGGTTTTGAGGCTATCAGCAGCGCGGGCAGCCGCACTACTAATAAGGCGCTACAGCTAATTGTTAGTAGTAGCGTGGTTTGCACCCACGCTACTACTATTGACTATATCAGCAGCGCTTTTCCAGAACATGCTACTATTAGTTAGTTGTAGCGCTTTCCTAGCCCCGCGCTACTGCTATGTGTTTCATCATTTTTCCCCACTTCCTACCCAGTTTCAGTTTCAATAAACTGCAATTTCCAGATACTAGGTACTACTAGATATAAATTTCATAAAGCATTATAGGTACTAGGTAGTACTACCTCCGTTCCAAATTACTCATCATGGTTTTAGTTCAAATTTGAACTAAAACCACGCCGAGTAATTGGAACGGAAGGAGTACTAGATAAAAATTCCATATATAGTCAACATGCATCCTCAAGCAGTACAAGGTGATATTGATGACAATCATCATATATAGTTCTAGATGATATCGATGACGATCATCATATGTAGTTCTACATGATATCAATGACGATCATCTTATGTAGTTCTAGATGATATAGCCACACACACAGATATGTAGTTCTAGATGATATCGACAATGATCATCATCCTGAAGCCTGGGCGGTGGGTGTTCCTAATAGTAATTAGGATGGCCTGTCCAACATGAATATTCTTGCCAATAAGGAATCTCTTCCACCCAACCGAGTTTAAGTGTGTGCGGTCGTCTGTGTCCATGCGGTAAGTATAGGTGGTGACTGAGCCCCTTGCGGTAAGGCGTACTCCAGCTGAGCCTTCTTCATCAGGCTCGATACCACAACTCACAGATAGGTTCTTTGGCAATTTCTGAATAAGAAAAACATATCAATTAATAAATAGCCTTGCACATACTCTTGCAAATATATTTCTATCAAGTATAGATTTCTACACTATCAAAAGACACAGTACTATGCATTTGTACTAATTAAGCATGAATTCTACTAATAAGTATATATGGATTATCTACACTATTAATAGTTCCTTGGATTCTACACTAATAAGCATGTGATCAGACTCTACACTAAAGCATATCATCGACTAGATTCCACAAATCATATCATTGGACTCTACACTAAGCATATCATCAGATTCACTAAGCATATCATCGGATAATTTGCATTTGTAAGTATAACAATAAAGCATATATATATATTGTTGGAAATATGCCCTAGAGGCAATAATAAATTAGTTATTATTATATTTCCTTGTTCATGATAATCGTTTATTATCCATGCTATAATTGTATTGATAGGAAACTCAGATACATGTGTGGATACATAGACAACACCATGTCCCTAGTAAGCCTCTAGTTGACTAGCTCGTTGATCAATAGATGGTTACGGTTTCCTAACCATGGACATTGGATGTCATTGATAACGGGATCACATCATTAGGAGAATTATGTGATGGACAAGACCCAATCCTAAGCCTAGCACAAAGATCGTGTAGTTCGTATGCTAAAGCTTTTCTAATGTCAAGTATCATTTCCTTGGACCATGAGATTGTGCAACTCCCGGATACCGTAGGAATGCTTTGGGTGTACCAAACGTCACAACGTAACTGGGTGACTATAAAGGTGCACTACAGGTATCTCCGAAAGTGTCTGTTGGGTTGGCACGAATCGAGACTGGGATTTGTCACTCCGTGTAAGCGGAGAGGTATCTCTGGGCCCACTCGGTAGGACATCATCATAATGTGCACAATGTGATCAAGGAGTTGATCACGGGATGATGTGTTACGGAACGAGTAAAGAGACTTGCCGGTAACGAGATTGAACAAGGTATAGGGATATCGACGATCGAATCTCAGGCAAGTACAATACCGCTAGACAAAGGGAATTGTATACAGGATTGATTAAGTCCTTGACATCGTGGTTCATCCGATGATATCATCGTGGAACATGTGGGAGCCAACATGGGTATCCAGATCCCGCTGTTAGTTATTGACCGGAGAACGTCTCGGTCATGTCTGCATGTCTCCCGAACCCGTAGGGTCTACACACTTAAGGTTCGATGACGCTAGGGTTATAAAGGAAGTTTTTATGTGGTTACCGAATGTTGTTCGGAGTCCCGGATGAGATCCCGGACATCACGAGGAGTTCCGGAATGGTCCGGAGGTAAAGATTTATATATGGGAAGTCCTGTTTTGGTCACCGGAAAAGTTTCGGGGTTTATCGGTAACGTACCGGGACCACCGGGAGGGTCCCGGGGGTCCACCAAGTGGGGCCACAAGCCCCAGAGGCATACATGGGCCAAGTGTGAGAAGGCACCAGCCCATAGGTGGGCTAGGGAGCCTCCCACCATGGCCCATGCGCCTAGAAGGGGAGAGGGGGCAAACCCTAAGGGCAGATGGGCCCTAAGGCCCATACTCCCTACGCCTCCCTCTCCTCCCCCCTTGTGGCCACCACCCATAGATGGGTTTGGGGCTGCCGCCCCTCTAGGGGTGGGAACCCTAGAGGGGGCGCACCCTCCTCCCCTTCCCCTATATATATGAGGCCTAGGGGCTGCCCAATACACGCGATCTGATCTCTGCCTGTTGGTGCAGCCCTCCCTCTCTTTCTCCTCATATCTCGCGGTGCTTGGCGAAGCCCTGCAGGATTGCCACGCTCCTCCATCACCACCACGCTGTTGTGCTGCTGCTGGATGGAGTCTTCCTCAACCTCTCCCTCTCTCCTTGCTGGATCAAGGCATGGGAGACGTCACCGGGATGTACGTGCGTTGAACACGGAGGTGCCGTCCGTTCGGCGCTAGGATCATCGGTGATTTGGATCACGACAATGTTGGAAATATGCCCTAGAGGCAATAATAAAAGCATTATTATTATATTTCCTTGTTCATGATAATTGTCTTTATTCGTGCTATAATTGTGTTATCCGGAAATCGTAATACATGTGTGAATAACAGACACCAACATGTCCCTAGTGAGCCTCTAGTTGACTAGCTCGTTGATTAACAGATAGTCATGGTTTCCTGACTATGGACACTGGATGTCATTGATAATGAGATCACATCATTGGGAGAATGATGTGATGGACAAGACCCAATCCTAAACATAGCACAAGATCGTATAGTTCGTTTGCTAGAGTTTTCCAATGTCAAGTATCTTTTCCTTAGACCATGAGATCATGTAACTCCCGGATACCGTAGGAGTGCTTTGGGTATGCCAAACGTCACAACGTAACTGGGTGACTATAAAGGTAGACTACGGGCATCTCCGAAAGTGTCTATTGGGTGACATGGATCAAGACTGGGATTTGTCACTCCGTATGACGGAGAGGTATCACTGGGCCCACTCGGTAATGCATCATCATAATGAGCTCAGAGTGAACAAGTGTCTGGTCACGGGATCATGCATTACGGTACGAGTAAAGTGACTTGCCGGTAACGAGATTGAACGAGGTATTGGGATACCGACGATCGAATCTCGGGCAAGTAACATATCGATAGACAAAGGGAATAGCGTACGGGATTGATTAAATCCTCGACATCGTGGTTCATCCGATGAGATCATCGTGGAGCATGTGGGAGCCAACATGGGTATCCAGATCCCGCTGTTGGTTATTGACCGGAGAGTCGTCTCGGTCATGTCTGCTTGTCTCCCGAACCCGTAGGGTCTACACACTTAAGGTTCGGTGACGCTAGGGTTATGGAGATATGTATATGCAGAAACCCGAATGTTGTTCGGAGTCCCGGATGAGATCCCGGACGTCACGAGGAGTTCTGGAATGGTCTGGAGGTAAAGAATTATATATAGGAAGTGCTATTTCGGGCATCGGGACAAGTTTCGGGGTTATCGGTATTGTACCGGGACCACCGGAAGGGTCTCGGGGGTCCACCGGGTGGGGCCACCTGTCCCGGGGGGCCACATGGGCTGTAGGGGGTGCGCCTTGGCCTAGATGGGCCAAGGGCACCAGCCCCTATAGGCCCATGCGCCTAGGGTTTCCCCCTAGGAGGAGTCCTAGTGGTGGAAGGCACCCCGAGGTGCCTTGGGGGGGAGGGAAACCCTCCCTTGGCCGCCGCACCTAGGAGATCAGATCTCCTAGGCTGCGCACCAGCCCCCCTTGGCACCCCTATATATAGTGGGGGAGAGGAGGGACTTGACACACCAGCCCCTGGCGCCTCCACCTCCCCCCCGTTACGTCTCTCCCTCGTAGTCTCGGCGAAGCCCTGCTGCTGTGATGCCCTGCATCCACCACCACGCCGTCGTGCTGCTGGACCTTCATCAACCTCTCCTCCCCCCTTGCTGGATCAAGAAGGAGGAGACGTCTCCCGTCCCGTACGTGTGTTGAACGCGGAGGTGCCGTCCGTTCGGCACTGGTCATCGGTGATTTGGATCACGTCGAGTACGACTACATCATCACCGTTCTTTTGAAGGCTTCCGTGCGCGATCTACAAAGGTATGTAGATGCATCTAATCACTCGTTGCTAGATGAACTCCTAGATGATCTTGGTGAAACGAGTAGGAAAATTTTTGTTTTCTGCAACGTTCCCCAACAGTGGCATCATGAGCTAGGTCTATGCGTAGTTCTTCTTGCGCGAGTAGAACACAATTTGTTGTGGGCGTAGATTTGTCAACTTTCTTGCCGTTACTAGTCCTTTCTTGCTTCAGCGGTATTGTGGGATGAAGCGGCCCGGACCAACCTTACACGTACGCTTACGTGAGACCGGTTCCACCGATTAACATGCACTAGTTGCATAAGGTGGCTGGCGGGTGTCTGTCTCTCCTACTTTAGTTGGAGCGGAATCGATGAACAGGGTCCTTATGAAGGGTAAATAGAAGTTGACAAATCACGTTGTGGCTTTAACGTAGGTAAGAAGACGTTCTTGCTAGAACCCTAATTCAGCCACGTAAAACTTGCAACAACAATTAGAGGACGTCTAACTTGTTTTTGCAGCAAGTGGTTTGTGATATGATATGGCCAAAGTTGTGATGAATGATGAATGATCTATATGTGATGTATGAGATGTTCATGCTATTGTAATAGGAATCACGACTTGCATGTCGATGAGTATGACAACCGGCAGGAGCCATAGGAGTTGTCTTTATTCTTTTATATGACCTGCGTGTCATCAAGAAACGCCATGTAAATTACTTTACTTTATTGCTAAACGCGTTAGCCATAGTAGTAGAAGTAATAGTTGGCGAGCAACTTCATGGAGACACGATGATGGAGATCATGATGATGGAGATCATGGTGTCAAGCCGGTGACAAGATGATCATGGAGCCCCAAGATGGAGATCAAAGGAGCTATGTGATATTGGCCATATCATGTCACGTTTATTATTTGATTGCATGTGATGTTTATCATGTTTTGCATCTTGTTTACTTAGAACGACGGTAGTAAATAAGATGATCCCTCACAATAAATTCAAGAAGTGTTCCCCCTAACTGTGCACCGTTGCGACAGTTCGCTGTTTCAAAACACCACGTGATGATCGGGTGTTTTATTCAGACGTTCACATACAACGGGTGTAAGACAGATTTACACATGCAAACACTTAGGTTGACTTGACGAGCCTAGCATGTACAGACATGGCCTCGGAACACAGAAGACCGAAAGGTCGAGCATGAGTCGTATAGAAGATACGATCAACATGAAGATGTTCACCGATGTTGACTAGTCCGTCTCACGTGATGATCGGACACGGTCTAGTTTAACTCGGATCATGTAATACTTAGATGACTAGAGGGATGTCTAATCTAAGTGGGAGTTCACTAATAATTTGATTAGTTGAACTTAATTATCATGAACTTAGTCTAAAATCTTTGCAATATGTCTTGTAGATCAAATGGCCAACGTAGTCCTCAACTTCAACGCGTTCCTAGAGAAAACTAAGCTGAAAGACGATGGCAGCAACTATACGGACTGGGTCCGGAACCTGAGGATCATCCTCATAGCTGCCAAGAAAGATTATGTCCTACAAGCACCGCTTGGTGACGCACCCGTTCTCCCTGCAGAACAAGATGTTATGAACGCTTGGCAGGCACGTTTCGATGACTACTCCCTCGTTCAGTGCGGCATGCTTTACAGCCTAGAGCCGGGGCTCCAAAAGCGTTTTGAGAGACATGGAGCATATGAGATGTTCGAAGAGCTGAAAATGGTTTTCCAAGCTCATGCCCGGGTCGAGAGATATGAAGTCTCCGACAAATTCTTCAGCTGTAAGATGGAGGAAAACAGTTCTGTCAGTGAGCACATACTCACTATGTCTGGGTTGCATAACCGCTTGACTCAGCTGGGAGTTAATCTCCCGGATGATGCGGTCATTGACAGAATCCTCCAGTCGCTTCCACCAAGCTACAAGAGCTTTGTGATGAACTTCAATATGCAGGGGATGGAAAAGACCATTCCTGAAGTATTTGCTATGCTGAAATCAGCAGAGGTAGAAGTCAGGAAGGAACATCAAGTGTTGATGGTCAATAAAACCACTAAGTTCAAGAAAGGCAAGGGTAAAAAGAACTTCAAGAAGGACGGCAAGGAGGTTGCCGCGCCCGGCAAGCAAGCTGCCGGGAAGAAGCCAAAGAATGGACCCAAGCCCGAGACTGAGTGCTTTTATTGCAAGGGAAGCGGTCACTGGAAGCGGAACTGCCCTAAGTACTTAGCGGATAAGAAGGCCGGCAAAACAAAAGGTATATGTGATATACATGTAATTGATGTGTACCTTACTAGTGCCCGTAGTGGCTCCTGGGTATTTGATACCGGTGCAGTTGCTCACATTTGTAACTCAAAGCAGGGGCTGCGGAATAAGCGGAAACTGGCAAAGGACGAGGTGACGATGCGCGTCGGGAATGGTTCCAAGGTCAATGTGATCGCCGTCGGCACGCTACCTCTGCATCTCCCTTCGGGATTAGTTTTAAACCTTAATAATTGTTATTTAGTGCCAGCTTTGAGCATGAACATTGTATCGGGATCTCGTTTAATTCGAGATGGCTACTCTTTTAAATCTGAGAATAATGGTTGTTCCATTTTTATGAGAGATATGTTTTATGGTCATGCTCCTATGGTGAATGGTTTATTCTTTATGAATCTCGAACGTGATGCTACACATGTTCATAATGTGAGTACCAAAAGAAGTAAGGTTGATAATGATAGTCCCACATACTTGTGGCACTGCCGCCTTGGTCACATAGGTGTCAAACGCATGAAGAAGCTCCATGCTGATGGACTTTTAGAGTCTCTTGATTATGAATCATTTGACACATGCGAACCATGCCTTATGGGTAAAATGACCAAGACTCCGTTCTCAGGAACAATGGAGCGAGCAACCGACTTATTGGAAATCATACATACTGATGTGTGCGGTCCGATGAGTGTTGAGGCTCGCGGTGGCTATCGTTATGTTCTCACCCTCACTGATGATTTAAGTAGGTATGGGTATATCTACTTAATGAAACACAAGTCTGAAACCTTTGAAAAGTTCAAGGAATTTCAGAGTGAGGTTGAAAATCAACGTGACAGGAAAATCAAGTTTCTACGATCAGATCGTGGAGGAGAATACTTGAGTCACGAGTTTGGGGCACACTTAAGAAAATGTGGAATAGTTTCACAACTCACGCCGCCTGGAACACCTCAGCGTAATGGTGTGTCCGAACGTCGTAATCGCACTCTGTTAGATATGGTGCGATCTATGATGTCTCTTACCGATTTACCGCTTTCTTTTTGGGGCTATGCTTTAGAGACTGCCGCATTCACTTTAAATAGGGCTCCGTCGAAATCCGTTGAGACGACACCGTATGAATTATGGTTTGGGAAGAAACCTAAGCTGTCGTTTCTAAAAGTTTGGGGATGCGATGCTTATGTCAAGAAACTTCAACCTGAAAAGCTCGAACCCAAGTCGGAAAAATGCGTCTTCATAGGATACCCAAAAGAAACTATTGGGTACACCTTCTACCTCAGATCCGAAGGCAAGATCTTTGTTGCCAAGAATGGGTCCTTTCTGGAGAAAGAGTTTCTCTCGAAAGAAGTAAGTGGGAGGAAAGTAGAGCTTGATGAAGTATTACCTCTTGAACCGGAAAATGGCGCAACTCAAGAAAATGTTCCTGAGGTGCCTGCACCGACTAGAGAGGAAGTTAATGAAAATGATCAAGATACTTCTGATCAAGCCCCTACTGAAATTCGAAGGTCCACAAGGACACGTTCCGCACCAGAGTGGTACGGCAACCCTGTCTTGGAAATCATGCTGTTAGACAACGGTGAACCTTCGAACTATGAAGAAGCGATGGCGGGCCTCGACAAATGGCTGGAAGCCATGAAATCCGAGATAGGATCCATGTATGAAAACAAAGTATGGACTTTGACTGACTTGCCCGTTGAGCGGCGAGCCATAGAAAATAAATGGATCTTTAAGAGGAAGACAGACGCGGATGGTAATGTGACCATCTATAAAGCTCGGCTTGTCGCTAAGGGTTATCGACAAGTTCAAGGGGTTGACTACGATGAGACTTTCTCACTGGTAGCGAAGCTGAAGTCCGTCCGAATCATGATAGCAATTGCCGCATTCTATGATTACGAAATATGGCAAATGGACGTCAAAACGGCATTCCTTAATGGTTTCCTTAAGGAAGAATTGTATATGATGCAGCCGGAAGGTTTTGTCGATCCTAAGAATGCTGACAAAGTGTGCAAGCTCCAACGCTCGATTTATGGGCTGGTGCAAGCATCTCGGAGTTGGAACATTCGCTTTGATGAGATGATCAAAGCGTTTGGGTTTACACAGACTTATGGAGAAGCCTGCGTTTACAAGAAAGTGAGTGGGAGCTCTGTAGCATTTCTCATATTATATGTAGATGACATACTTTTGATGGGAAATGATATAGAACTCTTGGACAGCATCAAGGCCTACTTGAATAAAAGTTTTTCAATGAAGGACCTTGGAGAAGCTGCTTATATATTAGGCATCAAAATCTATAGAGATAGATCGAGACGCCTCATAGGTCTTTCACAAAGCACATACCTTGATAAGATATTGAAGAAGTTCAATATGGATCAATCCAAGAAGGGGTTCTTGCCTGTGTTGCAAGGTATGAAATTGAGCTCAGCTCAATGTCCGACCACGGCAGAAGATATAGAAGAGATGAGCGTCATCCCCTATGCCTCAGCCATAGGTTCTATTATGTATGCCATGCTGTGTACCAGACCTGATGTTAACCTTGCCGTCAGTTTGGTAGGAAGGTACCAAAGTAATCCCGGCAAGGAACACTGGACAGCGGTCAAGAATATCCTGAAGTACCTGAAAAGGACTAAGGAAATGTTTCTCGTTTATGGAGGTGACGAAGAGCTCGTCGTAAAGGGTTACGTCGACGCTAGCTTCGACACAGATCTGGATGACTCTAAGTCACAAACCGGATACGTGTATATTTTGAATGGTGGGGCAGTAAGCTGGTGCAGTTGCAAGCAAAGCGTCGTGGCGGGATCTACATGTGAAGCGGAGTACATGGCAGCCTCGGAGGCAGCACATGAAGCAATATGGGTGAAGGAGTTCATCACCGACCTAGGAGTCATACCCAATGCGTCGGGGCCGATCAAGCTCTTCTGTGACAACACTGGAGCTATTGCACTTGCCAAGGAGCCCAGGTTTCACAAGAAGACAAGGCACATCAAGCGTCGCTTCAACTCCATTCGTGAAAATGTTCAAGATGGAGACATAGAGATTTGTAAAGTACATACGGACCTGAATGTAGCAGATCCGTTGACTAAACCTCTCCCTAGAGCAAAACATGATCAACACCAGAATTCCATGGGTGTTCGATTCATCACAATGTAACTAGATTATTGACTCTAGTGCAAGTGGGAGACTGTTGGAAATATGCCCTAGAGGCAATAATAAAAGCATTATTATTATATTTCCTTGTTCATGATAATTGTCTTTATTCATGCTATAATTGTGTTATCCGGAAATCGTAATACATGTGTGAATAATAGACACCAACATGTCCCTAGTGAGCCTCTAGTTGACTAGCTCGTTGATCAACAGATAGTCATGGTTTCCTGACTATGGACACTGGATGTCATTGATAACGAGATAACATCATTGGGAGAATGATGTGATGGATAAGACCCAATCCTAAACATAGCACAAGATCGTATAGTTTGTTTGCTAGAGTTTTCCAATGTCAAGTATCTTTTCCTTAGACCATGAGATCATGTAACTCCCGGATACCGTAGGAGTGCTTTGGGTATGCCAAACGTCACAACGTAACTGGGTGACTATAAAGGTAGACTACGGGCATCTCCGAAAGTGTCTGTTGGGTGACATGGATCAAGACTGGGATTTGTCACTCCGTATGACGGAGAGGTATCACTGGGCCCACTCGGTAATGCATCATCATAATGAGCTCAGAGTGACCAAGTGTCTACTCACAGGATCATGCATTACGGTACGAGTAAAGTGACTTGCCGGTAACGAGATTGAACGAGGTATTGGGATACCGACGATCGAATCTCGGGCAAGTAACATATCGATAGACAAAGGGAATAGCGTACGGGATTGATTAAATCCTCGACATCGTGGTTCATCCGATGAGATCATCGTGGAGCATGTGGGAGCCAACATGGGTATCCAGATCCCGCTGTTGGTTATTGACCGGAGAGTCGTCTCGGTCATGTCTGCTTGTCTCCCGAACCCGTAGGGTCTACACACTTAAGGTTCGGTGACGCTAGGGTTATGAAGATATGTATATGCAGAAACCCGAATGTTGTTCGGAGTCCCGGATGAGATCCCGGACGTCACGAGGAGTTCCGGAATGGTCCGGAGGTAAAGAATTATATATAGGAAGTGCTATTTCGGGCATCGGGACAAGTTTCGGGGTTATCGGTATTGTACCGGGACCACCGGAAGGGTCTCGGGGGTCCACCGGGTGGGGCCACCTGTCCCGGGGGGGCACATGGGCTGTAGGGGGTGCGCCTTGGCCTAGATGGGCCAAGGGCACCAGCCCCTATAGGCCCATGCGCCTAGGGTTTCCCCCTAGGAGGAGTCCTAGTGGTGGAAGGCACCCCGAGGTGCCTTGGGGGGGAGGGAAACCCTCCCTTAGCCGCTGCACCTAGGAGATCGGATCTCCTAGGCTGCGCACCAGCCCCCCTTGGCACCCCTATATATAGTGGGGGAGAGGTGGGACTTGACACACCAGCCCCTGGCGCCTCCACCTCCCCCCCCCCCGTTACGTCTCTCCCTCGTAGTCTCGGCGAAGCCCTGCTGCTGTGACGCCCTGCATCCACCACCACGCCGTCGTGCTGCTGGACCTTCATCAACCTCTCCTCCCCCCTTGCTGGATCAAGAAGGAGGAGACGTCTCCCGTCCCGTACGTGTGTTGAACGCGGAGGTGTCGTCCGTTCGGCACTGGTCATCGGTGATTTGGATCACGTCGAGTACGACTACATCATCACCGTTCTTTTGAACGCTTCCATGCGCGATCTACAAAGGTATGTAGATGCATCTAATCACTCGTTGCTAGATGGACTCCTAGATGATCTTGGTGAAACGAGTAGGAAAATTTTTGTTTTCTGCAACGTTCCCCAACAGACAAGTACGACTCCATCAACCCCGTTCTCTTGAACGCTTCCGCGCGCGATCTACAAGGGTATGTAGATCCACTCCCCCTCGTTGCTAGATGACACCATAGATAGATCTTGGTGACACGTAGGAAAATTTTGAATTTATGCTACGTTCCCCAACATATA
Source organism: Triticum aestivum (assembly GCF_018294505.1). Classification (NCBI taxonomy): domain Eukaryota; kingdom Viridiplantae; phylum Streptophyta; class Magnoliopsida; order Poales; family Poaceae; genus Triticum; species Triticum aestivum. The sequence goes on along the minus strand of NC_057809.1, from coordinate 523,848,819 downwards.
TATATCATCAAATTACTACAGTCAGTATAACATACCATTTCATGCCGATCGACCATGGTACTTGTCAGTCGGGTCACGAATGGCACCCCGACAAAGTCATCACGTGGCGGAATTATGTCCCATAGGTTGTACACCTCCTCCTCCTCGCTCAGCCTCATTCTTTGGGCTACGATGGCTTCATGAAGTGGGTTCTCATCATCTTCATCGAGTGGGTCCTCATTATCTTCATCATCTTCGTCATCTTCATCATCTTCCACCAGGTTGAGATAAATGACAGCCAATTTGGGTCTTTCTGCTCTGAAGGAGAAGCTGATCAACTCACCACCAGTAAGACGCATGCGTGCGAGGAAACGGGCCCATCCATCTCGTCCAATCTGCGACATATTGCATCCTTTCTCGACCTCCATAGTGTACAAGCCCCCAGGAGCCTCAAATGTCATAGTGTCTCCTGTCAGCTTATTGAATTTCAACCTCACATTGCATGGGACAATCTGTGTAAAAAAAGCAAAATAACACAATGCAGTAATGCCAACACTAAAAATAAAATAGTTGTTACATTTCATCTAATTTCTTACCGCCGCATGACGAAAACCCGGCTGGAAGTAGATGTCGAACAGCTTGCCAGTTGCAAGGCTGCTGGCGCACCTTGAGTTGCACAGTCTACATGGTGGTGGTGGTGGTGGTGACGCCATTTTCCTAAGCCAATATGAGCAAAGGATTAGCGATCCACTTCACAGGAAAGAAAAATAGTAGCATGTGATATTTTTGGTTCTTCTTCAGTTATATTTTCATAGTGGAACCCGATCCCAAAAAGTAAACAAAAAGCTCTCAATTAACTTACTAACACCTTCTATAATAGAACCAACAGCTAGCAGCCAATGCCAAATCAGCCAACAAGACTCACAGACAATAAGTTCTCAATTAGCTTACTAACACCTTCTAGAATATCTCTAGATGAAGAGATTCTTCCGCGAGAAGCAATTTCAGGGGCACCTATTGCCAAAAAAACTATTTGGCCCCTACCAAAGGTATAATCCTAAGATCTGTAATAAGTTATCTACCAAATCAAGGTACCACCTACCAAGACACATTTCATCTAATTTGGCCCCTATTTCCTAAGATAACTGGTTTAATAAACAAGTGGCAAATTTAATTGGGATTAACTTAGCACTTGCAAACTAAATACTTGTACCACCTACCAAAGCATTTCAACTAAATTGGCACCTACATTTTGCAAAAAATAACTTATTACAGAAAAACAAAAGCATCTAGTTATCCATATGAAATTCGCAAGCCCTCGCTGCATCTAGGTAGGACAACCCTCGGGGGGTGCTGACGAGGAGGGGGGATTGCATGGTGACCTCGGTCGGGAGTGCTGACAAGGGGAAGGTCGATGACTTTCCTATGAGAGGGGGCGATGACAGCGGCCGATGAGGGGATCGAGGGCAGTCGGCCAAAGGCGTCCGGCCAGAGCTCGCGGGTGGCGACAGAGTGGGCGGCGAGAGGGTGGAGGAGCATCTAGAAGAGAGGTGGCGAGAGGGGGAGGAGCATTACCTGTGGCGGCGGCGGTGGTGGCGCGCGGTGGCGGAGGAGAAACCCTAACCGCAGCTGCCGGCGTCGGGCGTAGGGGGGCGATTGAGAGATGAGTGTGCGGGGGCCAGGCCGCGTGTTTTGTTTTGCTGTAGCAGTAGCGCGGGTACAGGGAGCGCGCTACTACTAAGCCCAATATGAGTAGCGCTTTGTCCTGAAAAAACGTTACCGTTAAGGCTAAGCATGTAAAAACATCAAAAATATACATTGGTCATCATTGATCTTTTTGTGTAGAATCTAAATAGTCAACATGAATCCTCACCGTACCTGTATAGGCACATGTGTATATTCATATTGCAGCCACAAATCCTACACATACAGTTCAATGAAGACCAAGTGCTCGAGATAGTTTTAGAAGTAACATATTTAAGGTGGTAAACACCTTGTTTGCTTAGCAGTATGGGACTAAACTTAATTAGTTGCAAGAGGGGATGATACTTAGAAGCAGCGAGTTTTAAAGAAAAACGCTGCTACTAAGTACTTTAGCAGTAGCGCGTCCAGGAGAAGGGCGCTACTACTACATCTAGCCTGGAGGCAACACCGTGGCAATTGTAGTAGTAGCGCTCGTTTCACCTAGAGCGCTACTGCGACTAGGCTATTAGTAGCGCGGTCTTCTGAAGCTTGCTAGTGCTAATTAGCAGTAGCGTTTGTTTTTAAACCTTGATGCTGCTAAGAATCTGTGTATAAGGTTTTCCTAGTAGTGCGTGCATGCATCATGATATAGACCGAACCTCGAGGCGAGATCCGATCCGTTGTTGTGGCCCGACCTTTCACGACACTCCACCTTCAGCAGCAGTAGCCTCTCACCCGCACACGCGATATGCACGAAATAGAGGGTTTGAACCTTATGGCCCAGCACGAGAAATCAATCTCGATGATGATACTCATGCGCAAAAACAATTTCTATAAAGAAATCGCAACACAGAGGTTTTCTAAAGATCCCTCTAAAACTTGATACGGGTGTCTACCCTTGAAAACACATCGTGTCTATTTTATCAAATAACCTCCCCTTTACAATGACCGGACTGTGGCTATTTATACAAGCATAGCCGACTCGTACATTGTTTGTCCAACACGCTAACCAGACTCCTAATCCAAAGGGAAAACAATGACCTACCAAAACATAACGACGAACCTGATTAAATCTTAGGAAACGAAAACAAAAACAACTAGTACGACTTCTTCGGGTCTGCTTCTAGGTGGCCCCCAGCCGATGGTCTTCAAGGAAAGGTAGCTCCACGTACTGTTAGATCCAGATGCTGCATGGCCGTACTTCTCCTTGCATGGCAGGAATATAAATAAGAATCCTAGCTGCACCTTTTTCCTTTCAAACCAATGAACTGAAACTCTATCTCTCCAACTAGAATCCCACGTATACTCATCTATACGTACATCTTTGTTACTTGGATATGCATGGCTCAATGGTTGGAGGAAGTGCTCACGTCGCTCCTTTTCCTCAAGAAACAAATCAACATGTTCAACAGCCAACGCCTTGGCTGTCTCATCATCTTCACTTAACTGAAAATAATTAGGAGTGTAAATATTTCGCCTTTTTGATCCCACCACATCCTCAGCATCACTCATGTTTGTATCATCCTCTCCTCCTTGAATCAAAACCGTCCTCGGTTTTGGGTCATCTTTTTCAGCAATATTTCCATCTTCAGACTGAACGGTCACCACAAAAGTTTCAGCAGCTTCGACCATCTTCTTCTTTGCTTCTTCCTGCTCTTTTATCTTATCTTGATGTTCTTTTCTCCATGCAATAAAACGCCCCTCGCCCATGGGCACGAGGTCACACTTCTTACCCTTCTTAATGGTATATTTGTGTGTTTGGCAATCATATGCAACATCATGCTCTTTGTACCATGGCTTGCCCAGCAACAAGTGACATGAAATCATGGGTACCGGAATCACGTCGCACAAAACCTCGCAAAAATAATTTCCTAACATAAACGGTACCTTGGTTTGGTGCATGACAGTGAGCTCTTCATGACCCCAACAGAACAAGTACGATTGTGGACGTGGTGTCTTTGGTAGCGCCAGCTTCTCCACCATCTCGATGCTCGCCGCGTTGATCAAATTCATATGATCGATCGTCATGGCACATGATCTCTCTCTCACCACCACACGGGTGTGAAAAAGCCCGGCCCAGTTGAAAGGACCACGATGTCGCCTAGAGGGGGGTGAATAGGCGTTTTAAAATCTTTTACGGATTTGGCTATATCCTAATGCGGAAATAAACTAAGCGGATATTTTTCAAGCACAAATCCTAAATATACTAGGCTCACTAAGTGCACCAACAACTTAGCATAAACAAGATGAGAACAACAGGATATGAGTAAGCACAAGTAAGTCACACAAATTTACTCAGTGTATATGACGAGGTATGGAAATGAATAATACACACAACCACAAGTAAGTAATACAAGCTTACAAAAATTGTATCACAATATATGGAATTTAATGATACAAGCAAACTCAAGTAAGTTACACAAACTTACTTGAGCAATATCACAATATATGGAAGTTTATAACACAAGTTAGCAATTCACACTAATCACAATGTATATCAATAGTAGCAAGTATGAATTGCGGAATATGAAGTGTAGGCCTAAATAATCTCTACAAGGAAATGGCCAACACAATATAATCAACCACCACAATATAATGAGGACAACAAGATATAGTAAATGCACGGTCAAATGACCAAAGTCAACCACAAGTAAGGAGTTAGGGTTAGGGATAACCAAAGTCACGGAGACGAGGATGTATCCCGATGTTCACTTCCTTGGAGGGAAGCTAGTCACCGTTAGAGAGGTGGATGTTACCACGAAGGCACACCAACGCCACGAAGGCTCACCCTATTCTCCTTGAGATATCACCACGAAGGCAATTCTCAACCACTAGTGGTAGACCTTGAGGCGGCCTCCAAACCTTCACAAACTTTCCGGGGGACAAATCACAAGTTGATTCCTCACCGGAGCACTCCTACCGCCTAGGAGTCTCCAACCTCCAAGAGTAACAAGATCAAGGGGGAAATGCTCAAGACTTGCTCAAATCACGAATTGCTTTGGTCACAAGAGGGAGAGGGAGAGGATCTATCTTTTGATTGGAACAACTCTCAAGAACACTCACTAATCTCTCCGGGATCTAAGATTTGGTGTAGGAGAAGTGAGAGGGAGCCACTTGTGTTCTTGGGACGATTTGGGATGAAGTGCTCAACCCTCCCCCGGAGTGGGAGAGGGATATTTATACCCCCAAAGAAAATAGAGCCGTTTCCCGCAGTTGTTGACCTGCCCGGATGATCTGGACGCATACCCGGATGATCCGGGCAATGCCCGGATGATCCGGGAAGGTCAATATACAATGTGGTGAAGTAGATACCCGGATGTCCGGGGACATAGCCGGATGATCCGGGCAATTCCCGGATGATCCGGGTGGGTAGCCGGATGATCCGGCTAGCGGAATAAGCTTCTGTGATGAATTTTACGAATAACCCGGATGATCCGGGCAGGAACCCGGATGATCCGGGCAAAGCCCGGATGATATGGGAGAGGACCCGGATGATCCGGCCAAACCAAACTGCTGCAGCCTAGAAACTGAAACAGGCACAACTTTTACATCCGGACTCCGATTTTGATGATCTTGGGCTCGTTTTGAAGCTATGAAAAAAACCCAGGTCCTCACATAGAGAACCACCCAAGATGAACCAAAATGGAGGATGCAAAATATGCAAAGGTTTTATCATGTATTTGGGTAACCTATTTGGCTTTGGATTTTCTTTGGTATATAGGATATGAGTGGAATTGTGTAGAGAAGATGTTGACTTGAGCAAATCTATCACGAACCCCTTTGATCCCCTCTTAATAGTGCGGGATCCCTATAACTCAAGAATCATAAAAGGTCTACACTACATAGCTATCAATAATCCATTCTTGAGTGTATGTGTTCCTTCGGTGTTCATCACTCCACAACACTAACGTCGAAGGAACTAATACCTTTGACTCGAGCCTTTCACTTGAGCTTGAAGTTGAAGTTTCTTCTTGGATCAAGTTGAATGGCAAGACATTGGTGAAGTCTTCAAGTAGCTCCCCCATACACAATGTGGGAAGCTTTGCTTTGTATTTATCTTCATGTGTCCATCATGTGATCATCCACAAGCTTCAAGCATGTAATCCTTCGGGATAGTTATCTTGAACTTGCCCTTGTCAACCATGATCATCAACACTTGATGTCATCCTCTCATAGACACTTGAAATATCTCTCTCGATGCGAGCCCATGAGAATCTCCTCTCAAAAACATAGGCAACACATAGTATGGGTTAGTACACAAAGCGCAATTGACAAATTCTTACCATACCACAAGATCTCACGTGGCACATGATTTGCGCTTGTGTGTTGACCATCTTTGAATTCAATCTTCGATCTTCATCTTGGTCAACCTTAATCTTTGCTCCATGATTAATCTTGATGCACAACTACATGTATATGGCATTCATTCCGAATCCATTCAATATCCTTCTTGCATCACCCATGGAACAAACCTTCCTATATAACTTGATGTCATTGTTTCTTCATAGGAATTGTCATTCATTATCAAGTCTCAATGCATATATAGATGTTGATGGATTTCATCCACCAATTCATCCAATATTCTTCATGCATTGCAAATGGAACTTTCCTTCAAATGTATATCTCAGTGCAAACATTAGTCCATTAGGATTGTCATTTAATTACCAAAACCACACATGGGGACTACATGTACTTTCAATCTCCCCCATTTTGGTAATTGATGACAATCTCAACAAGAGGGTTTATATAATGAATTTTTAAACAAGCATGAAATTTATCCAAGGATAAATTGTATACTTGGGATGGTTGTACTATCATCAATACACTACACAAGCATTTGATGATAGTACACCCATAGTATATAGAGCAAACTCCCCCATAATATATGAATTTGTGAATGAACTTTGAATGTCATTGCATATATTGGTTGACATAAACTAGGAGAAGATTTCTCTATATACAAGACTCATCCATGCAATAAGAATATATAACAAGGGTAGATATGCATGAGTGACAACAAGAACTAGAAAAGATATTTATCTTAAACCCTCTAAACTTCTCCCCCATTGGCAACAAATGCCAAAATGGAAGACAAAACATCTAGCAGACCAATATAGTATGAGTTCCTCCTTGATGTGTGCATATAACAAAATGTGAGTGAAAACAAATGCACATATTCAATGATGAACAATTAAAGGAGCTCGAAATCTATAGAATGCAACCAGATACGAAGATATGAACTTTTTCATGTATAAAAATTTCTAAGTGGCCTATAATAATCATGATATGTATCCACAAAGAAACTCGTATACACAAAAAGAAAGGTTGCAATTGATAAGAACATGATATCCACAAGTGAATCCACTATTATACAACTTGAGCCTAGTCATAATAGCAAGGCACATGGCACAAAACACATGGCACAAATTGATCTCATTTGCATAACACAAAGTGAAGCAAGCAATCAAAAGATCCGATGAGCCAAAAGAATAAAAGAATATTACGATTTGGGTAAAGGAGTGTTCTAAGGAAAATAGAGAAGCTCCCCATGATTTGTGCACAATTGAATTTTTTTTATTTGGATACAAGTGCACAAAATAGGATCATCACTCCCCCAAAATCAATAGGAACACACAAAAATTGCAAGCAAACATAGATAAGAAAAGAAGCCTAGCATTTGCAACAAACATATGGTTGAGCAACATGTACATGAGGCAACCTAAGAATAGGCACAACCAAAATGATGTGTGTGAGACATGTCAAAGCACTTGAGAAGACTAGTATAAGGATGAGAATTAAGCATCAACATAGCCTTGAGTAAATGAGATACAAGGTGCAAGACATGTCCTTCCCACACACATGAAGTTAAGAAGATCACACACACATCAAGAAAATGGGTTCACAAGCTCACTAATAGCAAACTAAAAATCAAAGCTTGTGACAACCTATGATGAAGATAGGAAATAATAGGCTTGTCAAGACAAGCATGAGAACAACAATCTTCACCAAACATGAGTGCACTAAGATGGAAAGAGGTAAGACATGCACTCATTCAACAAATGCTTCCATGGAGCCACCAAAAAGATATAAAAAGTGAATGAAATGGTGGACATGAAAGAATAGGGATATCAACTAGAGATGTAACTTCTCTCACGTGTATAAGATACTAGGTAGATGATATCCACAAAGAAGGATGTACACATAAAATAGTTACAAAAGGAAGGAATAAGATATCAAAACGGGAGTCATAAAATATACCAATGAGATCTTTGCTTGAAAGCATGGCACATGGCTTAATATAATCTTATTGTATATTAATGAACTCCAAACACACAACCATCAAAGACATCACAACTAGCAACAAGAGATCATTGTTGGGATGCTTTGAGAAAGGAAACAAGTATCACAGGAACGAGTCAAGAAATTCATGCCATGATGGAACCTACACAAGGTTAACCCCATTTCTATATATATGCATGAAGTAAATACTTGTTACCGAGATAGCATTGGTATGAAGTTGTAGATCAAATAAAATGTCCAAGCTTGGCTCTAATTTCCTCATAGTGCCACCACCTTCATGAATAAGCCAAGCACCCAATGCTTCTCAAATGTACCTAAAACATTTTAAGTACAATATGGTCCCCAAACTTATTGGGTCCGACGTAGTTAGCATAACTACAACACATAGGGTAAAACCACTTAAATATGTGCCTATTGATATGAATTTGAATTTCATGCACATCATAGCTATTAAGAATTTGATGGATTTACCATATATATATTGGATCAAATAAGGCAAACAAGGCATGTGAATTTACACATAGTAAATATGCATGCATAAGCCTACCAAAATCCAGGGAGATATAAATTGGACAAATGACCACATAACTGTTAATACTTCCAATAACAACACTAGTCATTCATGTTGTCCAAAATGAATCAAAGTGACAAATCAACATATGATAGCACACAAAGTTCAACATATGAACCAAGGAAAAAAACAATGAGCATATAAGATGAATTCGAACAAAATGGTATTTCGGGTTATCATTGGGTGTAGAAACCAAATAAGTACATGATCATCTATACTAACACAAGCATAACATGAGAGTTTAGGAATAACCACAATGCTTGGATAGCATAATATTAACATTCCGACTAGATAGATAATCATGAAAAGCAATAATTGGAATAGCTTTAATCAAATGATTTTCCAAATATGGTTTTAAAGATAACCATGGGCAAAACCGCACAAGAATGCCATACGTAAACAAGACATTGCATGCCACGGAGATATAAGATAATCTCAAATATAAATTCTAGGTGGCATCCCTCAATTGTTCATATTAACAAGGATTGTGATATGCACAAAGCATATCACTCCCCCATAATATGATGATCCATGTATTATCCACAAGAAGCAAATGAAACCCAACTAAGGATAATTAATGGATGAGAATTTGAGTTTCAAATGAGCTTTACATACCACATAGTACCTTGATAATATAGCACTAACAATACTAGGTGGTATCCCACATACATACACCTTTAAGGTTTGTGATATCCGTAAAACATAGAACTCCCCCATAATGTGATGATCCAGCCAAGGAAGATTCAACTAATGAAGCAATAAAGGCTTGAAACCACACACGCACAAATATATGAAGTGCATTGTGACCTACACATGCTAGATAACACAAATCAAGCATACTAGGAAGCACAACTAAAAAAGCACATGCTAGGTACAAAACCTAAACATGCAAGGGACACAGTAACTTTCAATGTAAACAATGCAAGTACAAGTTACCGCAAAGAGGAGCATTGGATTGATAGATATGATGATAATCCACTTGACTTGGCATTAACCATAACATATGGTGAAAATAGTTTTTCTTCATGAAGTAGCCAAGTCTCCAATGCCCTCCACACACCTATTGATCAAGTTTGAGCTTGATGGTCCCCAACCAAGTTGGGTCCTAAGAAGTTAGTAACAATAGGGTTGGCAACCCAAATGGTCTTGTCCACTTTCAAACTTCTCTGGGAACCCACAAACTTGGCAAACACATTGCCAACAATATCCTTCTTTAGCAAATAATGATTATTGACTATAGGAGGCTTAGATATGTTACCGTTGGAACAAGATGAAGCTATGTGTCCCTTCTTACGGCAAATATAGCAACATGTGCTCCCCTTTCTCTTCTTCTTTACCTTTTTAACTTGGAGAGCATTATCTTGGTTAGGCATGGGAAGAGGCCTTTCATTATCTTGATATTGAACATGAGGCCACTTCCCTTGATGCTTCACACTTGAAGCCTTCTTCTTCAATGGACAAGATCTCACATGGTGTCCAACATTCTTGCACTTGAAGCAAATAATGTTGGCCGAATTCTTGACTTGATCTCGTCCCTTCTTCTTGTTCTTGGACTTCTTCTTGTTGGAGATGAAATCAAGTCCAATTTTGTCTTGAGGGTCCTTTTGCACACTCAAGATATTATCACAATATTTTTCCAAGTCTTTCTTCAAACTGGTGACTTGGGCCTTGAGCTCTTTATTTTCCTCTACAAGGTTAGTATTAACAAAAGAACTAGAGGAAGTAGAAAGTTCATTGTTAGAGCAACAAGGCATGGTGAGCAATTCATCACAAGATGTACCAATATCATGTAGAGAGGAATTGCAAGGACTAGCACATGGCAATAAGGCACTTCGAGTAGAAGATGTGCTAATATCCACATGAGACTCGCACGATTTTACCTTGGTCCACATAGCCTTATGAGCTAACTTTAGCCCATCATGAGAGATTATAAGATCCTCATGAGTGCCCGAGAGCTTTTCATAACTTTCTTCCAATTTCCCATAGTTTCTAGTTAGCAAATCAAGTTGAGTCCTTAGGTCAACATTTTCTTTTAATATCGATGCTTCTCACAAGATAGAGTTAGTAGCACAAGCATCATTATCAATATGAGAGGAGCATGTAGAAGCTAGAGACTCCGCATGAGTAGCTTGAAGTTCCTCATGAGACTTAGAGAGTTTGATGAGCTCTCCTTTGACCTTCTTGTAGTCAAGGTCAAGGGGCTCAAAATCCTCTTTAAGTTTACAATGCGTAACTTCAATCTCTTCTTTTAAAGACCTCAAGTCACTAAGACATTGATGAGCCATAGCAAGTTCATGTTCAAGTTGTTCACTTTTTGCTTGCTCGTAAAGAAATAAGTCATTACATTTTTGAAAGCAAGCAAGAACATCTTGGAACCTTTTATAAGTGTTATTTTTAGCTCTACGAAGATTTTTCCCAATCTCATAGAGATTTTGAGTCAAGACTTCATCATCTTCCTCATTACAACTATCATCATTGTCACTAAGAGAAGATGATACCTCGTCATTACCTCTTGCCATGAGGCACATGTGAACACAAGGGGTTGATGATGATTCTTTTGGAGAAGAGGGTTCTTCATCAACCAAGCATGCCTCATTTTTCTTGATTTCCTCTACATGGTTAGTTTCACAAATAGAACTAGAGGGAATCACGATATTTCTATCATGGCAACATGGGAGATCAAGCATATCATCACAAATGAGCTTAACACCATCATTACAGGATATTTCTTCACTCACCATGTCATTACCTTGTGGTATGCCACATGTTGGTGAAGTGAAAGATGTTGGGGTATGCAAGTAATCGGAGGTGGAAGCAATAGAGAGCTCTTCATGATTTAAAAATGTGGAGAACTCCTCCATTAACTCCCCAAAAAGAATATTGTCTTCATGAAGATTGGACCCACCATATATATCTTCAATTTTGGTCCAAGCATCATGAGCCAACGAACAAGACGAGATTGACTTGAACACCTCGAAGGTTATAGCTTGGTGAATGAAACTTAAAGCTTCACAATCAAGATGCATATCATCAAGTGATGGAGATTGTCCATCCTTTAGATTTGAATTCCCTACAACCACAATCCGCAAAGCATTTGGACCCATGGCCCGAAAGTGACAAAGCATGCGTAATCTCCACATAATGTAATTTGTGCCATTAAAACAAAATGTGTCATCGTGCACTAGTTCACTAGTCGACATCGTTACTCTCTAGGCGGTTAAGCCTAATAAGGAGAGACCTAGCTCTGATACCAATTGAAAGGACCACGATGTCGCCTAGAGGGGGGGTGAATAGGCGTTTTAAAATCTTTTACGGATTTGGCTATATCCTAATGCGGAAATAAACTAAGCGGATACTTTTCAAGCACAAATCCTAAATATACTAGGCTCACTAAGTGCACCAACAACTTAGCATAAACAAGATGAGAACAACAGGATATGAGTAAGCACAAGTAAGTCACACAAACTTACTCAGTGTATATCACGAGGTATGGAAATGAATAATACACACAACCACAAGTAAGCAATACAAGCTTACACAAATTGTATCACAATATATGGAATTTAATGATACAAGCAAACTCAAGTAAGTTACACAAACTTACTTGAGCAATATCACAATATATGGAAGTTTATAACACAAGTTAGCAATTCACACTAATCACAATGTATATCAATAGTAGCAAGTATGAATTGCGGAATATGAAGTGTAGGCCTAAATAATCTCTACAAGGAAATGGCCAACACAATATAATCAACCACCACAATATAATGAGGACAACAAGATATAGTAAATGCACGGTCAAATGACCAAAGTCAACCACAAGTAAGGAGTTAGGGTTAGGGATAACCAAAGTCACGGAGACGAGGATGTATCCCGATGTTCACTTCCTTGGAGGGAAGCTAGTCACCGTTAGAGAGGTGGATGTTACCACGAAGGCACACCAACGCCACGAAGGCTCACCCTATTCTCCTTGAGATATCACCACGAAGGCAATTCTCAACCACTAGTGGTAGACCTTGAGGCGGCCTCCAAACCTTCACAAACTTTCCGGGGGACAAATCACAAGATGATTCCTCATCGGAGCACTCCTACCGCCTAGGAGTCTCCAACCTCCAAGAGTAACAAGATCAAGGGGGATGCTCAAGACTTGCTCAAATCACGAATTTCTTTGGTCACAAGAGGGAGAGGGAGAGGATCTATCTTTTGATTGGAACAACTCTCAAGAACACTCACTAATCTCTCCGGGATCTAAGATTTGGTGTAGGAGAAGTGAGAGGGAGCCACTTGTGTTCTTGGGACGATTTGGGATGAAGTGCTCAACCCTCCCCCGGAGTGGGAGAGGGATATTTATACCACCAAAGAAAATAGAGCCGTTTCCCGCAGTTGTTGACCTGCCCGGATGATCTGGACGCATACCCGGATGATCCGGGAAGGTCAATATACAATGTGGTGAAGTAGATACCCGGATGTCCGGGGACATAGCCGGATGATCCGGGCAATTCCCGGATGATCCGGGTGGCTAGCCGGATGATCCGGCTAGCGGAATAAGCTTCTGTGATGAATTTTACAAATAACCCAGATGATCCGGGCAAAGCCCGGATGATATGGGAGAGGACCCGGATGATCCGGCCAAACCAAACTGCTGCAGCCTAGAAACTGAAACAGGCACAACTTTTACATCCGGACTCCGATTTTGATGATCTTGGGCTCGTTTTGAAGCTATGAAAAAAACCTAGGTCCTCACATAGAGAACCACCCAAGATGAACCAAAATGGAGGATGCAAAATATGCAAAGGTTTTATCATGTATTTGGGTAACCTATTTGGCTTTGGATTTTCTTTGGTATATAGGATATGAGTGGAATTGTGTAGAGAAGATGTTGACTTGAGCAAATCTATCACGAACCCCTTTGATCCCCTCTTAATAGTGCGGGATCCCTATAACTCAAGAATCATAAAAGGTCTACACTACATAGCTATCAATAATCCATTCTTGAGTGTATGTGTTCCTTCGGCGTTCATCACTCCACAACACTAACGTCGAAGGAACTAATACCTTTGACTCGAGCCTTTCACTTGAGCTTGAAGTTGAAGTTTCTTCTTGGATCAAGTTGAATGGCAAGACATTGGTGAAGTCTTCAAGTAGCTCCCCCATACACAATGTGGGAAGCTTTGCTTTGTATTTATCTTCATGTGTCCATCATGTGATCATCCACAAGCTTCAAGCATGTAATCCTTCGGGATAGTTATCTTGAACTTGCCCTTGTCAACCATGATCATCAACACTTGATGTCATCCTCTCATAGACACTTGAAATATCTCTCTCGATGCGAGCCCATGAGAATCTCCTCTCAAAAACATAGGCAACACATAGTATGGGTTAGTACACAAAGCGCAATTGACAAATTCTTACCATACCACAAGATCTCACGTGGCACATGATTTGCGCTTGTGTGTTGACCATCTTTGAATTCAATCTTCGATCTTCATCTTGGTCAACCTTAATCTTTGATCCATGATTAATCTTGATGCACAACTACATGTATATGGCATTCATTCCGAATCCATTCAATATCCTTCTTGCATCACTCATGGAACAAACCTTCCTATATAACTTGTGTCATTGTTTCTTCATAGGAATTGTCATTCATTATCAAGTCTCAATGCATATATAGATGTTGATGGATTTCATCCACCAATTCATCCAATATTCTTCATGCATTGCAAATGGAACTTTCCTTCAAATGTATATCTCAGTGCAAACATTAGTCCATTAGGATTGTCATTTAATTACCAAAACCACACATGGGGACTACATGTACTTTCACCAGTGCCCTTCCTCCTCTAACTAAAATCCATAGCTTAATTTACTATATGATGATGCGCACGTCACCTTCTCCATAGTGTCGTGAACAACCTAATGCTCTGAATACCAACTGATATAGACCGAACCTCGAGGCGAGATCCGATCCGTTGTTGCGGCCCGACCTTTCATGACACTCCACCTTCAGCAGCAGTAGCCTCTCACCCGCGCACGCGATATGCACGAAATAGAGGGTTTGAACCTTACGGTCCAGCACGAGAAAATCAATCTCGATGATGATACTCACGCGCAAAAACAATTTCTACAAAGAAATCGCAACACAGAGGTTTTCTAAAGATCCCTCTAAAACTTGATACGGGTGTCTACCCTTGAAAACACATCGTGTCTATTTTATCAAATAACCTCCCCTTTACAATGACCGGACTGTGGCTATTTATACAAGCATAGCCGACTCGTACATTGTTTGTCCAACACGCTAACCAGACTCCTAATCCAAAGGGAAAACAATGACCTACCAAAACATAACGACGAACCTAATTAAATCTTAGGAAACAAAAACAAAAACAACTAGTATGACTTCTTCGGGTCTGCTTCCAGGTGGCCCCCAGCCGATGGTCTTCAAGGAAAGGTAGCTCCACGTACTGTTAGATCCAGATGCTGCATGGCCGTACTTCTCCTTGCATGGCAGGAATATAAATAAGAATCCTAGCTGCACCTTTTTCCTTTCAAACCAATGAACTGAAACTCTATCTCTCCAACTAGAATCCTATGTATACTCATCTATACGTACATCTTTGTTACTTGGATATGCATGGCTCAATGGTT
Organism: Triticum aestivum; assembly: GCF_018294505.1. Lineage (NCBI taxonomy): Eukaryota > Viridiplantae > Streptophyta > Magnoliopsida > Poales > Poaceae > Triticum > Triticum aestivum. Next base: position 523,833,635 of record NC_057809.1, on the reverse strand, counting down.
GGAGGAAGTGCTCACGTCGCTCCTTTTCCTCAAGAAACAAATCAACATGTTCAACAGCCAACGCCTTGGCTGTCTCGTCATCTTCACTTAACTGAAAATAATTAGGAGTGTAAATATTTCGCCTTTTTGATCCCACCACATCCTCAGCATCACTCATGTTTGTATCACATCAACGATTGCATAATTTATCGGAAGGAGCATGCGGAAAAAACAAGTTGCCCGGTGTGCAATGCTTTTCGATACAAGAAGGACGGGAAGAAATCTCCCCAGAAAGTTGTATGGTACTTACCGATCACTCCCCGTCTCCAGCGGTATTTCGTAGATCCCAAGGAAGCAAAGCTCATGTGCTGGCACGTAGAGAGGAAGAAGCCCGATGATGGAGATGATCCGAAGCTGAGACACGTCAAGGATGGAAGCTAGCGGAGAGTGTTGAACGGCTTCTATCGGTATTTCAAATGTGATGCAAGGAACATCGTGCTCGGCGCCTGTATCGATGGCATGAATCCGTTTGGCAACCAGAACACCAACCATAGCACATGGCCCGTGTTTGTATGGATGTACAACCTCCCCCCTGGTTGTACATGAAGTCGAAGTACATTCACATGAGCATGCTAATTCAAGGGCCGAAACAACCAGGAAATAATATTAATCTATATCTGGGGCTACTTCAAGAGGAGTTAGACACGTTATGGAAAACACCAACCAAGACATGGGATGCCAGCAAAGGCGAGTATTTCTGCATGAGAGCCGCGCTGATCACGACGGTGCACGACTATCTCGGTTACGGATATGCCGCAGGCCAGGTGTGCCATGGATATTGCGGATGCACGCGGTGCATGGATGATACGACGTCTCAGCAGCTAACGTCAAGGAAAGATGGCGGGTCTGAGAGAATCATGTACATGGGGCATCGAAGATGGCTTGATCAGGACGACCGGTGGAGAAACCGTGCCGTGGAGATCTATTCAATGGTCATGCTGAGCATCGAGGACCTCCACGTAAGCGGAGCGGCGCCGAAATCGATGAGTTGTTGAAAAACTGGGAACAGTGCCCCGCGCCGGGAAAGACGATGAAGAAGGCACCGGAGCCGCTGCTGAAGGTATGGAAGACGAGGTACGTGTTCTAGGACTTGGAGTACTGGCACAAACTCGGCACACCTCATTGCCTTGATAAATGCATATCTGTAAGAATGTCCTTGAGAGCTTGCTCGTGACACTGATGAACATGTCGGATTAGACCAAGGATGGGCCGAAGGCAAGAAAATACTTGCAAGATTTGAAAATTAGGGAAGATCTGCACATGCCGCCCTGTAAACAGTCAGACGAGACAGAGACAGCGACAAAGGCGCGGGAGGTGTTCTTCCTGTGGTTTGACCATATCTTCGAGATGTTTCTGACAAGGCGGCTCGATTTTACAATCGTCTGCCTTTTTGTGCTACATATGAGCTCCATCATGAAGAGGAAGAAGTTGAAGGAAATATGCCCTAGAGGCAATAATAAAGTTATTATTTATTTCTTCATATCATGATAAATGTTTATTATTCATGCTATAATTGTATTAACCGGAAACATAATACATTTGTGAATACATAGACAAACATAGTGTCACTAGTATGCCTCTACTTGACTAGCTCGTTAATCGAAGATGGTTAAGTTTCCTAGCCATGGACATGAGTTGTCATATGATTAGTGGGATCACATTATTAGGAGAATAATGTGATTGACTTGACCCATTCCATTAGCTTAGCACTTGATCATTTAGTATGTTTCTATTGCTTTCTTCATGACTTATACATGTTCCTATGACTATGAGATTATGCAACTCCCGTTTACCGGAGGAACACTTTGTGTGCTACCAAATGTCACAACGTAATTGGGTGATTATAAAGGTGCTCTACAGGTGTCTCCAAAGGTACTTGTTGGGTTGGCGTATTTCGAGATTAGGATTTGTCACCCCGATTGTCGGAGAGGTATCTCTGGGCCCTCTCGGTAATGCACATCACTATAAGCCTTGCAAGCATTGTGACTAATGAGTTAGTTGCGAGATGATGTATTACGGAACGAGTAAAGATACTTGCCGGTAACGAGATTGAACTAGGTATTGAGATACCGACGATCGAATCTCGGGCAAGTAACATACCGATGACAAAGGGAACAACATAAGTTGTTATGCGGTTTAACCGATAAAGATCTTCGTAGAATATGTAGGAGCCACTATGAGCATCCAGGTTCCGCTATTGGTTATTGACCAGAGACATGTCTCGGTCATGTCTACATAGTTCTCGAACCCATAGGGTCCGCACGCTTAAAGTTAGATGACGATCGGTATTATGAGTTTTGTGTTTTGATGCACCGTAGGTATTTCGGAGTCCCGGATGTGATCGCGGCCATGACGAGGAGTCTCGAAATGGTCGAGACGTTAAGATTGATATATTGGAATGTTATATTCGGACACCGGATGAGTTTCGGGGGTTATTGGATAAATACCGGAGAAACCGGGAGGTTACCGGAACCTCCCGATGGGTTATTGGGCCTCATGGGCCCAAGTGGTGGAAGAGGAGGGGTGATCAGCTAGGGGCGTGCGGCCCTCCTAGCCCAAACCGAATTGGACTAGGGCCCCCCCTTTCCTTCTTCTTCTCCTCCCCTTCCTTCCTCTCTCCTACTTGGACTAGGAAAGAGGGGGAATCCTAGTTGGAGTAGGATTGCCCCCCTTGGGCGCGCCTCCTACCCTTGGCCAGCCCTCTCCTCCTCCCCCTTTATATATGGAGGAGGGGCACCCCATAGACACAACAATTGATCTCTTGATCTCATAGCCGTGTGCGGTGCCCCCCTCCACCATATTCCACCTCGATAATATCGTAGCGGTGCTTAGGCGAAGCCCTGCGTCGGTAGCAGCATCATCACCGTCACCACACCATTGTGCTGACAGAACTCTCCCTCAAAGCTCGGCTGGATCGGAGTTTGAGGGACGTCATCGAGCTGAACGTGTGCTGAACCTGGAGGTGCCGTATGTTCGGTACTTGGATCGGTCGGATCGTGAAGACATACGACTACATCAACCGCGTTGTGCTAATGCTTCCGCTTTAGGTCTACGAGGGTACGTGGACAACACTCTCCCCTCTCGTTGCTATGCATCACCATGATCTTGCGTGTGCATAGGAAAATTTTGAAATTACTACGTTCCCCAATAGTGGCATCCGAGCATGGTTTTATGCATAGATGTTTATGCACGAGTAGAACACAAGTGAGTTGTGGGTGATACAAGTCATACTGCTTACCAACATGTTACGCTTTGGTTCGGCGGTATTGTTGGATGATGCGGCCCGGACCGACATTATGCGTACGCTTACGCGAGACTGGTTCTACCGACGTGCTTTGCACACAGGTGGCTGGCGGGTGTCAGTTTCTCCAACTTTAGTTGAACCGAGTGTGGCTATGCCCGGTCCTTGAGAAGGTTAAAACAGCACTAACTTGACGAACTATTGTTGTGGTTTTGATGCGTAGGTAAGAACGGTTCTTGCTCAGCCCGTAGCAGCCACGTAAAACTTCCAACAACAAAGTAGAAGACGTCTAACTTATTTTTGCAGGGCATGTTGTGATGTGATATGGTCAAGGCATGATGCTATATTTTATTGTATGAGATGTTCATGTTTTGTAACCGAGTTATCGGCAACTGGCAGGAGCCATATGGTTGTCGCTTTATTGTATGCAATGCAATCGCCCTGTAATGCTTTAGTTTATCACTAAGTGGTAGCGATAGTCATAGAAGCATAAGTTGGCGAGACGACAACGATGCTACGATGGAGATCAAGGTGTCGCGCCAGTGACGATGGTGATCATGATGGTGCTTCGGAGATGGAGATCACAAGCACAAGATGATGATGGCCATATCATATCACTTATATTGATTGCATGTGATGTTTATCTTTTATGCATCTTATCTTGCTTTGATTAACGGTAGCATTATAAGATGATCTCTCACTAAATTTCAAGATAAAAGTGTTCTCCCTGAGTATGCACCGTTGCGAAAGTTCTTCGTGCTGAGACACCACGTGATGATCGGGTGTGGTAGGTTCTACGTTCAAATACAACGGGTGCAAAACAGTTGCACAGGCGGAATACTCAGGTTAAACTTGACGAGCCTAGCATATGCAGATATGGCCTCGGAACACTGAGACCGAAAGGTCGAGCATGAATCATATAGTAGATATGATCAACATAGTGATTTCACCAATGAAACTACTCCATCTCACGTGATGATCGAACATGGTTTAGTTGATTTGGATCACGTGATCACTTAGATGATTAGAGGGATGTCTATCTAAGTGGGAGTTCTTAAATAATATGATTAATTGAACTTAAATTTATCATGAACTTAGTACCTGATAGTATTTTGCTTGTCTATGTTGATTGTAGATAGATGGCCCGTGTTGTTGTTCCGTTGAATTTTAATGTGTTCCTTAAGAAAGCAAAGTTGAAAGATGATGGTAGCAATTACATGGACTGGGTCCGTAACTTGAGGATTATCCTCATTGCTGCATAGAAGAATTACGTCCTGGAAGCACCGCTAGGTGCCAGACCTACTGTAGGAGCAACACCAGATGTTATGAACATCTGGCAGAGCAAAGCTGATGACTACTCGATAGTTCAGTGTGCCATGCTTTATGGCTTAGAACCGGGACTTCAACGACGTTTTGAACGTCATGGAGCATATGAGATGTTCCAAGAGTTGAAGTTAATATTTCAAGCAAATGCCCGGATTGAGAGATATGAAGTCTCCAATAAGTTCTACAGTTGCAAGATGGAGGAGAATAATTATGTCAGTGAACATATACTCAGAATGTCTGGGTATAACAATCACTTGATTCAACTGGGAGTTAATCTTCCAGATGATAGTGTCATTGACATAATTCTTCAATCACTGCCACCAAGCTACAAAAGCTTCGTGATGAACTATAATATGCAAGGGATGGATAAGACAATTCCCGAGCTCTTCCCAATGCTAAAGGCTGCGGAGGTAGAAATCAAGAAGGAGCATCAAGTGTTGATGGTCAACAAGACCACCAGTTTCAAGAAAAATGGCAAAGGGAAGAAGAAGGGGAACTTCAACAAGAACAGCAAACAAGTTGCCGCTCAAGAGAAGAAACCCAAGTCTGTACCTAAGCCTGAGACTGAGTGCTTCTACTGCAAGCAAACTGGTCACTTGAAGCGGAACTGCCCCAAGTATTTGGCGGATAAGAAGCATGGCAAGGTGAACAAAGGTATATGTGATATACATATTATTAATGTGTACTTTACTAATGCTCGCAGTAGCACCTGGGTATTTGATACTGGTTCTATTGCTAATATTTGCAACTCGAAATAGGGACTACGGATTAAGCGAAGATTGGCTAAGGATGAGGTGACGATGCGCGTGGGAAATGGTTCCAAAGTCGATGTGATCGCGGTCGGCACGCTACCTCTACATCTACCTTCGGATTAGTTTTAGACCTAAATAATTGTTATTTGGTGCCAACATTAAGCATGAACATTATATCTAGATCTTGTTTGATGCGAGACGGTTATTCATTTAAATTAGAGTATAATGGTTGTTCTATTTATATGAGTAATATCTTTTATGGTCGTGCACCCTTGAAGAGTGGTCTATTTTTTATTGAATCTCGATAATAGTGACACACATATTCATAATATTGAAGCCAAAAGATGCAGAGTTGATAATGATAGTGCAACGTATTTGTGGCACTGCCGTTTGGGTCATATTGGTATAATGCGCATGAAGAAACTCCATACTGATGGACTTTTGGAATCACTTGATTATGAATCACTTGGTACTTGCGAACCATGCCTCATGGGCAAGATGACTAAACGCCGTTCTCCGGAACTATGGAGCGAGCAACTGATTTGTTGGAGATCATACATACTGATGTATGTGGTCCAATGAATGTTGAGGCTCGCGGTGGGTATCGTTATTTTCTCACCTTCACAGATGATTTAAGCAGATATGGGTATATCTACTTAATGAAACATAAGTCTGAAACATTTGAAAAGTTCAAAGAATTTCAGAGTGAAGTGGAAAATCATCGTAACAAGAAAATAAAGTTTCTACAATCTGATCGTGGAGGAGAATATTTGAGTTATGAGTTTGGCCTACATTTGAAACAATGCGGAATAGTTTCGCAACTCACGCCACCCGGAACACCACAGCGTAATGGTGTGTCCAAACGTCGTAATCGTACTTTACTAGATATGGTGCGATCTATGATGTCTCTTACTGATTTACCGCTATCGTTTTGGGGTTATGCTTTAGAGACGATTGCATTCATGTTAAATAGGGCACCATCGAAATCCGTTGAGACGACGCCTTATGAACTATGGTTTGGCAAGAAACCAAAGTTGTCGTTTCTTAAAGTTTGGGGCTGCGATGCTTATGTGAAAAAGCTTCAACCTGATAAGCTCGAACCCAAATCGAAGAAATGTGTCTTCATAGGATACCCAAAGGAAACTGTTGGGTACACCTTCTATCACAGATCTGAAGGCAAGACTTTTGTTGCTAAATTTGGATCCTTTGTAGAGAAGGAGTTTCTCTCGAAAGTAGTGAGTGGGAGGAAAGTAGAACTTGATGAGGTAACTGTACCTGCTCCCTTATTGGAAAGTAGTTCATCGCAGAAACCGGTTCCTGTGACACCTACACCAATTAGTGAGGAAGCTAATGGTATTGATCATGAAACTTCAGATCAAGTTGCTACTGAACCTCGTAGGTCAACCAGAGTAAGATCCGCGCCAGAGTGGTACGGTAATCCTGTTCTAGAAGTTATGTTACTAGACCATGACGAACCTACGAACTATGAAGAAGCGATGGTGAGCCCAGATTCCACAAAATGGCTTGAGGCCATGAAATCTGAGATGGGATCCATGTATGAGAACGAAATGTGGACTTTGGTTGACTTGCTCGATGATCGGCAAGCCATTGAGAATAAATGGATCTTCAAGAAGAAGACTGATGCTGACGGTAATGTTACTGTCTATAAAGCTCGACTTGTTGCAAAAGGTTTTTGACAAGTTCAAGGGATTGACTACAATGAGACTTTCTCACCCGTAGCGATGCTTAAGTCTGTCCGAATCATGTTAGCAATTGCTGCATTTTATGATTATGAAATTTGGCAAATGGATGTCAAAACTGCATTCCTGAATGGATTTCTGGAAGAAGAGTTGTATATGATGCAACCGGAAGGTTTTGTCGATCCAAAGGGAGCTAACAAAGTGTGCAAGCTCCAGCGATCCATTTATGGACTGGTGCAAGCCTCTCAGAGTTGGAATAAACATTTTGATAGTGTGATCAAAGCATATGGATTTATACAGACTTTTGGAGAAGCCGGTACTTACAAGAAAGTGAGTGGGAGCTTTGTAGCATTTCTGATATTATATGTAGATGACATATTGTTGATTGGAAATGATATATAATTTCTTGATAGCATAAAGGGATATTTGAACAAGAGTTTTTCAATGAAGGACCTCGGTGAAGCTGCTTATATATTGGGCATCAAGATCTATAGAGATAGATCAAGACGCTTAATTGAACTTTCACAAAGTACATACCTTGACAAAGTTTTGAATAAGTTCAAAATGTATCAAGCAAAGAAAGGGTTCTTGCCTGTGTTACAAGGTGTGAAGTTGAGTAAGACTCAATGCCCGACCACTGCAGAAGATAGAGAGAAGATGAAAGATGTTCCCTGTGCTTTAGCCATAGGCTCTATCATGTATGCAATGATGTGTACCAGACTTGATGTGTGCCTTGCTATAAGTTTAGCAGGGAGGTACCAAAGTAATCCAGGAGTGGATCACTGGACAGCGGTCAAGAACATCCTGAAATACCTGAAAAGGACTAAGGATATGTTTCTCGTTTATGGAGGTGACAAAGAGCTAGTCGTAAATGGTTACGTCGATGCAAGCTTTGACACTGATCCGGACGATTCTAAATCGCAAACTGGATACGTGTTTACATTGAATGTTGGAGCTGTCAGTTGGTGCAGTTCTAAACAAATCGTCATGGTGGGATCTACGTGTGAAGCGGAGTACATAGCTACTTCAGAAGCAGCAAATGAAGGAGTCTGGATGAAAGAGTTCATATCCGATCTAGGTGTCATACCTAGTGCATCGGGTCCAATGAAAATCTTTTGTGACAATACTGGTGCAATTGCCTTGGCAAAGGAATCCAGATTTCACAAGAGGACCAAGCACATCAAGAGACGCTTCAATTCCATCCGGGACTAAGTCCAGGTGGGAGACATAGAGATTTGCAAGATACATACGGATCTGAATGTTGCAGACCCATTGACTAAGCCTCTTCCACGAGCAAAACATGATCAGTACCAAGGCTCCATGAGTGTTAGAATCATTACTGTGTAATCTAGATTATTGACTCTAGTGCAAGTGGGAGACTGAAGGAAATATGCCCTAGAGACAATAATAAAGTTATTATTTATTTCCTCATATCATGATAAATGTTTATTATTCATGCAATAATTGTATTAACCGAAAACATAATACATGTGTGAATACATAGACAAACATAGTGTCACTAGTATGCCTCTACTTGACTAGCTTGTTAATCGAAGATGGTTAAGTTTCCTAGCCATGGACATGAGTTGTCATTTGATTAACAGGATCACATTATTAGGAGAATAATGTGATTGACTTGACCCATTCCGTTAGCTTAGCACTTGATCTTTTTGTATGTTGCTATTGCTTTCTTCATGACTTATACATGTTCCTATGACTATGAGATTATGCAACTCCCGTTTACCGGAGGAACACTTTGTGTGCTACCAAACGTCACAACATAACTGGGTGATTATAAAGGTACTCTATAGGTGTCTCCGAAGGTACTTGTCGGGTTGGTGTATTTCGAGATTAGGATTTGTCACTCCGATTGTCGGAGAGGTATCTCTGGTCCCTCTCGGTAATGCACATCACTATAAGCCTTGCAAGCATTGTGACTAATGAGTTAGTTGCGAGATGATGTATTACGGAACGAGTAAAGAGACTTGCCGGTAACGAGATTGAACTAGGTATTGAGATGCCGACGATCGAATCTCGGGCAAGTAACATACCGATGACAAAGGGAACAACATATGTTGTTATGCGGTTTGACCGATAAAGATCTTCGTAGAATATGTAGGAGACAATATGAGCATCCAGGTTCCGCTATTGGTTATTGATCAGAGATGTGTCTCGGTCATGTCTACATAGTTCTCGAACCCGTAGGGTCCGCACGATTGAAGTTAGATGACGATCGGTATTATGAGTTTTGTGTTTTGATGTACCGAAGGTAGTTTGGAGTCCCAGATGTGATCGCAGACATTATGAGGAGTCTCAAAATGGTCGATACGTTAAGGTTGATATATTGGAATGTTATATTCGGACACCGGATGAGTTCCAGGGGTTATCGGATAAATACCGGAGAAACCGGGAGGTTACCGAAACCTCCCTGGGGGTTATTGGGCCTCATGGGCCCAAGTGATGGAAGAGGAGAGGCTGCCAGCTAGGGGCGCGCGGCCCCCCTAGCCCAAACCGAATTGGACTAGGGCCCCCCTTTCCTTCTTCTTCTCCTCCCCTTCCTTCCCCTCTCCTACTTGGACTAGGAAAGACGGGGGAATCCTACTTGGAGTAGGATTGCCCCCCTTGGGCACGCCTCCTCCCCTTGGCCGGCCCTCTCCTCCTCCCCTCCCCCTTTATATACAGAGGAGGAGGGCACCCCATAGACACAATAATTGATCTCTTGATCTCTTAGCCGTGTGTGGTGCCCCCCTCCACCATATTCCTAAACTCGGAGGTGCCGTACGTTCGGTACTTGGATCGGTCGGATCGTGAAGACGTACGACTACATCAACCGTGTTGTGCTAATGATTCCGCTTTCGGTCTATGAGGGTACGTGGACAACACTCTCCCCTCTCGTTGCTATGCATCACTATGATCTTGCGTGTGCGTAGGAAAATTTTGAAATTACTACGTTCCCCAAGAGAAGTCTCGCAAATTTGTGTGGCGGATCCATACTACATGCATGAGTCATTCTTGATTCTCGGCGACTTTGAGCATGAAACTGTTAGGGAGTACCTCTAAAACTTCATGGTACAGAATAAGGACCAGGAAATTGTCCTCTTGCCTTATCATCCAAAGTAAGTCAGTTTCGGACAACCCTTTCGTACATTTCAATCATTCCTTCTCGCTCATATGGAGAATAATTTGAGGTGTCTTTTTCCCCGTAGCAACGGGCGCGTCGTCCTTATCGTTCTTTACCCGCGAGTCTCCCACGCCGTGTATTTCGACCCTACCAGAGATTACGAGAAGAAGGACTACACCCACATAATGAATATTCTTGATGATACTCTCCAAGGCTTCAGCATTAGGGGTGGCCACCTGCAGATCAGGAAACAAAGGAACAAGAAGTTGGGTTTCTCGCATAAAACTAACTTCTGCTACATCCATGTCCCAAAACCAAGCAAGAAAGATGGATTCTACCTCCTCCATCTCATGATTGAGTCCAGCACGGATCATCAAAAGCTTCGCATGACAACCAGAAACGATGATCATATCCGCAAGTGGGTAGAATCTCATGGAGAAGCGGATTATAAACTTAGAGATGACTTCTTTCGCATCCAAAGGGACATTGCGATGATCATCATGAAAGAAGTCATCGATGAGTGATACGTCTCCATCGTATCTACTTTTCCAAACACGTTTGCCCTTGTTTTGAACTCTAACTTGTATGATTTGAATGGAACTAACCTGGACTGACGTTGTTTTCAGCAGAATTGCCATCATGTTGTTTTATGTGCAGAAAACAAAAGTTCTCGGAATGACCTGAAACTCCACGGAATATCTTACAATAAATAATAAAAAATCCTCGCCAAAAATGAAGACCAGGGGGCCCACACCCTTATCACGAGGGTGGGGGGCGGCCCCCCCTAGGGCGCGCCCCCTACCTCGTGGGCCCCTTGGAGACCTCCCGACTCCAACTCCAACTCTATATAACTGCTTTCGGGGAGAAAAAAATAGGAGAGAAGAAATCATCGCGTTTTACGATACGGAGCCACCGCCAAGCCCTAAAACCTCTCGGGAGGGCTGATCTGGAGTCCGTTCAGGGCTCCGGAGAGGGGGATTCATCGTCGTCGTCATCATCAACCATCCTCCATCACCAATTTCATGATGCTCACCGCCGTGCGTGAGTAATTCCATGGTAGGCTTGCTGGACGGTGATGGGTTGGATGATATTCACCATGTAATCGAGTTAGTTTTGTTAGGGTTTGATCCCTAGTATTCACTATGTTCTGAGACTGATGTTGCTATGACTTTGCTATGCTTAATGCTTGTCACTAGGGCCCGAGTGCCATGATTTCAGATCTGAACCTATTATGTTTTCATCAATATATGAGAGTTATTGATCCTATCTTGCAAGTCTATAGTCACCTATTATGTGTTATGATCCGTTAACCCCGAAGTGACAATAATCGGGATACTTACCGATGATGACCGTAGTTTGAGGAGTTCATGTATTCACTATGTGCTAATGCTTTGTTCCGGTTCTCTATTAAAAGGAGGCCTTAATATCCCTTAATTTCCATTAGGACCCCGCTGCCATGGGAGGGTAGGACAAAAGATGTCATGCAAGTTCTTTTCCATAAGCACGTATGACTATATTCGGAATACATGCCTACATTACATTGACGAATTGGAGCTAGTTCTGTGTCACCCTATGTTATGACTGTTACATGATGAACCGCATTCGGCACAATTATCCATCATTGATCCGATGCCTATGAGCTTTCCATATACTGGTTTACGCTTATTTACTTTCCCGTTGCTATTGTTACAATCACTACAAAATACCAAAAACATTACTTTGCTTTCGTTACTCTTTTGTTACCATTACCATCACTATAATATTACTTTCTACTAAACACTTTGCTGCAGATACTAAGTTTCCAGGTGTGGTTGAATTGACAACTCAGCTGCTAATACTTGAGAATATTCTTTGGCTCCCCTTGTGTCGAATCAATAAATTTGGGTTGAATACTCTACCCTCGAAAGCTGTTGCGATACCCTATACTTGTGGGTTATCAAGACTAATTTCTGGCGCCATTGCCGGGGAGCATAGCTCTATTCTTTGAGTCACTTGGGATTTATATCTGCTTATCACTATGAAGAACTTGAGAGATCCAAAAACCAAGATCTATCCCTCAACTACGAGGGGAGGTAAGGAACTGCCATCTAGCTTTGCACTTGATTCACCTTCTGTTATGAGTAAGCTTGCGACACCTAAACCTGCTTATGCTATTCGTTCTGATATGTCGCATGTTATTGATGATGCTACTTCTGCTATACATGATACTTATGATGAAACTACCTCTATGCCTGATACTACTATGCCACTTAGTGATTTTCTCGAGGAACGACTTGCTAGGGCTAGAGAGATTGAAAATATTGAATCTGATTATGAAGATGAAAGTGATGATGAAGAATCACTTGTTATTCCTGAGGGTTATTTATTTGATCAAGATGCGTCTTTAGCTATTTTAGCTTGCAAAGATAGATATGAACTCAAAAGGTTATTAGCTAAATGGAATAAGCAATCTCTAAATGCTAGGATGAGACCTGACCCTGCTTTTGCTACTTCACCTATCTGTGTTGCTGATAAGGATTATGAATTCTTTGTTGATCCTGATATAATTACTTTGGTTGAATCCAATCCTTTTCATGGCTATGAATCTGAAACTGTTGTAGCACATCTTACTAAATTAAATGATATAGCCACCCTGTTCACTAATGATGAGAGATCTCGCTACTTTTATATCCTTAAAATATTTTTGTTCTCATTAAAGGGTGATGCTAAGATATGGTTTAATTCTCTTGATCCTTGTTGTGTGCATAGTCCCCAGGATATGATTTACTACTTCTCTGCTAAATATTTCCCTGCTCATAAGAAACAAGCTGCTTTAAAGGAAATATACAACTTTGTGCAAATTAAAGAAGAGAGTCTCCCACAAGCTTGGGGGAGGCTTCTCAAGTTACTTAATGCTTTGCCTGGTCATCCTCTTAAGAAAAATGAAATACTTGATATCTTTTATAATGGACTAACTGATGCTTCCAGAGATTACCTGGATAGTTGTGCTGGTTCTCTTTTCAAGGAAAGAACACCGGATGAAGCTAAAATCTTATTGAATAATATGTTGACAAATGAAAATAATTGGGCACCTCCTGAGCCAGCTCCTGAGCCAGCTCCTGCTCCAATTAATGATCCTATTCCTAAACCAACTCCGAAGAAGAGGGGTATTCTATTTCTCAGTCCCGGAGATATGCAAGAGGCAAAGAAATCTATGAAAGAAAGAGGTATTAAAGCTGAAAATGTTAATAATTTACGTCCTATTGAAGAAATACATGGTCTTAATTTACCGCATGTCGAAGAAACATATGATCTTAATCCTTTATTTATTGAAGAACCTCCAGACCCCGATAACTCGACAGAGGTAGTAAAGGTAAATTCTCTCTATAGATATGATAAAGATGAAATCCCTCCTGCTAAAATTGCTAGTCAATGCTTGGATGAGTTTGATAATTTTATGTTTAAACAAGAAGACTTCAATACTTATTTTGGTAGACAATTAAAACAAGATGCTGATATGATTAAATACTTGGGTGACTATATGGCTAATATTAGAGGTGAACTTAAACTTGTTAGCAAACATGCTTCTATGGTTACCACTCAAGTAGAACAAGTACTTAAAGCTCAAAAAGAATTGCTCAATGCGATGAATAGTAAGAAAAATGATTATGTTGTTAAAGTGGCTACTAGAACTGGTATAATGACTCAGGAACCTTTGTATCCTGAAGGCCACCCTAAGAGAATTGAACAAGATTCTTAGAGAAATAAAATTGATGCACCTAGCTCTTCTAAAAAGAAGAAAAAGAAAAATGATAGAACTGTGCAAACTTCTAGTGAACCTATTGCTGAACCACCTGATAATCCAAATGATATTTCCATTTCTGATGCCGAAACTCAATCCGGTAATGAACATGAACCTAATGAAAATGCTAATGATGATGTTCATAATGATGCTCAACCTAGTAATGATAATGATGTAGAAATTGAACCTGCTGTTGATCTTGATAACCCACAATCAAAGAATCAACGTTATGATAAGAAAGACTTTGTTGCTAGGAAACATGGTAAAGAAAGAGAGCCTTGGATTCAGAAACCCATGCCTTTTCCTCCCAAACCATCCAAGAACAAGGATGATGAGGATTTTGAGCGCTTTGCTGAAATGATTAGACCTATCTTTTTGCGTATGCGATTAACTGATATACTCAAAACCAATCCTTATGCTAAGTACATGAAAGATATTATTACAAATAAAAGAAAGATACCGGAAGCTGAAATTTCCACCATGCTTGCTAATTATACTTTTAAGGGTGAAATACCAAAGAAACTTGGAGATCCAGGAGTACCTACTATACCATGCTCCATTAAAAGAAACTATGTTAAAACTGCTTTATGTGATCTTGGAGCCGGTGTTAGTGTTATGCCTCTCTCTTTATATCGTAGACTTGATTTGAATAAGTTCACACCTACTGAAATATCTTTGCAAATGGCTGATAAATCAACTGCTATACCTGTCGGTATTTGTGAGGATGTGCCTGTTGTGGTTGCAAACGTTACTATTTTAACGGACTTTGTTATTCTTGATATTCCCGAGGATGATAGTATGTCTATTATTCTTGGAAGACCTTTTCTTAATACTGCAGGGGCTGTTATTGATTGCAACAAAGGCAATGTCACTTTTCATGTTAATGGTAATGAGCATACAGTACACTTTCCGAGGAAACAACCTCAAGTTCATAGTATCAATTCTATCGGAAAAATTCCATCGATTATATTTGGAGGTTTTGAATTTCCTCTTCCTACTGTCAAGAAGAAATATGATATACTTATTATTGGGGATGTGCATATCCCCGTTGAGGTAACTTAGTGTTATTCGAAATTTCTCCGGTTTCATGTTAATCGGAATGAGTTTGTTAACAAGACTTGATCAACCTTGTTAGTGGATTCCTTTTGACGAGCATGAGATGGATGAAACTAGAAGCACAGCCTTCTGTACCCTCTCTATACTTTCTGTTATTTAGTTGAAATAAAATAAAAATAAATAATTCCCTGTCTGTTATCTGATTATCCGTGCAATATAAAAATACCTCAAAAATAAAAGTTCTCCAAATGCCCTGAAAATTAAATATGATTTTTTATAGAATATTTGAGGATTTATGGAACAAAGAACACACCAGGGGGGCAACCACCTTGCCACGAGGGTGGAGGGCGCCCCCCTGCCTCGTGGGCCCACGGTGGCCCTCCTCCACTTATTCCTGCACCCATCCTATTCTTCTTCCGCCCACAAACACGAAAAACCAGCTCAAACTCGAGTCCAAGCTCGTTTTGCTGCCATTTTCGATCTCCTTGCTCAAAGCACCTCTCACAAAACTGCTTGGGGAGATTGTTCCTTGGTATGTGACTCCTCCATTGGTCCAATTAGTTTTTGTTCTAGTGCTTTATTCATTGCAAATTTGTGTTGCTTAGGTGACCCTGTTCTTGAGCTTGCATGTCAAATTTATATGGTCAAAAGTAGTTTTGATGCATGATATAGGCTCTAGGCACTTGTAGGAGTAGTTGCTATCAATATTATTGAGTTTGGTTTACTTTTATTTTGAAGTTACTAAAAATTTCAGAATTTTTCAGAAAATGATGAGGAGATTATTGAGGGGCTCATCGAGCCAAAGGTCGAAGGAAAAGGCACCGAAGCCTAAGTATAATTTGCCGCGCACCGCGGAGGTTCGGGCGTGTGAATGGCCTTCCGAGGATTTCTTGAGAGCAGCCGGGATTTATGAAGATTTTCATGAATTGGCTCATGATGCAGGCCTCACCGCTTTCCTCCACGACCAATGCAATCAGCACGTACCTTGTTCCGTTGACGGCTATCCACGCCTACCGGAACCCTGCACCAGCCGAGGAGCCAGAACCGGAACCACAATTTGATCCTTCACGACAGTCTAACTATCAATGGGATCCGGAGATGATTGCCAGCCAGTGGCAATCGGAGCCTTCTTCTTCCTCATCGCAGTACGACCCCAACAACTATTATTGTGGATATTAGCCAGGCCAGCCGTGGCCATAGACCAACTTAGGCCAAAAGTCTAAGCTTGGGGGAGTACGTATTTCTCACCGACATTACATTTATGTTCACACACACTCATTGCTAGATGTCGGTGTTCATACTTTTTCATTGTATCATCCATGCTAGTTTATTTCCTTTTATGCTTTCTTCTTGTGTGTTTAATAAACCTTAAGAAAAACCAAAAAAATAGTTGTAGCTTTTAATTAATTTACTTTCCATGCTTGTAGTAGTAATTAAAAAGAAAACCCAAAAAATATTTCATGTTCTTCTTTTGCTTATTGGGAGCTTTCCCATGTAAATAGTTTTATTTCTTTTCTTTCCTTGGGGGTTAGTAGGAGAAGACCATGATTAAATTGTTAAAATGGCTCTTATATGCATTATTGTTTATCTGACAAAAGAGCCCATATTGCTTTGTCTTCTCCTGTTTATTGAATGCTCGCAGATTCCAGCTTAGTCCAATACATGTGCACTCTTATTATTATTCACATCGTTCGGTCGTGCAAGTGAAAGGAAATTATGATGATATATTATGGACTGACTGAGATGAGAAAAGCTGGTATGAACTCGACCTCTTTTGTTTTTGTAAATATGATGAGTTCATCGTTCTTGATTCAGCTTGTTATGAATAAACATATTTGCAATGACAATTAGAGATCATAGTTGCTTGTGCCATGCTTGATTAGCCATGAGTTATAATGGTTTACCTTGCGTGCCAACATGCTATTAAAATGGTTATGGTGTGGTATGATAGGGTGGTATCCTCCTCTGAATGATTTAAGTGACTTGACTTGGCACATGTTCACGCATGTAGTTGAAACAAATCAACATAGCCTTCACGATATTTATTTCATGGTGGATTATATCCTACTCATGCTTGCATCCAATGTTTATTAATTTTAATGCATGTACATGGTTGTTGTCGCTCTCTAGTTGGTCGCTTCCCAGTCTTTTGCTAGCCTTCACCTGTACTAACCGGGAATACTGCTTGTGCATCCAAACTCCTTAAACCCCAAAGTTATTCCGCATGAGTCCACTATACCTTCCTATATGTGGTATCTACCTGCCATTGCAAGTAAATTTGTATGTGCCAAACTCTAAATCTTCTAATAAATATCCTGTTTTGTATGCTCGAATAGCTCATGTATCAACTAGGGTTGTCTGTATCTTCCATGCTAGGCGGGTTATTCTCAAGAGGAGTGGACTCCGCTCCTCACTCACGAGGTAAATGGCTGGTCACCGGGATGCCCAGTCCCATGCTTTATGCAAACTAAATCAAAATAATTGCAAACAAAACTCCCCCTGGGACCTGATGTATGTTGGAGGCACTCGTTGTTTCGAGCAAGCCATGGATTGATGTTTGTTGGTGGAGGGGGAGTATAAACTTTACCATTCTGTTTGGGAACCGCCTATAATGTGTGTAGCATGAAAGATATCGCCATCTCTTGGTTGTTATGTTGACAATGAAAGTATACCGCTCAAAATGTTATTCACCTCTATCTCAAAACCGAGCTCTGGCACCTCTACAAATCCCTGCTCCCCTCTGCGAAGGGCCTATCTGTTTACTTTTATGTTGAGTCATCGCCCTCTTATTAAAAGGCACCAGTTGGAGAGCACCGCTGTCATTTGCATTCATTACTGTTAATTTATATTGGGAGTGACTATGATTGGATCTCTTTTACCATGAATTATAATGTCTAGTCAGCCCTTGATCTTTAAAGGTGTTCTGCATTTATGTTTTGCGGTCTCAGAAAGGGCTAGCGAGATACCATCTTGTTATATCATATTATGATTGTTTTGAGAAAGTGTTGTCATCCGAGATTTATTATTATGGCTTGCTAGTTGATTATGCTATTGATATGGGTAATCATGAGACCTGAGAATTATTGCAAATGTGGTTAGTTATAATCTTTGCTGAAAACTTGAATGCTAGCTTGACATATTTATAACAACAAGAGCAAACAAAGTTTGTAAAAGTTTTTCTTTATTTCTTTCAGTTTGTCAACTGAATTGCTTGAGGACAAGCAAGGGTTTAAGCTTGGGGGAGTTGATACGTCTCCGTCGTATCTACTTTTCCAAACACTTTTGCCCTTGTTTTGGACGCTAACTTGTATGATTTGAATGGAACTAACCCGGACTAACGCTGTTTTCAGCAGAATTGCCATGATGTTGTTTTATGTGCAGAAAACAAAAGTTCTCGGAATGACCTGAAACTCCACGGAATATCTTACAATAAATAATAAAAAATTCTCGCCAAAAATGAAGACCAGGGGGCCCACACCCTTCTCACGAGGGTGGGAGGCGCGCCCCCCTACCTCGTGGGCCCCCTAGAGACCTCCCGACTCCAACTCCAACTCTATATAACTGCTTTCGGGGAGAAAAAAATAGGACAGAAGAAATCATCGCGTTTTACGATACGGAGCCGCCGCCAAGCCCTAAAACCTCTCGGGAGGGCTGATCTGGAGTCTGTTCGGGGCTCCGGAGAGGGGGATTCGTCGCCGTCGTCATCATCAACCATCCTCCATCACCAATTTCATGATGCTCACCGCCGTGCATGAGTAATTCCATCATAGGCTTGCTGGACGGTGATGGGTTGGATGAGATTCACCATGTAATCGAGTTAGTTTTGTTAGGGTTTGATCCCTAGTATCCCTGTTCTGAGATTGATGTTGCTATAACTTTGCTATGCTTAATGCTTGTCACTAGGGCCCGAGTGCCATGATTTCAGATCTGAACCTATTATGTTTTCATCAATATATGAGAGTTCTTGATCCTATCTTGCAAGTCTATAGTCACCCATTATGTGTTATGATCCGTTAACCCCGAAATGACAATAATCGGGATACTTACCGGTGATGACCGTAGTTTGAGGAGTTCATGTATTCACTATGTGCTAATGCTTTGTTCCGGTTCTCTATTAAAAGGAGGCCTTAATATCCCTTAGTTTCCATTAGGACCCCGCTGCCACAGGAGGGTAGGACAAAAGATGTCATACAAGTTCTTTTCCATAAGCACGTATGACTATATTCGGAATACATGCCTACATTACATTGACGAGTTGGAGCTAGTTCTGTATCACCCTATGTTATGACTGTTACATGATGAACCGCATCTGGCATAATTATCCATCATTGATCCGATGCCTACGAGCTTTCCATATACTGGTTTACGCTTATTTACTTTCCCGTTGCTATTGTTACAATCACTACAAAATACCAAAAATATTACTTTGCTTTCGTTACTCTTTTGTTACCATTACCATCACTATCATATTACTTGCTACTAAACACTTTGCTGCAGATACTAAGTTTCCAGGTGTGATTGAATTGACAACTCAGCTGCTAATACTTGAGAATATTCTTTGGCTCCCCTTGTGTCGAATCAATAAATTTGGGTTGAATAATCTACCCTCGAAAGCTGTTGCGATCCCCTATACTTGTGGGTTATCAATGAGAAGGGATGTTCCACCACGGCCCTATATCGCGAGATGACGTCCGAACTCGCATAGGCATGCAATGTCATGACCTCGCGTCGTTCAAGAAGCTAGGGTCCATCCTTGATGATATGGAAGGATGAAACTTCTAGTGATTTACGATGTCGATGATGATATGTGTCGATTGAACTTGTATACTTTCTGTAGCGATGAAACTTTGTGATGTCCACGATCCCTGCCGAATTTGCATAATGCTACTTTGTTAGTTTGGGTACGATGACCTATGTACCTCTAGTTAATTAGTTTGCGTACTATATGTTGCATCTAGTTGCTAACCCTTTCTTTTTCGTGTTGCTCTAGTATATTTTGTTGCATATGATCGTACATTCTCTTGATGAAGATGCATCTCTAACAGGTACCTAGATTCTTGATGGCGAAGAAGGAGTGCTACGTCGTGTACAAAGGGAAGGTTCCGGGAGTGTACGATGAGTGGCCTGAGTGTCAGGCGCAAGTGGAGGGGGTCTTGGGCACCAGCCATAAAGGCTTCAAAAGCAGACAAGAAGTAGAAGCTAGTTACTTGAGGTTCACGCTAGCTCGAGAGAGGACTCATAACCGCCGCCTCATGTACTGCATAGTTCCACTATCACTCATAGTGATAGCTCTTCTCACGTATATCATTGTTTAGATGGATGACGATGTAGTTGCAAGTATTCGAGACTTGTATCGCTATTTTCGAGATGATGATGAGAGACCACTTTTGTGTTGGATGATGATTATGATGATGACAATATTTGATGAGACTATTTGGATGTATATGCTATGATTACATTTGTATGTGTATGATATGCTAGAGATTATTGTATAAAGCCCTAAACAAAATTCAGCAACAAAAAATAAGGAGCAGAAAAAAAATCAAAAACTAATAACAGTAGCGCGGGGTATGGCTTTAGCAGTAGCAATCTTTGTTAAAGGGCGCTGCAGCTATTAGCAGCAGCGCGTGCTGCATACAGACGTTGCTGCTATTCCTAGATAGCAGCAGTGCGGGTCGAACCACGCTACTGATAAGCATTAGCTGTAGCGTCGTATCAGTAGCGCGGCTACCCGCGCTACTGATAAGTATTTAACCCGCGCTACTGCTAGGCTTTTCCCTAGTAGTGTATATACCACAATATAACTTTAGTGTTAAATTTCAATTTATGCCCAATGGTGAACTAATTAACGAGGTTCACGGCGGTAAGCGGGCTGCCGCTAGAGACCCGCATAAGTGATTCGGGAATAAGTGCAATGGTGATGCCCAGAGGGTGTGTAGTGGTGTGGCGGATCCGATTTGGGCCCTGAGAGGATTGTAGGTGAGGAGTGTGTGGGCAGCTATGGTAGGCTCCAGCATTGGCGGAGCTACATGCAACCCTGCAGGGGCCATGGCCTCCCTAGGTTTGGTAAATTTTGTGAAGAAATTTTTATATGGAGGTGCAGATTGGAATAAATACATCTTTTGCCCCCCTAGAATTGGACATTTTCTCCCTTGCCCCCCACCCCCCCCCCCCCCCAACCAATCTTGTGTAGCTCTGCCACTGGGCTCCAGCAATGTATTAGTGGTGGTTGGTGGTTCCACTAGCAATGTGTTAGTGTTGGAACTCAACTATAGGCCTGCATGATCATTTTGTGATGTGAGCTTCCTGTGAGCTTCCTTTGAACTTGTGGTGCTAGTGCAAGTGTTGTGAACTTGCTTTGAACCGGTGGCGTAACTAGATTGATAGATATGTATGTTGTGCAAGTGCATGTTTTGCCTTGTTTGTGATGTTGTGATGATGATGGTCATATATCTTTGCTATGTATGTGGTCATGATGATAGCCATATATTTCTATGTTGAATTGATGACCGGAATACAGGGGTGGTAGTGCTCAGTTTAGGCTGAAACAATCACCATCACTTGTTCAACAACAATCAACATCACCAGTAACATCAACATCAACACTACATTCAACATCATGTGTTCATCAACATCTCAATATAAACATCATTCTGGAAATGGATAGTTCAACTCACAATTAACTCAATGGAATGGACAGAGATCTTGAAAGCTCTAGCACACAATTAAATTGGGGACATTGCCATAAGAACATAACTACTAGTTCAAAAATTATCACATAACTTGGACATAACTACTCATCACAAAATTTCCTTTATCTTCCTAATTTTTGCCATGCTCCCCATCTTTCTCTTTAAGAAAGCATGCAACCATGTACTCAAGTGTTTTCTTCTCAACAGTCTATCACTGTCCCGCTCTCTGCCTTGATCCTCGTCACTTTGCGAAAATTTGAAGTTGCCCCATCCAGAACTCTCTTATGCTCCAATCATGCCCTTACCTCAATCAAGCATGTTCTGCTTTAGTCTTTAGAGCTAGTGTCACTTGATTCTCCTCCACAACTTTCTTAAGTTCATCTTGCACATTCCTATGCTCAACCTGAAGCTTTCTTCTCCCATTAGATAACTCAAACTTTTCTTCAAGATGCTCAAGACTATCCCTAACTCTACATACTTTCTCACTTTCATACATGTCCCTAGTTGGTCGGTGCTTTCTTTAGTGTTCGTGGCCACTCTAAATCAACTCGTTGAATAAAATCACAACTTTCTCCTTCCTACAAATTAATAGAACAACATCTAGTTAACACAATTGATTGCATAAATTCCTACAACCTCGGACCAACATCACCTACATTGCCTATTCTGAACAAAACATAGTTCGTTCTCTAAGTATGGATGGATGAATGAATAATCAGTGGTCAAAATTCATAAAACTATAGAAATGGACAACTGATAACAAATAAATTCCTACTAGCTACACAACATTGTCTAACTGAAAAACACTAATTAACACAAAATACATTGTCTGGCTGAAGAATATTTAGTGGCCAAAGTAATTCATGAAATTGCCTTCTCTCTAAATGAACAGATCAACTGCATACACACCATGAACATGTCCTGCACATCCCAAAAACCTCCTGCATCTGTGCCATCCACAAAAAATGAAGACATGCATGGTATTGGGGATCTAACAAATCACAATTATGAAGCAAACTAGATGAAATTTAAAATCCCCAAATCACAACTACCCTTAACCCTAGAAATTAGAAATCAAATACTCACATCGCTACAATTCCGACCTATCCCCCATGAACCCAGGCAATTTTTCTGTTACTGAAATGAGTAGAGCGCCTGATTTTTCTGTTAAAAAGGAGCAGAAATAATTGACCAGTACGCTTGCATTAAAGCACAAGAGACACGGCACGGGTGCCGACTGCCGAGACATCATAATCCCCAGGAAGGCAGAACCTAAGCGACTGCCTCACCGACCACCTTCAGCTCCTCAACAGCACAAGTATTGATCCACAAAATGGGCCAGATAACCAATAATGCATTTGCTGCGAATGTTCAAGCCATTGTACACGACTGGCACAGTTCCCAGTCAAGAAGCATGGTACATTTGTCCAATGATGCAACATTTTCTGTCAAAAAAAGGAATGTGGTGCACGTTCAACATAGCAACCAAGCCAGCACTCCAGCGACGGCTGGTCTCGAGTGATGTGGAACGAACACTGCCTCTCCATGGAGGAGCCCCCTTCAAAATCCGTAAGGCTTGAATTTCCTTTGAGCCCGCAGCTGCTGTATCCTCTTCTTGTCCTGCTCGAACTTGCTCTGCAGCATCGCCAGCTCTGCACAACAAATACAGGTAAGTAGCTCTCCTAGCAGTTATCTGTGGCCACACTCAAGTTGCATAAAAATGCACCGAACAGAAAGTCACAAGACTGCCATGGCAAACTACAGCGCTGAACATAGTCTACATTCTAATGCATCATACATGTACTGAGCATTAGGAGTAATTAAAGTTAAACTGCACCAATGGTTAAATAGGGAATCCATAAAAATGCTTTTTGACATACCACTCATTTGAGCTTCTCGTTTCTGATGTCTGTAGAAGTTCCGACCAACTTCCTTGGGTTTCTTCTGAGCCATTTTCTCTTGCATTGCAGCCAGAGATACAGAGCCAACCGCTGTTCCAGTTTCAGCATCTGTAGTCTTCTTCCGACCCTTATGATGCATCACCACTGTCCACCCATCTTCTGCAGCTGCTGCCTCTCTTTCCTTCTTCTCCTGAATTAATCAAATAGGTACCACATGACAAAACAACAATGATGCAGTTGCTATGCCAAAACAAACATAGGGGAAATTCTTCCTGTAATAAATAACTTGTCTCAACTTGCAAAATAACTTCAGATATTCAATGAATATTTACGGAACAAGCTAGCTATAAATCAGGACAGTTGACTTCAGATTCTTGAATGTTCAATGAATGGAAAATACGCACCCGCTCTTGTTGTTCCTCATGTGCAGTTATAAACACATCTATATTTTGCTGCAAGACTTTCAAGCCTGGCCGCTTCTGTCTGTACTCCAAGATCCATTCTGACAAGACACCAGTCACACCACATATCAGTATTTGCCATTTTGGACTTTGGTGGATCAATTTGCAGGTTCCAGTATAAAAAGGAAAGATACATAAACACTGTGGAACTCATTTGAGCACAATATCAACTAATAAGGGCCCTTACAGTCCGCACTGCATATGATTAACAGTTAGGCTGATTGTAACAAGCTAGACTTATAGATCTGTAAGTTTCATGATGAAATTAGCTCGCATGAATCTTTTGATTTAAACAAGTCTAAGAAATGATATTCCTTGGAAGTGTATTTGGACACAATACATTCTGTCCTTTTCATTGTGGACACTAGACAGTGGGTCTTTATATATGCTAGTGAAATACATCTTTTCGGCAACAAAAAACCAGAAGTGTAGACATTACTTTTCATTCCTCTGGAACAGTCTTCATCGACTGATGCAATCTCAGCAACATTTGCGGTATCAACTTCATGCACCTCCAAATTGTCCTCTCTAACTGATACCTGCATATCTGTCCTGTTGACTTCCCCAGATTGCTTTACTTTCTCTGCGTCCAATGAAAAGAATGCATGTCAGGAAACACAAATATTTATGCAATAGAGAGCTGATAATTGAGAAAAACTTTGTTTAGGATAAAAGTACAGCAGCCTACTTGTCTTATTTTTCTTTCGTTTCTTTGCCTTTTCTGGTTCCCCAATGTCCATAACTCCACTCTCTGCTGCAACTTGGTTGACATCAGCTGCATAAATTATATGTACATCTACTGTTAGTGAAACAAAAATATTTATGCAACAGATAGCTGGTAATTGAGAAAAACTTTGTTTAGGATACAAGTACAGCAGCCTACCTGTCTTTTTTTTCTTTCGTTTCTTTGCCTTTTCTGGTTCCCCAATATCCATAACTTCACTCTCTGCTGGAAGTTGGTTGACATCAGCTGCATAAAATATATATGCACATCTATTATTAGTGAAAAGAAAATTTCAGGAATTACTATTTACCGATAAAAAAAAGGAAAAGGCCATAGTTGCTTGCACAGATGAAAAACTATTTGTCAAGAATAAATGTGAAAAATATCAACATTACTCATCATGATTGAAAGGTAGCACAGCAGACAAAGTGGCAACTCAGAAGCAATCTTACCGTTTAGAGTTTCTTCATCGAGATTTTCATGCAGGATATCATCTGCATCATTGGGCTCAACAGAGCTCTTCCCTTCCTTCACCTTCCTTTTCTTCTTCTTCAGCTTAAGTGTTCCAGCATCATTACTGTCCAATGGACTTTGTACCTCAACAGGACTTTTGCTTTCCTTTAGCTGTTTTTTGCTCTTCTTCTTCTTCAGCTTAGGTGTTGCCTCATCCTCATTGAGAGTCACCAAATTATGAGCCTTGGTACAACAGCTTGTTACTTTGGCATGCTTAATTTTCTTCTTTTGCTTCACCAATACAATCTTCTTGCTTCCTATATGTAAGAAGCAACGATAAGAGATAAACCATTATACTACAAGACATAGTTCCATTTCACGCTTTGACAATAGTTGTCAGTCATAAGTAGGGCCTAATAAACAACTCAAAGAGCTGGAACCAAAAAATTAACAAGCGCTCAGGAAATGAGACGGAACTCAAGCTATTTTGCCGTGCACATGAGACACCGATGAGTTCGAAGGTTATCAGAATGTCTTTTCTGTCATACCATTCTACGTTTCTACAACCGTGATTGACGATGTACCACTGGATCATTCTCTTACCCTTTGCTGGGGCGATGAATGGACATTTTTAAGCATACAAACTTCACTCTAGGATGGGCTTAACCCATAATTATCCAAAACAAAATGGCAGGGATTGCGAATACCTTCCGCGATAGCATGTCCGGCAGCGCCCTCGCTCTCAACGGCAGCATCTAAAACTCTATCCTTCTTCTTCTTCAGCTGCTTCCTCTTCACTCCAAGCCCAAGCGCCAGCTTCTTATCAACCTTGGCTTCCCGCGAGGCCTTCTTGTCTACAAAGCAGCGCATTTTTTTTACTTTCGCCTCACAAATTCGAACTGATTCAATCGAGAAGCAACAGGGTGCGTGCATAAAGGGGAAAGTTTCCGCACCTTTGGATTTGCCCATGCCGAGAACAAATCAGCAACGAAGCGTCCACGAGGAGGAACACGAAGAGAATCGGTGGAGAATAAGCCCTCGTCGGCGTCGGGCGGAGGCGCCGGCGGCGGCTGCTGGGTGTCGGCGTCCGGGAGGCGGGAGCTGCGAGGCGCGGTAGGGTTTGGGCGTCTCAATGGGGTTTCTTTCTACCGGGCTCAACTGCCCACGAGCATTCTGACAGGTGGGCCTAATTTGTTTCCGGGCCCGCATTCCAGTGGAAACACCTCCAAAGGCCCAAAGCCCCTTTTAATAGCGAGCGGCTTCGCGTGCCGAGTCCTAAAACCCTAGCTCCACCACCCACCTAAACCCGCGAAGTCACCAAGGCGGCGGCGGCGGCGGCAGCAGCAGCGGCGATGGGGAGCGACACGGAGACGGAGAAGAAGAAGACCCCGGTGGCGCTGGCCCCCATCGCCAAGCCGCTCGCCGGCAAGAAGCTCTCCAAGAAAACCCTCAAGCTCGTTCGCCGAGGTTCGTGTGATTGTCCCCGTTCCCTTTTTTGGCCCAAATCAAGCTTTCCTGGGTTCATTCATGATGTGGTTGTTGTCCGCGTGTTTGCCAGCCTCGGAGGCCAAGTGCCTGAAGCGCGGGGTCAAGGAGGTGGTCAAGAGCATCCGTCGTGGGAGCAAAGGGTTGGTATTTCCAGCTCTACTCGTTTACTGTATAGTCCCTGCTGGTAGGAGTAATTAGTACTCCTCTGTAAAGAAATATAAGAGCGTTTAGGTCACCACTTTAGTGATCTAAACCTCTTATATTTCTTTAGATGCAGTACACTGTAGTATGGTATTGTCCTAGAGAGCTCTGGGCTTAATTCCTCTGTCAGAACTTGTTGCTAAGTGTGGTGCGGGTGATACTTGGTAATAGCAATCAACCAAGGGCAGATAACTCTTCCCTGAAACATGTCGTGCATTTATTTGACTTGCTTGCAAGTTGTGTCTAGTAGTGTAGTGCATATGTCATGGAAAAGAATTCTATGAGACCAGGTCTCACGCGAGACCCATCCTGCTGAATGACACGTGGCATTCACAAATCACAAAGCATCCCCCACCCCCCACTTAAAATCAGGGGGTGGGGGGGAGATTAGATGCTTTGTGATTTGTGAATGCCACGTGTCATCCATCAGGACGGGTCTCACCTGCTAACCGTGAGACCTGGTCTCATATGTGTCATTTAAAACATCCATACAGTGTACATACTGAATGATTTAGTGTGCTACTCTTGTTGATGATGGGATTGCCCATTTGCCACTACATGAAGTCAAGGACTGGTTGTGTCATTATCTATGTTATGCATTCAGTGGCTTGACTTGCCTAATTTCATTGACACATATTGTTCTGTTTCATGCAGGTTGTGTGTAATTGCCGGAAACATCTCTCCTATCGATGTGATTACACATCTTCCCATACTTTGTGAGGAAGCTAATGTCCCATACATATATGTGGCATCAAAAGAGGTATGCTGCATTTTCGCTCCAATATTTATGTTTAGTTGGTTGTGATCAATGAGTTGTATCTTATCACGCATTTGCAATTACTGTGTCTCCTTATAACCTTAACAACCTAAAATCCTGGCCAGTTGATGCTTCATGCTATGATGACCAAGTCAACAAAGTGGTGCAACTGGCGCACATTTTTTCTTCATTTGTTTGGATCTTTCACATAGTTTTTATTTGGTTATTACTCCCTCCGTTTCTTTTTACTTTGCATATAAGATTTGGTCAAAGTCAAACTACACAAAGTTTGACCAAACTTATATAAAAAATATGAACATGCACAATACTAAAACTATATGGTATGAAAATACGTTTCATTGTGCATATGATAATATTGATTTCATATTGTGAATGTTTATATTTTTTTATAAAGTTAGTCAAATTTTACAAAGCTTGACTTTGACCAAACATTATATGCGGACTAAAAAGAAACGGTGGGAGTAGATTCTCACCATCAACTAATTGTTTGAACATCAAAAGAAAGCTCTCTTCTGTCTTTCTGATAGCTAGTAGTAATGCCCACGCTATCGAGTTGAAAGCTATTTGTTTTCTCTACTTTTAGTACCTTGCAATGTTCCCCTCCCTGGGCACATCACATTCTAAGGAGCACCATGTAGTTGTCTTATCATTTGCTTTTCAAGTGTTCTATTCAATTATCTGTGCTGGAGCTAATGAGAAAAGAAACATCTCTTGACATTTTATTTGTCCACTTTACTATAGCTGAATTAGAATCAGACAGTTTATGTTCTAAATCATATGTTTGCACCTTGCATTCTGTTGAGTCGATATAGACCTAAGATTGTCGCTTTACCAGCTTATCTATCAGTCTGACACAGAAGATCTATATTGGGTTAAAAAATGTTTGATAAGTGGAGTCACCCATTTGCCTCCGCATGCTCATTTGAGATAGCATGCATGTTTTCCTGATGTATATATTTGTAACTGTATTGCTGTACCAAGCCCACATCACAGGCCAACATAAATCATTTACAGGCCTGATGTTAAAAAAACTTGCATATTTGGCTTTACATATCTACTCTATTGTCCAGCGAAATATATGTCAGCAACCAGTGTGTCTTTATAACCACCTTGGTGTATTTTCCTTGCATTTTACTAAATAACGTGAGTAAACAAGGTAAAAAAATGTTTCTGTGGGAGAGCATAGCAACTAGGAGCATCATCACATAACCTTTCCCCGCGCCCGACACTAACCTATTTTTAACATCTAATTAGAGCGGGGAATCATTCCAATTAGGAAGTTAAGGTTGTTGCTTTTTATTTCACCAGAATTGGAGCCAGGCTCTATCCTTGCATTTTAATAAATAACGTGAGTGAACAAGTTAAAAAAAATGTTTCTGTGGGTGCATAGCAACTAAGGAGCATCACATAGTTGTCTTGTCAATTGCTGTTATTTTTCTTCCCAGTGTGTTGTCTAATTGAGAAAAAGGCACACCCTTTAAAATCCTTTTGCAAACTTAGGTACAACTGCCTTAGTACCTTACATGGGTCTTATCTCATTATTCTTCCCTATGGCCTACTCTAAGCTGGGCAGACCAAGATGGTTGCTGGCAGGTCTTGACAGCATAGGGTTCTTCATTGGGTTTGTATGTTGGTCCATTTTTGTTACCCATTTGCCACAGCACTACTCATTGTCTATGGTTTCCTTGAGAAGTCTGTCTTGCGCCTGTACATGGCCCATGTTACATGCAAGCGTGAAACCGTTCCAAGCCTGATGATGTTAAGAAACGTGACACATTTGGAAAGTAAAATGCATAGTATCAGCTACCAGTTATTTGCCTTCGTATCACCACAAAATTTGAAGGAATAATAACAAATATGATGGTGAAGCAGAGGAGATGGTCGTCGTATGTTGTGATTATACTTGCACTGATGGATGTCACTGTTGCCTTGAGATTAAGCTAATGTATTGTGGTTGCTTCCCTTTAACAGGAGCTTGCGACTGCGGGGACCACCAAGAGGCCCACCTGCTGCGTATTGGTGATGACCAAGCCAGCCAAGGGGGAGATCACTGAAGAGGTGAAGGAGAAACTGGAATCGGAATACAAGCAGGTTGTATCTGAAGTTGCTGAGGCTACATCTGCTTTGTTCTGAGAACATTTCCATGGGGAGGAACCATGAATATCTTTCTGTCTGTATTATGTAGCATGATTTTGTCACCCTATCCTTGTTAGTGATCGACGTGTTTATCAGGCAGCTTTAAGCATCGTGAGTCTGGTACTGTGCTATTCGGTTGGCGATTAGATAAAAAAATAGTGCACTATTAACTAATATCGGTGAGCAAATCGTTATCGTTGATGTTGCATAGATGTGATTACCTGAGCGCTCGAGCCATGTTCGCTTCTGTGGAGTAGCTAATATTAAAAATTGGTTGTCTGGGACCACCGAGAGCAAGCAATATCTTAGGGTTTTGATAGGAATGGGGAAAATGCAGTGCGAGGTGCCATGGATGTCCTACACAGAAATTCTGCAGTTGTGCTTTTGGACAAACACAGAAATTTTCTATGACTGATAGAGGATGTATAGTGGAAGTGGCATGAAACAGATGTTTCCAATAGGGGGAAAGAGAAGAAATGGATGCCTTTTTCATAGTTGGACCCTCTAAATTTTTGTAGTTCGTTTATGTAGCGTTTGGTTGATCACATTTTTTTTTGAAACACAAATGTATTCCATTACCCAGGCAAGCTGGACTCCCCAGCGACAAGTTTTTTTACATGGCTCGGAAACGGATCAAGCCAAATCTGATAGCTCTTCCGCTCCATGCATACACCATGAGCAGCTAAACAGTGTGCAGAAATATTACATGCCCGTGAGCAGGTTTCTACTTTACAAGATTGAAAAGCTGATTGCAACACTGCTCTTATCTCTTTAAACAGCACGCCTAGGCTTGAGTAGTCGTACAGGTCGCTTGTAATCGCCTGCTTTAGAGCAACTGCATCCGTCTCTAAGATGACTTTTTGGCACCCCATTCTTGACGCTTCATTCACAGCATAGAGCATGGCCAGAGCTTCAGCTTGTAGTGGTTCAACAACATTTTCCAAACTCCCTGCTCCTGCAACTAGTGCAATTCCATGATTATTTTTTATGGTAAAACCCTACCCTCCTGATTTAGTTGATAGCCTAAAGGCTCCATCAGTATTAATTTTAAGGAAATCATCAGGCGGAGGACACCAAACCTGGTTTACAGCCTGCACATTTTGCTCTGTTGCTTGATGTATTTTTTGTATTCCAACAAGTGCAGCTGAACTGAATATATAATTTCCTCTTCGGTCCTAATCCTTTCTCCTTGATTAGTTCTGTTTCTTTCAGACCACCATAACCACAAAAGGATGCATATTTTCAGACATTTTTCCTCTTTCATGTGCAAGATATCCTCCACCATCGAGATGGCATTTGGGCAATTGAGAAGTTGCATCCGACTTTCTTCCAACAATGCAGTTCTCCAAACGGCCTTGACAAATTTGCACTTTAGGAAACAATGACCTCCATCTTCATCCATTCGATGGCATAGTGGACATCTTGTATCCACTTCCATTCCTCTATTCTGTAGTTTCATTCTTAGAGGTGAGCTATAATGGGCCAGTCGCCATAGGAAGTGCAGGATCTTGTTGGGCAAGGGCAACGTCCATAGTTTCTTCCAAAATGTTATCCTATGCTGATCATTCTTACTTGATGACAAAGCTCCACCATGTGCAGAGTTCCTGGCTTGGTTTTCCAACACTACTTGATATGCAGATTTTACTGAAAATATACCCTTTTTGTCAAAATGCCAGGCAGGAGTGTCCTTAGCACCCTCTCGGATCGGAATTTGGACAATTACCTCTACATCTTCTTTGTTGAAAGTTTGATCAATCAGTTGTAAATCCCATGTGCCAGAGGTAGGGTCAATCAAATCTGAAACATTTGTGATAACATGGCTACCTTGCTGAGATGTTACTCTCCTAGAAACACCCCTTGGTAGCCAAGGATCTGCCCATATATTGATATTGCGTCCATCTCCTACTCTCCATATGATTCCACTTTGCAACACCTGCACTCCTTTCAAAATGCTTCTCCAACTATATGAAATGCCATCTCTTGGCCTCGCTTGTAACAGATTCTGATTTGGATAGTATTTAGCAGCCATCACTTGAGCGCATAGGGAAGATGGGTTTTGTAGCATTCTCCAAGCCTGCCTTGCCAACATAGCTAAGTTGAAAGAATATAGGTCTCTAAATCCCAGCCCTCCATCATTTTTGGGTTTTGTGAGCTTGTCCCATCCAACCCAGTGGATTTTATTTTCTTTATCCAATTGACTCCACCAAAACCTCGCAATCATTGAGCTGACATCTTCACACACAGATTTGGTGAGGTCAAAACATGCCATCGCATAAACAGGGATTGCTTGCGCTACAGCTTTGATGAGGACTTCCTTACCGGCCTTTGAGAGCAATTTTTCTTTCCCACCTTGTAACCTTTTCCATACTTTTTCCTTGATATATTCAAAAGCTTTGGTTTTTGATCTACCAATATAGCATGGTAAACCCAAATATTTTCCGGAGAAGCCTTCTATAGCAATATTTAGCTGATTCATGAGCTCCTCTTTGTCCTCCAGCTTTGTATTCTTGTTGAACAAGATGGCTGACTTTTCCTTATTTATAGCCTGGCCCGAGCAAGCTTCATAGGAGTCCA
Organism: Triticum aestivum; assembly: GCF_018294505.1. Classification (NCBI taxonomy): domain Eukaryota; kingdom Viridiplantae; phylum Streptophyta; class Magnoliopsida; order Poales; family Poaceae; genus Triticum; species Triticum aestivum. Next base: position 523,801,211 of record NC_057809.1, on the reverse strand, counting down.
GAATTTGATTAAGCTCGCGACTGTTGTCGGCATTTACTTCTAAGAGAAGAAGTGAATCATCTGCAAAAAGAAGATGACTTATGCTTGGGGCTGTATTACATAATTTGATTCCTTTCAACCTCCCATTCATCTCAGCATTTTGTAACATGGCTGAGAAGCCCTCAGCGCATAAAAGAATGAGATATGGAGAGAGAGGGCCACCTTGACGAAGCCCCCTCTCAGGAATAATTATCTCTGTGACGTCCCCATTAACTTTGATTTGGTATTTCACCGTTGTCACACAATTCATCACGAGCTGCACCCAACTTCTATTGAAACCGAGTTTCAACATGATTCCTTGCAAGAACTTCCATTCAACTCGATCATAAGCCTTGCTCATGTCAAGTTTGATAGCAGCATAACTTACTCTTCCACCCCTCTTCCTCTGCAAAAAGTGAGTCATTTCATATGCTAAAAGAATATTGTCAGATATCATGCGTCCAGGCACAAATGCGCTTTGATTGGGGGAAATTATTTCAGGTAAAATGTTTTTTAATCTTCTGGTGATTACCTTTGATATTAGTTTGTAGACCACATTGCAGAGGCTGATGGGTCGCAAATCCTTCAATCTCTCTGGTCTAGTTGTTTTTGGAATCAGAACTATCATGGTGTTGTTCCACTCTTCAGGCATCTCACCACCTCTCAACACCTTGAGCACCTCCTTGGTTACTTGCTCTCCTACAGTGCCCCAGAATCTCTTAAAAAAGATTGCAGGCATGCCATCAGGTCCAGCAACCTTTAGATCACATTAGGCTCAGACAGGCCCGCGCCGAAGGAAAATGTGCTGTTTGGCCCATGAGGAACGCACGAATTGGTGTCACCGCCAGCCGATTCGGTCGGCCTCACCGCAGCGGCAAAACTCACGTCATCATTTCCCTTCTCTCGAGCTTTCCCTCCTGTGTGGAGCCACATCAGCGATGAGGTAAACAGCGCTACTCTCTGGCCATCGGTTGATGGGCGGCGGCAATTCGACTCCTCTTTTTCGACGTGTTCAGCGCCTCCACGGTTGCGCTATATAGCCAGCCTCACCGCAGTGGCAAAACTCCCGTCACCATTTCCCCCCTTGAGCTTTCCCACCGGCGCGGAGCCACATCGACGGCGAGGTAAGCGGCGCTAGTGCTCCGGCCACCAGTTGACGACGGCGGTGATTCGACGACTCCTCTTCTCCGACGTGATCAGTGCCTTCATGGCTTCACTATATAGCCAGCCTCACAACAGCAGCAAAACTCCCGTCACCATTTCCCCCCTCTCGAGTTTTCCCACCGGCGCGGAGCCACATCGACGGCGAGGTAAGCGAAGCTAGTGCTCCGGCCACCAGTTGACAGCGGTGGCGATTCAACTCCTTCTCTTCTCCGATGTGTTCAATGCCTCCTTCACGGCTGCTCCGATGGCATTTGTGAGTTCATTCACCCCCTTCTCTCTACTAGTTCTAGATAGATTTGTGAGTATGTGGTAGGAGTAGATCTGCCGATCTATGTAAGTGTGATGTTCTAGTAGCTAGTGGTGATGGATCTGAAGCATGCTAGGAGCTTTTTCATGTCGGCAACGATTGATTGCTAGTGGTGACGGATGGATTGGTAGTATGCTTGATGTGTAGTACTCCCTCCGTCCGGTAAAGAGTATACGTTTGGCTTCAAAATTTGTCCACAAAAGAGTGTACTTCTATCTTTCCAATGCACTTTAAAGTAGAAAAAAAATACTTCTCTCTCATCACACGGTAATTAAGACCAATAATAATCTACACATGATCTTCTTAATTTCTATATGCACTTAGCTCATTGGGGGTTGGTTAATTAAAGAGGAGAGAGATTGATGTCTTGCACTTTTCCAATGCATTTTTACTTGACTTCATAATTTGTCCTAAAATCTCTAGATGTACATTCTTCACCGGAAGGAGGGAGTATGCAAGTATTTGTGCTAGTTATTGAACTTCTTGCTATGATTTGAGCTGCTGTGTTGAACTAGATCATCCGTCTATGCATGTGGTAGTGCTCATTCGATTTGTCCATATGTCGTGTTCATTCACACTGTACATATTTAGTGGTAGTTCATATTGTCCATGTGTTGTGTGATGTGGTCTTGATGATGCTCCCGCTTGTAGGACATGAGCACGCAAGAGTTTAGTCAGGCCCTTGTCGTGTCCAAGAGCCAGTTCCCGGTGTCCTAAGTCAAGGACTCCCAGCCTCCCATCGACCAGATGCCCGTTGATTTAGATGTTTTCGAGGTGTCGGTTATGGTTCCTCCATTTGTGGCTTCAGCATTGGCTCAGCCCAGTGTTGCTACTCAAAAGTCGGCCACAAAGGATAAGAAGGACGGCAGGGGGAACTCCATGAAGTGGCAGCCTTTCCTGTCGACGCTCGTGCTTAACAAGATGTGTGAGATCGTAACTAGTGTGGCGAGGACTGACAAAGGCTTCAAGGAGGAACACTTGAACGTTGTTGCAAAGCAGGTGTTTGACTTTTATGGACAAGAGGTCACCTTGACCCAGGTCTACAACCACCTCAGCAAGTGGAAAGTGAGGTGGATCACAGTGTCCTAGCTCAGAGACCTGAACGGGGCTTTATGGGATAATGACACTTGCTCGATCATTTTGAAGGCAGAGCACTGCCAAGGCCACACCATGGTTAGCCACGAACCATGTCATTCTAAGTCACCACCTATTTAAGCCTTTGTAGCATGCCATTCTAACTAAACACTCTACTGTGTTTAATTCTTAGCTTCACCCCAAGCACGCACAGTTTCTCAATACACCCATCCAGAACTACCACCAGATGCAATAAATCTTCTCTTTTGCGCTGGCAACCGGCTAGCATGCCCTGGGCTCCAATCAGCCGCTGAACTCGCCTAGGCCCAAGTATCTAGACACCCAGGAGTCAGAGACCATCAACCTTGATGGTCCTGACAAGGATGGTGATCATGTTTCCGGTGCTTGATAGGAAGAGGAAGAGGGGAGCCTTGATGAAGGACGAGCTGACCGTCTTCACCAGCATGACTCAAGGCGTGAAGGAGGTCGCCACCGCCATCAGGGAGAGCAAGCCGGTCGACGTCCACCTTGAACTCTACATCATCGTCATGGACCAAGGCGGCTTCATCCCAGAGGCTCTCATGGCGGCTCTCAGCCACCTGCTGGACAACAAAGCCCAGGGGGTTGGGTTGTTGCCATGGGAGACGCCCATAGAGTGCTCTGGCTGAGGGCCTTGCAGGGCAAGCACTACTGCTAGTGTTGTTTCTGCTGGTGGTGACGGCGTGCATGATTCTCGACGGCGATGGCGATGTGATGACAACGACGATGTACATTTTGTGGTAGCTAGGGCTTGATAAACTCTTGATGTTGGCATGTATATTTCAATGAGGTGGTATATTAACCCCTCACGCCGATGGCAAACTTGCGGTGGTAGGACACCACCCTCTTTTGAATGTGGTGGTAGGATGACACCATAGTAGTGATAGGATGAACTTGCTATGCCATATGATCATGAATGCTTACTCATGTTTCATGTCTAGTGTTCTCATTGGCCATTGCTTGTTGCTTGGTCTGTTGCTCTTCTGCAATGCTAGAAAAAGTGATATGTGGTGTTCCACGTGAGGGTTTCAGGGGTTTACAGTTCATGGGAAGCATACAATACACAAGTGTCAGGTTACAACAACAGCTGCCATAGAGGGTTTAAGACAAGGCATGCAGCAGAGGATTTACTCCAAGGCCGTGCTCAAGCAGGCATGCAATGTTGAACTTGGAATTGCGGATCTACACTTTGGGCCGAAGAACTTCATCATCTTCGTCCAGTTCGTCATGGTTGTAGTATTGTTTTGTTGATGTGATTGGTGTGATGGTTTCTAAGGTGTAGTAGCGGGTAAGCTCACCATGAAGGGTACAAAGTGACTACACCTCTATACTCATATGCAACCAAACACCGTGCGCCAGTATAAGCACAGCCTATGCGAGCAAGCAAACACGGTGCATAGAGGTGTTACTACGATGCAGGCAGCCAAATAACATGCAGATCTATATAGATCCTAAAGGGATCTTCAGTTTGGATGGAACACCAAAAATACAAACAAAGTTATAGCAAAATAAAGAGAGCTCGCTTTAGATTCAGAGTTGTCTGCACGGACAAATGTAAATTGGTTTGGGTTTGGGGTTGGCACTTTTTGGCCCTCATCTGAGGCGCTGGAACACACGACACGGCGCACGTCTATGGAAACGGAGCTGCTAAAAATCAGTCGACCGAGTCTTCGCGAAGTCTCAGTCGACTGGTGAGCCGTCCGATCCGTTTGTTGCTTGTAGATTCAGGCTGGGTCATTTTTGTGCCTTTTTCGGCCTGTCTAAGGCGCGGTGGGCTCGGACTAGTCAGTTCGCCTTTTTCTACGTCGAAGCGCGGCCGAGGGTGAGCGTTTTGCTCTTTCGTGGGCTGGGCTTTTTTGTTTGTCTGTTTCTATCTTGATTTTTTTTCTCGGTCCGCTTTCTTCTTTTTGACGTTTGTTACAGGGGAGGGGAAGCGGCCACCGGTGGTAAATTAGAGGAGGGGAAGCTGCAGTCATTCGTCTCTATCCATTCCCCTCTCCCCCCCTTCTTTCTCTATCACTTTTTACCTCTGTCAAAATCTGAAGATCTCTGCAGCAAACGAAGGAATTGCTGTGCTGCTCAACGTCCAACGAGAGTATGGGGGACGCTGCTGATGGAGTAAGTGCTACCCCCCTCTTTTTCTTCCATCTTTGTTTTTCCATTTGATTTGTTGGACGAGAGTAGTAGATCTGAGGGAGTTTTGGGTTCCATTTTCTTGTTTTTGTTGGGCGAGAGCAGTAGACCTGATTTGAAGCATAGAATCGATCCTTTTTTTATTCAAGCAGTGATATGTAGAGTGTCCTCTTTTTTGTATGTGTTGAGGATTATTACTGACCCAGACCACCTCATTTTTTGTTACTGAACCCAAACCCAACCCCCCTGAAATCAGTAGCATGTTTTTGTGAAATCAGTAGAATGGCTGAGGATTCCTTTTTTGTTTGTGGAATACAGTGGCTCAGTCTGTTGTTTTTGTTATTTTTTAGATTGTTTAATGAAACCCCTACTTATTTTACTGGAATCAAGAGAGATACTTACTGAATCTATCATTAGGGGAGTGGGTATCTTCTTTTGTTTTTTCAGATTTTGTTATGGGACCCTATTCTTAATCAGTAGCATGTTTGTGAAATTACTGAACCCCACCCCCCTCATATATATTACTGAACCCAAACCCATCAAAATGAGTAGCATTTTTGTGAAATCAGTAGTATGTTTTGATTATTTTTTTGTTGAATGGAGTGGCTTAGTCTGTTGTTTTAGTTTTAGTTTTTTAGATTTTAATGAAACCCTATTTTTGTTTACTAGAAAAAATAGAGATAATTTACTGAATCTATCAATAGAGAGTGTGGTATCCTTAATTATTTTGTTTTTTCAGATTTTTCATATGGAACCCTTTTTTATTAATGAGTAGCATGTTTTTTGAAATCTTTCCCCTGTAATAAGTTACTGAATATGTCACTAGGTAGGAGGGGGCATGTTCATTTGTTTTTGTCATATTTCTGGCTGAAACTGTATTAATCAATAGCATGTTCAAAACTCTCTTGTTTTTCTGGAATATAAGAGAATGATTACTAGATTGAAGCATAGAATCTGAGGGCATATTTTTTGTCCAAATTTTTTTATTGATTGAAATGTTTGTGTGCCTAATTCAGTAGATATGAGGGGATCTTTTTGATTCGGATTAAGTTCAGAGTACTTGTCTTCTAACTTGGTCGCAATTGTGGGGATCTTTGTTTTTGTCGGAGGGGGCGGCGTCGAGAGAGAGAGAGGAGCCTAGTTGCATGCTCAACTTTAGGCATGCAACTGCATGTCTTATAACTTGGTTGCAACTCGAGTTTTCATTTTTGTTGTACCAGTAGAGGGGCCAGTTGCATGTCCCACAAAGGCACGCAACTACATATCTTCTAACTTGGTCGTAACTGGGAACCTTTGATTTGTCGGAGGGGCGGCGCTGAGAGAGAGGGGGACAGTTGCATGGCCCACACTAGGCACGCAACTGCATGTCTTTTCCCAACATGGTCGCAATTGCATGTCTTATAACTTGGTCTCAACTCGAGTTTCATTTTTTGCTAGATGAGGAGAGGGACCAGTTGCATGTCCCATACTAGGACACGAAAAAGCATATCTTCTTACTTGGTCGCAACTGGGGGACCTTTGTTTTTGTCGGACGGGGTAGCGTCGAGAGAGATAGGCCCAGTTGCATGTCCCACAACAGGCACACAATTGCATGTCTTCTAACTTGGTCGCAATTGGGTGGGCCTTTGTTTTTTGTCGGAGGGGGCGGCGTTGAGAGAGAGGGGCCAGTTGCATGTCCCACATAGGCACGCAACTGCATCTATTGTAACATGATCGCAACTAGGGACCTTTGATTTGTCGGAGGGGCGGTGTCGAGAGAGAGGGGGCCAGTCGCACGCCCCACACTAGGCACGCAATTGCATGTCTCCCAGCATGGTCGCAACTGCATGTCTTATAACTTGGTTGCAACTCGGTTTCAATTTTTGTTGTACGGGGAGAGGCACCAATTACTTGTCCCACAACAGGCACACAACTGCATGTCTTCTAACTTGGTCGCAACTGGGGACATTTGTTTTGTCGGAGGAGGCGGCGTCGAGAGAGGGGGGCCAGTTGCATGTCTTATAACTTGGTCGCTACTCGGCTTCCATTTTTCTTGTACGGGGAAAGGGGCCAGTTGCATGTCCCATAATAGGACACGCAACCGCAGTCTTCTAACTTTGTCGCAACTAGGGACCTTTGTTTTGTCGGAGGAGGCAACATCGAGAGAGAGGGGGCCAGTTGCATGTCCCACACTAGGCACGCAACTGCATGTCTTCTAACTTGGTCGCAACTGGGGACCTTTATTTTGTTGGAGGAAGAGGCGTCGAGAGAGAGAGAGAGAGAGAGGGCCAGTTGCATGTCCCACACTAGACACACAATTGCATGTCTTCTAATTCCGGCATGGTCGCAATTGCATGTCTTATAACTTGGTCGCAACTCGACTTCCATTTTTTTGTTGTACGGGGAGAGGGGCCAGTTGCATGTCCCACACTAGGCACGCAACTGCATGGGTTCTAACTTGGTCATAATTGGGGACCTTTATTTTGTCGGAGGGGGCTAGTTGCATGTCCCGCACTAGGCACATAATTGCATGTCTTCTAACTTGGTCGCAATTGGGGGGCCTTTGTTTTTGTCGGAAGGGGCGGCGTTGAGAGAGATGGGGCCAGTTGCATGTCCCACTACAGGCACGCAACTGCATGTCTTCTAACTTGGACGCAACTGGGGGACCTTTGTTTTGTCGTAGGAGGCGGCGTCGAGAGAGGGGCCCGTGTTGAGTGATGCCAACAAATGGTGCAAATTGGCATATTGTAACAGTTCGTCTTGTATGTCGTGCCAAAACTCAAACAATCACCATATAACTGATACACTTTTATCGAGTAGCCATCCGACCAGGATAAGCACAACACCTTGTTGATGTCCTCATCAGCAACTTTGAATGCATAGTAGAAATTTGTGTATAACACAAGCTGGAAGCTGCAGAGTTTTATAGATGGCCATGGTTATAACATATCAGAATAGAAGATGCATAAGCAATCATCAAAGTTTCACCTGTTCTTGTTGTCCTGTTTTTATAACACAAGCATCAGTGAAGTTTGTGTTTTTGATAAAAGGAACTAAAATTGTCTGATGATTTGTGCTAGTGGCTATAATGTTTGTCCAGTTCATATCCTTAGTTTTTTCTGCCTTTTTTTTGTTTTTTAGTCCCCTTGTTCACAACACTAATGTCACATATACATTTTGTGAATACAGCAGCACACGAGCACTGACACGGATGAGAAAGGAAGCGACCCTGAAAATAAAACAGACAACTAAAATGCAGAAGGCAAAGAGCGATGTCTTGGAGATCCAGCGTTAGAAGAGAAAGGATATCATGAAGAAATCACTGACACAGAAGCATGAGAGGGTTCGCTTTTTGAAGAAGTTGCTACAATGGTTAGTAACCTTTTTCTATAAATATTCATGATTTTTTTAGTTTTATTTAGTTGAAACAGTGGGTTAACTAGGTAACACAGGATGTTAACTAGCTGTGTCGCCGTGTCTCCATACTCATGCTAAAGTTTAAACTAGCTAATACATGAACTTTTGTTAACTAGCTACTTAATGCAGGGAAGTTAACCAGCCGTGTCAACATGTCTATGTATTCTTGTTGAAACTAGGAAGAGGAGCATCTGCAAGCTGCTAGTCAACTTTAGTACTAAAATACATCTATAAGTTGATCTGATCAATTCCATGAACAATGGACAGCACGGTTCTGTTTAGCTAGCTCTGAACAGCAACTCCCCTCCTCGTATGTACATTCATAATTTTTTTGTATCGATATTGGTTGGGCCTGGCCTCCAACTTTTTTGTTCAATAACTTTTTTCGAATGTGTGTACAAACAAACAAACAAATCATAACCCAGCCCATCCCAAAGTAGCAAACAAACAAACAGAAAACGAAAATAAGCCCAGTTTCTAGCCGGATACAACCTAGCAGTACAAGAGCTAGTAAACAGGCCTAATCTACTCGTGATGACGTCAGCCGACTGAGACCTAGACAGATCCCTATGGAAATAGCTGTGGCACGGACACATGGAAATAGCTTTCGGGCTATCATGCTTGGAAGTTTGTGTGAAATGAAGGACAAAATCTGGATAAAGGCTCTCGAATTCCAGCGAATCTTATTCTGTACATACATACATACATACATACATACATACATACATACCATGCAATCATCTACTAGCTGGACACCTGTCTGCTCCGGTTACATCAGCCATTGTCATCATCATCAGAAACCAAAACAACCTCAAATCACAAAGGGACTGTATTTTTCCGCTCTACGGGGCAAGAAAGCGCAAACGGAACCAAATTAGGCCGGCAGGCTTACATGAAAAGACGGGGAGCGGAGGCGGGAGAGCCTAGTGCCAAGCATGTGCAGCGAGCCAAAGGCACGCCCCTCGAGCTTCCCAACTGCCACAGTACTACAGTAGTAGTACCACCACAAACTAAAACCCCATTTGTGTACCACACCACCCATCCCTGTTCCGGCCAAACATGCTACTACTACCGGTGGATTTGGGACGCTAATGCGTGGACAAACCCGAAGGTGCACAGATTCTCTCGGGATAGCCACGCTCTCGCCTCGCTGATGCCCGAGTAAGGCCAGTTCTTTTGGGCGATTCTCCCGGAATCGCCCCCTCCCTAGCTTCTTTCAGAATCACCACTTCATATATTTTTTACAATCCTATTTAGTTAAGGTCTAATTATCTAGGATTGTAAAAAATATATAGAGTGGTGATTCTGGGAGAAGCTGGGGAGGGGGACGATTCTGGGAGAATCGCCGAAAAGGACTGGCCCTAAGACACCGGCATAAGGCCTCTTGGTCGCCTGGTCACGTGTACTTTGGGGCTAAAATTAAAAGGGGTTACTGAAGCTGCCTGCGTTTGGCGTAGCGTGATGAGAGGTGAGCTCGACTCTCAGAGACCTTGATGGTTCCCTGCCATACAAGTTAGGACAAAAAGAAATACAGTATATGTTGAGAGATGTACTTATAGCACATCAAGGCGCCTTGTTTGAGCCTTTGTCATGCACGATCCGTCGACATCTTGGCGAGATCAAAGCGGCTCCAAAAATGGCCCGTCGACGCTGACAGTTTGCGTGACGTCTTGGCTGTGCAACTGGGGCTTCGGTGGTGGTCAAAGGCAACCGCTTTGTACCGCCCGGTGATGGACGATCACACATTTCACACTCACTCACACACACACAAGATGAGCAGCAGCATCTTTGGCTGATGGGCTTGGTCGCCCTAGCTAGCCCAGTCAAACACAGTATGTGTGCATGCAGGATGATGACATTAGCAACGGCAGTGGATGCACTGAGATTCATAGCGTGGGGACTGTGGGCGCAAAGATCTTCTGCTACTGTACTGTTCTGTACAGCCTGAGCATGTAGCAGTGCTGGCTAGCCGGGCAGATGTGAGTGTACGTCGTATATTCACACAGATACGTCTTCTTTCTTTCTTTTTGTTTGTTTATTATGTGTGTGCCCTGACCTTAAAATATGGCTGGTGTGCTAATTGTCTTGGTTGCCACTAAGTGCCATCATTCAGATCAGACGGCAAGGAAAATGTAATAAATATCAAAAGCTCATCTCCGAAAAAGCGGAAAGCCGATCATGCGGACCTGAGGAAAACACAGATTTGGACAGGCATTATGATCCCATGCCCCCTTGCTCCGAGCTTTATCGGACACGCTTAATTTCTTCCGCTAGTGCGTGCATCCAGAGCTTCGAGGGGGCAAGCTGTGTCTGAAATTACCCAATAATTATGCCGCCTTTTTTCTCTGTTTAAGGGTGGCATCTCATGAGTGTTCATAGTCATAGGGATAAGCCCGGAGATGGTCTTTTGATGGCCCCGTATACGTACGTTTGTGCAGTCTTTCTACTATAGCACACGTACACGGGGCATACACAAAACACAAGGAAAAGCGGGCGGGAAAAGGGGAGAGAGGAAAAGGTGTGGTGTAGGGGGAGGGGGAGGGGGGGCAAAGGCAGCACAGCAAGGCAAGGCAAAGCAAAGCAAAGGCAAAGCACCCCTCATTTCACTGAAAAGAGAGGTCACGTCTTTCGTGCTCGTGCTAGCTAGACTGCAATGATTTCTGGCCCCGAGGAGGGAGGGGGTATGGGCATGGCCATTTGATTTCTGGCCAGGCCTCCCTCCCTGCCGTCCCTGTGGAGAGAGAGAGAGAGAGAGAGAGGTGGCGCATCATCAGAATAGGTCACCATCCCCCTAAACATCACCCCAAATCTTCTGAATTGGTTGCCTCAGGCACAGCTTGTACTCCACCACACATCAGTACATACACATACATGCCATGCTTGCTTCTGAATCACAAGTAAGTACCATGCGATGCATGACATGACAAGGCCTAGCAAGTAGTATGGGCGGGCTGCCATGGATTCCATATCATATTCGAGCCGCGAGGAAAATACCTGCCATTTGCCCGGGAAAAAAGCTTTGCCTCCACCACCGGGTGCCTCCGCAGCCATCCATCCATCCATCGATCTATCCTGTGGAGTACTCCTTCCTCTCCTACATGGCACTGTTCATATGATGCCGCCTACTGATTTGATACGAACTGAGCTGATGTGCGCGAAGCACCACCCAGCCACCCAGGAGGGACGCTCGCCTTCTACAGTAGACGACAGCGCCACCGGATGACGGCTTGCGTTGTGTTTATCTTCCCGACTGTCACTGGGATTTCACTCGCTTTTACCACCACCTAATCTGATCCTCGATTGATTGATTCTCCATCCGTAATGCATGGTGACCAAGGTTCCCTTGTCCATTTGCTGCACACACTTCAGGCAGGCCGGGCGGGAGGGAGGCGCTTCCTCCCTGTCACCTTCCGGGCCTTCCTCCGGCCAAAGATACTTTTGATCCCTTGTTTATTCCCCCCAATGGAATTGGCGCGCTGACACACGCCTCCCGAGCCCCTTGTCCAGCCGCGGAATTCTTTTGCCGCAAGAATCCCTCAAAGGTGTTGGCCGCCGGCCGTGGTGGTCTGTGACAGTCAGTCGTGGCGCAGTACAACCACGCTCTCCTCCGATAAAGCTAATGCCTTTCTCGGATGGGATCAATACTAATCTGCTCCTTTTAGGGTAGGATTAGCCTAGGCCACTCGAGTTAGCAGCCCACTCTCACTGTTTTTCACAAGTACTAGCTTGGGTTTTCACACAGGCCCCGAGAGAGAAGGCCAGGCCATAAAAGGGTGGAAAAGAAGAATTTTCTCGCCTCCTCCCTTTGCCTTGCTCCGATATTGAGGTCCCTCCAATATTCTACTCCTACTCCGACGAGCGAGCGAGCAGGGGCCAGGCGGCAGGCATGTCTGCCCCCTCCCTCCCTCCCCTGCTTTTGTACCTTTGCTTGGAGCCAGAGCGCAGGCATCTTCCTTTGTGTCATTTGCTGCTGACAACACATCAGAGGTGAGTGAGGTGAGGTGAGAGGCATCCCTCCCTCCCTCCCTCCCTCCCTGCCCACTGCCGCTGCCACTGGCAACTTCACTCGACTGCTTGTGCGAGAAGAAAGGCTGCGAGCGCGCTTCCTTTCCTTGGCCTCACCCTCGCCCTTTGCTTGCCTGCTTCCATGTTTGAACACACACCAGCCAGCAGCTCCTAGCCAGAGAGAGAGAGACCTTCCCTGCCAATGGAGGCGGTTCCCCTGCTGCTGCTGCTGCTCCTCTTCTCCTCCCCTCTCGCGCCGGCGCCGGCCAACGGCCTCCTCTCGCCCAAGGGCGTCAACTATGAAGGTTAGTTGATGATGCTCCTTCCTCAAATCAAGAGCCCTACTGGTTATTCTTTGGCGTCTGTGTGTGTTTTCTTTGGTTTTCTTGCATTGGAGCTCGCCACCTTGTTTTGTTTGTATTGGATTCTTCTCCCGGACCAAGAACTACTGGCTCTTCTTCCTTTGTTTGTTCCTCTTGCGCTGGCGACTGGTGTGTGACACACTGGCAATCTCTCTTCTGTTCTACTTGCAGTGCAAGCTCTCATGACGATCAAGAACTACCTCAAGGATCCCCATGGCGTGCTCAAGAACTGGGACCAGGACTCGGTGGATCCTTGCAGCTGGACCATGGTCACCTGCTCCCAGGAAAACCTCGTCACCGGCCTGTAAGTTTCCTGTCGCGGCTAGGCCATGGTTCCATCACATAGCAATCATTTCCGTCGCAAGTTTTCCTTTGGATCCTAACCCTTTGTCATCTCTCTCCCGTTTCAATTTGTTCTCTCAGGGAAGCCCCAAGCCAGAACCTCTCTGGCCTGCTCTCCCCGAGCATAGGCAATCTGACCAATCTCGAGATAGTGTGAGTTTCTCCTGCCATCATTAGCCTTGCAAACCACCACTGTATGTCTGTTCCTTTTTCTCTTGAGAACACATGGGAGTATGCTTCTTTTGGGCTGGAAGAGATCTTCCTTACCTTTTCTTCTCTCCCTCTTCTCTTGTTCACAGCCTGCTGCAGAACAACAACATCAATGGCCGAATCCCGGCAGAGATTGGCAGGCTCACGAAGCTTAGGACGCTTGATCTCTCCAGCAACCACTTCTCCGGCGAAATCCCCGGCTCCGTGAGCCGCCTCAGGGACCTCCAGTACTTGTGAGTGCCCTTCTCTTCTACTGTGCCACTGCCAGCCATGAATGAATGATAGAATACTCTGAAGGTTTCCCAATCATGGCCTGTTGTTCCAACATGAGCCATGATACATGCCAGTGGCTCTTCTCATTGTTTGCATTGTGCTGCCTGCTAACAGGAGGCTCAACAACAACACCTTGTCCGGCGCATTCCCTTCGTCGTCGGCTAATCTGTCGCACCTTGTTTTCTTGTGAGTATCCTCTGCTTGTTTTGCTGTTGTTATGTGGTTGTGTACTGCTCTGTGGTGCTCTGCTCACTGTCAGACGGACTTCCCAATTCTCAGGGATCTGTCCTACAATAATCTGAGCGGTCCAGTTCCAGGGTCTTTGGCAAGGACATTCAAGTAAGGCCGCAGTACTGCTGTGTCATTTTATCTTTGACCAAAGTACCATCTCCAGTGGAGACATGTTTACCATAAATAAGACTGACCTTATGGGAAAATTAATTGGTTTTCTTGCAGCATAGTAGGGAATCCACTGATCTGCGGAGCAGCTACAGAACAAGATTGTTATGGAACTTTGCCCATGCCGATGTCCTACAGCCTGAATAACACACAAGGTTTGCTCAGTCAGTCGATCTCATCCATCGATGATTAATTTCTACCCTGCACTGATATCATATAGATGGTAAGTGTTGTAATAACAACTCTTTTTACAAAAAAGGTACCATACTGCCAGCAAAATCTAAGAGCCACAAAGCCGCAATTGCATTTGGTTCTACGATAGGCTGCATCAGCATCCTTTTCCTAGTTACGGGATTGCTGTTCTGGTGGAGGCATAGGAAAAATCGGCAGATTCTTTTCGATGTCGATGGTAAGTAAAAAGTCTAAAATTACTCACCGAGCTGATAATGGCCAGATGCTTGTTTTGCTTGGGTGGAATCAGTTACTGAGCGTGTTGGTTATTTTGCAGACCAGCACATCGAGAACGTAAACCTTGAAAACCTGAAGAGGTTTCAGTTCAGAGAGCTCCAGGCTGCAACAGAGAACTTCAGCAACAAGAACATGATAGGAAAAGGCGGTTTTGGAAATGTTTACCGAGGGAAGCTCCCAGATGGAACTATAGTAGCAGTCAAGAGGCTGAAAGATGGAAATGCCGCAGGCGGGGAATTGCAATTTCAGACTGAAGTCGAGATGATCAGCTTGGCAGTGCACCGGAATCTCCTTAGGCTCTGCGGGTTCTGCATGACTGCAACCGAGAGGCTACTGATCTATCCATACATGTCCAATGGAAGTGTTGCATCACGCCTGAAAGGTAAAACACATCAGAATTTCAGGATGGTTGTTTCTTAAAACATAAATCTGAATAATCACAAGCTAGTGACATAGCCACCATTCATCAACAGATATAAGTTGGTCTTGAAGGATTATTTTTTTCTGAGTAACTGACATTCTGCCAATGCTCGTTCGAAACTTCAACTTGAAAAAATGATTACAGAAAGATTTGCATTTGATTCTCACATTATATTTCTTCTCCTTTGGGCATAGCTTTAGAACAAAGAATCCCACATGACCAGATATTAAATTTCGTTCTTACATAACCAATTACAGGGAAGCCACCACTGAACTGGATCACCAGAAAGGGAATAGCCCTCGGTGCAGCAAGAGGCCTACTATACCTGCACGAGCAGTGTGATCCCAAGATCATCCACAGGGATGTAAAGGCAGCAAATGTACTGCTCGATGACTTCTGTGAAGCAATTGTTGGAGATTTTGGGCTTGCCAAGCTCCTGGATCACCGTGACTCGCATGTCACCACAGCTGTGAGGGGAACTGTAGGCCACATTGCCCCAGAGTACCTCTCCACGGGCCAGTCATCTGAGAAAACTGATGTCTTCGGCTTCGGGATCCTGCTGCTAGAACTGATCACCGGGCAGACTGCACTTGAGTTTGGAAAGTCATCAAATCAGAAGGGAGCCATGCTTGACTGGGTAAGATCATTGTCATACTCATATGGTACAGTGTGGTTTCATGCATATGATCTCATCATACTAGAGGTCTTACTTATATGGCATTGGCTTCTATTCAGGTGAAGAAGATGCACCAGGAGAAGAAGCT
The DNA here is from genome assembly GCF_018294505.1 of Triticum aestivum. NCBI lineage: Eukaryota > Viridiplantae > Streptophyta > Magnoliopsida > Poales > Poaceae > Triticum > Triticum aestivum. Next base: position 523,785,836 of record NC_057809.1, on the reverse strand, counting down.
CGACGTGCTTGTCGACAAGGGACTCGGAAGCAGTTACGACCACATTGAGCTAGAGGAGATGGTGCAGGTGGCGCTGCTGTGCACCCAGTATCTCCCCGGTCACAGGCCAAAGATGTCGGAGGTGGTCAGGATGCTCGAAGGTGACGGGCTCGCAGAGCGGTGGGAGGCGTCGCAGCGTACTGACTCGCACAAGTTCAAGGTGCCTGACTTCACCTTCGGGCGTTGCTACTCCGACCTGACAGACGACTCGTCGTTGCTGGTGCAAGCAGTTGAGCTCTCTGGACCGAGATGATAACACGACAGAGAGTTGAAGAAGGAAACATCATCAGTTGTTTCCAGCAGGACCTGTACAGCAAAACCTGCTTAAAATGGCAAACAACATAATGTAGCCAACATCTAATGATGCATTCTGTCAGGAAGTGTAGCACATCTCAGATGAACTGTACAAAGAAGAAGGGCACAACCTAGTTATCTAGGCATGGTATATTTTACATTAACAGATTCTGTAAACTGTTGGTACAATAAAGATGACAGAGCAATATTTTTTGAGATGCAAGTTTTGGTCCTTTTTCCCCCTTTTGTAAAATTGTTGCCATTGGATTGCAACAACCTGGCAGTGTCATGTTGTCTTCAACTGATAGAGGTCCAAACTCTAGTATACTTATTTCCTTTGTACTCCCTCCGTTCCTAAATATTTGTCTTTTTAGAGATTTCAAATGGACTACCACATACGGATGTATATAGACTTGTTGAAATCTCTAGAAAGACAAATATTTAGGAACGGAGGGAGTAACTTATAATCTAGCAAATCTTTGTCAAGAAAGTAGTGAACATGCTATGTGCATTTCCATCTCAATGCAACTGACATCATAACTTGATGGCAAAGATCTGCATTAATTTCTCTAGAAAAGAAGATCTGCATCAAATACAGCAGCAAACAAAAGAACAGGCATGAAACAACCACAGCAAATGGAATGAGGCTCTTGAGTGATTTTATGTTCCACCAGCATTGTCAGTGATATTGCCATGTTGACTTCTTGACAAACTCCACAGAGTCAACCCAGCATTGGACCATATTTCCTCGCTCAGCCACTGTATGATAGTGCAGGAATGTGGCTCGGGTGCAAGCTATTTTAATTCATATAGCTGGAATTTTGTGGATAGGTTTGGTTTGCGTTACCAGAAGGCCGTTCCAGGGCAAAGAGCTTCCAGTTTTTATTTGATGTGTTAATTCTATGTGGGGCACGGCTAAATAGTAGTCGCCCGTTAGAAAAGAGCAGTACGGTCACTTGAAGGACAGAACGAGCAGGCGACACGCTCCAACCTGGTTTTTCCCCCCTTTTTTTCTCCCTTCCGTTTCCAATCGACAGAGGCATCGTCATCTCCGGGGCATCAAACATGAAAAATCTTGGACTTTCAGAAAAGAGGATTTTCAGAATTTTAGGTCAACGTTCAAACATTTTGTTCAAACTTTTGCAAAGAAGACTTCCACAATTTTTTGGTGAAACTTATAGAAAGTGGACTTCCACAAAAAAAACTTTTCAAAAACGGACTTCCACAAATTTTTGGGTGAACTTTTGGAAACACACACACAAAACTTTCATAACATCAGAAAATCTTAGGCCCAACTTTCAGAAAATCTGGGGAAGCTTTCAAAAAATTCAAAAATAAAAACTTCAAACAAATTAGCCTTAGTGGATGCGGCAGCCCACTTTGTCACTGCGGAATCCGGTAGCCACGGGGACCTGGCCGGTGGTCGGATCCGGCTGAGCCCACCACGGGAGCGCCAGGATTCGTCTGTCATGGCCCATCACCAAGGGTACTATCGTGCCCCGCAACCGTGGGCTTTCTGGTTCGCTGTCGGGGAGTCCAGATGTGCCATGAAGGATCCTTGGACACAACGGCACTGTGGCTTGCCAGCTGTCGCAGGTGGAGTGCTAGCCATAGCCTAGTGTGGCGGTGCCACATGTAGCCAGCGCAGGGTAGCGACCATTGAAGTGTATATGTGGCTTGCCTAGCCCTTTCCATCAGTTCGGACTTTTGGTTGTGTTGACTAGTGCATGAAGCTTGACATGGTGTCAGAGTCTAAGGTCTTGAGTTCAAGTCCTGGTTTTCGCAAGTCATCCAAAAATTGTTGTTGTCCCCTCTGTGTCTACATATAGGCCTCTTGAGCCATACCTGAGAGGGGGTGTTGAAGTGTATGTGTGGATTGCCTAGCTCTCTCTCCATCTCACACGACATTGAAAATAAGCCACTAGAGCTACTAGAGAAGGCTATAGAGCTGAGAGGATAAGAAGCATGTGGAAGGGATAAGCGGATTAAGTGGATGAGAAAAAGGGAAGGGAAAAAGATAAGGTGGTGAGCAAAGTCGTTCTATGTGTGGTTCTTAGATCAGAACCAAGTGAGCAAATGCAGCGAATTCGTCAAACCAGATTCCTTCATTTAAGTACACAAATGAGAAAACTAACCTACACCAAACAGTCATGAAAATGAAAGGCAGGGAATAAGCACACAAGGGTTAGGCGGATCAGCACACACTGTGCACCCCATCTCAGTCTGAATGACATGCTCTACAGTTGGGCGTGATACACATACTCACTTTTGAAGAGTTATGCGCCTGTAAAATCGCAGCAAGTAGATAATAGGATAAGAGGGTGGAAAGCCTAAAGCGTGATGCAGCATGGTCATTTTCATCACAATTTTTTCTGTTCCTCTATTTATTAACAGAGATTTCCATGCAAAAGTTACAATTTCTGACCATTATAATAAGGAAATGATAGAAGACTTTAGAGTATATGTAATGCAGTGAAAGTAAGTCAAGGGAAGATGAACGACGACATACCAATTGATCAAAAGTCTCCTGTGTTGTTGTCTGGTGGTTTGAGCTCACCAATCTTGGAAAATTATAGGAGATGTATGTTACATGCACACACACAGAAAAACTTAGGCATTTCCAGTGCTGCCTATGGCAAGAGGAAGGAAATAAATGTGCTCAAAGCCAGCATGGTACACTGAATATTATTTTTAAGGATGTACACTAAAACTTGCTAACACCCTATACTATAATTCATAGTCATGGTTGGAAGTTGGGACATGTTTTTCAGTGATGTATCCTTGGCAGCCATGCCATTCACACCAGCACATGTGAGCTACTAGCAGTGAAGGATGCTAAGAGAATCCCTCACAAAGGGTGGACAATGGGCCAAAGACAACCCTGATGTGTTCTTATAATTCAAACTGGCATGACCCTACTGCAAATCAGTCACACTGAACTTCATATATTATCTATTAAATCTAGGCGCAAAACAAAGCAGTGTGCCACATCATGACATTCACCCGTCGTAATCCTATTCCAAATTTCCAATCCAACGAACCAATTGTAGAGAAAAAGGCTCTCAGTAGAGTGTTCATCACATCACATTTATATGAAACAATAGAGCTTGGTAATAATCTTTCCACACTAAATTGCAAACAGAGAACAGAATTACCACAACAGCACGCAGGCACAATCATGGTAACATATATGTAGTCCATAGTTATGCCACTTAGAAAAACGGTTACTGTTTTCTATCAGCTGTATGCATAGGAACTACATGTAGGGAAAGATTATCAGAGTGCTACTGTCTATGATGAGCATAGCTTGTATAGAAATTAAGATAGTATAGTCCTGTAAGCTTTTCTGGAACTGAATATATTCTGTACTCCAATACATCCAGTATAAGTTTGTTGACAGGCTTGAGTCTGTTTCAAAAGATCTGATGGACAAGATTTGCTCAATTATTTATAGTATTCACTATGTTCATATATGAAGCAAGTCGGCTAAGACTTCTGAACTTATTATGCAGCAGCCAAGATGATTATGTACTCAGATTATGAAGCCACCATGCAACAGTACCCACCTTGGCCATCCTATCTCAAAATAGTAACACAGTATTAGCCGTCCACAATCAACAGGAGTATATTTGGTAAATTTCAACTGTACTAACCACCCAACATCAAACTATAAATCATCGGTAACATGCTTAAGCTCAAGCCTTTTTTCTAACCACAATCAACAGGAGTATATTTGGTAAATTTCAACTGTACTAACCACCCAACATCAAACTATGAATCATCGGTAACATGCTTAAGCTCAAGCCTTTTTTCTAACAACAAGCTCTAAGTTTGTCTGTAAATTAAGCTCAAGTCTTTCAGCGAAGTTATTTCAAGACTTGGATCCATAAGAACAAGTCATTTCAAGACTAGCCTGCAATAACGCAAGCTAACAGCTAATTAACTGAACTTCCAGTCACAGATAGTCGAGTCATGGAAGAGATAGGTTAGAGATTTAACAAACCAAACCATATGAATAACTGCAGCGAAGAAAATGCAGAAGATGCCAGTAAATGCACTTCCTAGGCTGAACATCACCTTAGATATTTGCAGATCTATACGGTCCACTGAAACTATCTAGTGACATGGCAGGGTGCTTTAAAACTTTTCTCGTGTATCTTCCGCTTCCTGCCTCTTGATGAGGTTCCAAAAGGTAGAACAGCTAAGGGGAGTACGAACGAATGGCACAAAACCTCAGACTTTGGAATCCAGAGACCCCTTTTGCAAAAGATGTGCACAAAGAGAGCAAGGAGCATCTCCCACCCTTTGCCTGCTTTTGTTATACCACAATGCCTTCTAATTCTCCTATCTTTGGGTTTATTCCAGTAATCTAGTTCAAGAAACAGGCAGTTCCTTTTATACAAAATCTGTACGATTTGCTTTAGAAAATTCTTAGTGTGCCTATAATTACGAATTCATTAGGAAAAGATGAATACACATTCATCCCTAAAATGGAAACTAGCTAAAATACAACATAAAGTGTAACCCCTTATACATTAGTAAGTCTCCAAACTGGGTCTCTCAAATGTTTTGACTCCTGCTCAATTAGATGATTCCAAATTACGTGAAAGTTGTTACCCTTTTATTCTCTACCTGTGCCAAATTCCAACGAATAATTGACAAAAAATGATGTAGTATTTGAGAATTGGCATCGAGACAAGCAGCGTAGCAGCAACATCCGCGTGCAACCACAAGATGCACAGCGGCATTCATCGCCCCCACAAATGACACCACCTGTCACTCACTGGATTCCACTGCCACCCTCCTATTAGTACTCCTCACTGAAATTCCAACACTGACTGCTTCTGCTCACTCCCAAGTAAGTTCAAGAAAAGGATCAAAGGCCGCGGGAGAAGAGGAACATGAGAAGATATGTATTCTCCTGAATAGGACACACTAGAGACTAGCCAGAGTTTTCGGTAAGACCCCTCCACCTACAAGTTGCAAGATTTATATGTTCATGAATTGCAATTTCAACAGCAACCTTTTGGAGAACGAAGCTGGAAGGATAAGTTTTCCATGGGCCAGGCCATGCGATGGATGCCATGCAGCACCAAGCGCAGTATACTGCTGTGCTGATGCTGCATATCTCTGTGCATCTTGTGACACACAGGTTCATTCTGCTAACCGTGTGGCATCACGCCATGAGCGTGTGCGTGTCTGCGAAACCTGTGAGAGTGCACCAGCGGTGCTGGCATGCCATGCAGATGCAGCAGCACTATGTACCGCCTGTGATGCACAGGTGCACTCTGCCAACCCAATTGCTCAGAGGCACCAACGAGTGCCTGTGCTGCCACTCCCAGCTGTTGCCATTCCAGCTGCCTCTGGCTTCGCGGAGGCAGAAGCTTCTGTCACTGCCCATGGCGATAAGGAAGAGGGAGAGGAAGTGGACTCTTGGCGCCTCAGAAGAAATTCTGATGACAACAATTGTGCCAACAAGATAGATCGATACTACAACCTTGTCGGATACAATATGTATTACAACAACATCACTTGTGACCCAAGACCAGAAGAACAATACAGAATGCAAGAACAGCGTGTGCAGAACAGGTACATCGAGAAGCAAGGGTGTGAGTGTGTAGTACCTCCACAAGTCGTCATGGCAAGTGAGCAGCAAGAGAGCGATTATGGAACTAGAGGAGCAGGGCAGGCTGCCTCCGTTACCGCTATCACCAGTACCTACACAGCTTCCATCAGCAATGACGTGAGTTGATCTATTACTTTGCTTAAATTATCATTCGGCGATCTATTTATGTTTTGAGTTCGTACCACTTCAAGGCAGCTCAGGTTAGTCCATTTCTGTGTTAAAATAATATATCAAACAGATTGATTGAATTAATTATTGTCACATCTCACTTAGGATACAAGATGCAGATTATTTGCCTATTTTCTCCTTCCTCTTTTATCTCTTCTCTGCTTTTTTTCGATCTTCTAGGTCAGGCTTTTTAGCTTGATATTTTCCGCAAGTTCTTTTCCCACATACTGTATCCAAAAAGGAGCTGTCCAACAGAATGTTTGATTGCTCTTTATTCCCTCAGACCTAAAATAATGCAGAAGTCACAAAAAATATAAATGTAGAAATAACTCCGAGAGAACTTAGGCAGCTTGTTCCTCTGCAACTAGACTTTGAACTGCTGTTTTTCGAGAAAACGCAAAAGAGCTTGCGTTTCTTTGTATTGAAAGGGGGGGGGGGGGGGGGGTTAAATAGTTACAATCCTCCTAGTAGGCGGTTACAACTCTGGATGGTAGTCAATGGACTTTGAACTGCTGTTAGTTACTTAAGATCTCAAACTCATCTACCGACATATAAGTGCAGGTTTTATAGTTTGGGGGGTCAAGGTCTCAGTTTCATCTTATTGCAGGGTGTTCAAAACCAGCACTTCTCATATTATTGAAGTATTTCAGTGACTATTTGGCAATTCTATCTCAGATATCTTTCTCATCAATGGAGGTGGGTATAATACCAGACAACACCAGACCAGATATCTCAAACAGCAACATCCTGACTGGCAGTGAAGCCATGGAGCTCTCAGGCCATTCACTTCAGATGCCAGTGCACTTCAGCTCCATGGACAGAGAGGCCAGGGTCCTCAGGTACAAGGAGAAGAAGCAGACAAGGAAGTTTCAGAAAACCATAAGGTATGCAACAAGGAAAGCTTATGCAGAAGCACGACCACGGATCAAGGGTCGATTCGCTAAAAGATCAGATATAGAGCATGAGGAGGACCACATGCTGTCACCACCAGCCCTACCAGATACTAGTAGCTATAATACTGTTCCATGGTTCTGATGTAATGAGATAACAAAAAATGTGTTGACAGACACATGGAATGATGGACACCGTAATCATATGGTTCAATGCATTGTGCAAGTGTCCAAAATCTCTTGTAAATCATTTAAGTTTGCTCTGAGACCATATGAAGACAAATCATTGTGTGGTCCAACGTAAATGTGAAGTGTGACATAAGAGAAAACATCTAACAACAATTCAAGTATTTCACGCGATTATCAAGAGTAGCAACAAAGGTTGGGACTTCTACTGTTAGTAGCATTTTTACATGTCAAGATGAACAACTCTGCTTTGCCTTGGGTAAACAACATGGAGCATAGTAGTTATTAATAACATAACATATTTTGAACCACATAGGTCCAATATCAGTGATCTGCGAGGACATTAAATAAGAAACATCATGGCTTAACATTAACAGACACACATAACAATAAACCATGGTTACGCACTTCTGGGAGAATAATTACTACTATGGGCTAATGATATGTGCAGGTTCACACACAATTTCAATAACGGTTTACGACATCAGTTTCGAAACATGCAAAGGCACCAGAATGAGATTTCTTGGCTAGTGCAGTATGGATTATTAAATCCTTCTCTGAGAAAGGGGCGTAGTTGCACTACACTCCCTTGCTATGTCAAGTAAAAGTGATCATGAATTCTTTCTTTGAGAAAGGCACATAAATTTCAATATGCTGTCACGCTATGTTGAGCAAAAACAAATTGGCGTTGTATGTTGACCAATTTGATTAGAAACCTTGCAAAGATTTGAAAGTTTGAAGGGGGTAGAGGCAGATATATACACAGCTCATACTTTCCATGAAGTATTGTATCTGTGTGATACTATTCAGTTTGACCTAAGTATGCATAAATGTAAAATGCTCGCGTGACATCTATTTGGGAAATTCACAGAGAAGGACTAGCAGAACAGAACAATGATTCAGGGACATGGCACAGCATGGTAATATATCAGCTTTATATGCAATGATGAAACGGTTAATACAGAAACAGATCAACTAATCATCATGCTCCTCTTGACCTCCAGAATCTACACGGTTCAATCAATCCTCGTGTTATGTTCTTGAAAATAATCAATCATCACGTTCCTCGTCAGATTCCGAATCTAAGCAAAGGAGGAAAACAGTAAACATCACAACACATAAGCAAATCTGAGCCATATATTATGTGACTTAGACTGATGGATAATAAATGACCATAAATACAAGTATATACAAGGCTGAGACTGAAGTGACAGGTAATATATTAACCAAATTTAACTCGGAAAGAGAAACCTACCAGATCTAATGTCATCCCCAACATGCCCTTTAGACTGAATTTGCTTCACGAGCATTCGCTTCATTAAGACAAACCAATATATGTGTAGAACAAGGAGGGAGAACAGAAGACAGTTGAACACATAGTAGTATATCGGCCCATAAAATTTATGTCTCTCCTTGTTCAAAATATGAACAATTTCATAGCTGAAATTTACAGAAGAAATGCACAAGTTTTAGCGACATTCTAGAGTTACCTAAAGTATAGAACCCCATGTAAGAACAGAGTTACTGGTATGTACCTAGTGCTCCAGAGAATCCAGAATGGAAAATATATCAGGCGAAGGATCACCCAAGAAATGACGAAAAGAAGAAATGATACATCAGCAAGCAACTGGCGTCCACTGTACTTAGAAATTTTTCCAACCTCCAGGAACACATCACTTGCATCATGAACGGCAAGCACAACTGAACCCACTCGTGCAAACCTGTTAAGGAAACTACTCAGCTCAGAGTACCAAAGAAAAACATGTGCAGGCGTTCCAACAACTGCTAGTATTATTAAAAGAACTGCTAGTAACAAAGAAGCATAAAAAAAAGGCAGACAAATGCTTGATGTTTATGTTCTCTACCAGGAGATGACAATCAGCTGGGTATAACTATAAGATGACAATCCGACAAACAGAGTTGCATATCTAGCTACTGTATTCTCTACCAGGAGAAAAATACCAGCCACCAAAACAAGTAAACATTCGTAAATATCTTTTTACAGTTGCAATCCATGCTTGTTCTATCTATCCATCATTCTCCATTACATTCTAGAAGCAGAAAGCTGTTCCAAATCCACACTTTTCTCAACTATTGGCTCAATGAAGGCTGTCATGTAAAATCCCCCAAGATTATGGAGGTATGTAAAAGAAAGCTAGTAGCAGGCAAATTACTAATAAACAAGCAAAGCTTTTCTCTAGGGAACAAGCAATGCAAGCATGGATTAACAGTATATGATATATGCAGCTATATATGAATTGAGAGTATGGAGGAAATGTAACAGAAAGCTAGTACATGCAAATCTTACTAATACAAAAAGCAACGCAAATATGGATTAACAATATATGATATATGCAGGCATGCAGTTATATATGAACACTATAGAAAGAATAACCAAATGTATACACAGTTTGTATTGCGGAGTCTGCATTTTGTCATCTATATGTTACAGACCAGCAGGGATCTACCTTCCACATTCATTGGAAGATGCACAGGTTTACATGCGTGCACAACTGCCCAAATAGCCAAACACTGACATGCACATTCATTTGCTATTGCACCCTAGCAAGTATAATTCTCACCACTTGAATCATGACAAGAATCAGATTAGCTAAATAGTGTGCAAGTAATGATTGCAATGTATAAGAAGGCACTAAACTTGAATTAACATAAACCAGCTTGACAAATATTCAGATAGTTAAAAGCCTAATCACCTGAATATGTATGACATTACAATGAGAAATACAGATGCTATGTGATGAGTCATTGAAAGGCCAAAGTCTGAACGCCTTGTTTCCCAAAAGAGAAGGGCAATTATTGAGTACATGTAAAAACCAGCAGCATACATGTAAACCCCCTTTAGTTTAAACCTGGAGAAAGGAATGAATTTATTAATAATTTGGTACCAAAAAAGAACATTCTAATAAACATGGAGAAACTGAAGTTTATATTACTTCATTGTTTGATCTGGCCAAATCTGGTCTCCTGGTCCAACCCAGAAATTCATTGTGTTGGTGAACCATGGCTCGTTGTACGTCACAGCTAATGCCAGAAATTCCGCGGAAAGGAAATAAACGCCTTTCCAGGCGGATTCCTTAAACTTTCTGATCTTCATCCTCTCTGCATCTGTCTCGGAGCCAAGCCTCGCATCCCACTTCCCAAAAATCAGACGCCTTGCTAGCCTCTATACACAAAATACAGGTGATAGTTAGCTCATGAGTTTCGTCTACTATGACGAGCCCACATTTTTTCCTGAAAATGGAGTAACTCATAGAGGAAGATGCCAACTCGCAGGTAATAGTGTTCAGGTTTGTTTGCACAATTAAGTGGCCAGGTGCAGGAATGTGTGCATGCAGAAACTGATGCATCCCCTTAATTACAAACCCCCATTTCAACTCGGATTATTTTACCAAAATGATAAAACCCAGTCATTAACATTTTCACTGTCATGAGTCATGACAGCATTTCTTCGTTTAAAAACACCAGTTAATCATGACCACGCTAGCAGATGATCATAGATAGATTTATAGCAAATAATTACCACGAGAACTCACCGTCGGCACCCCATTCCCTTTAGAAACTACCATTTGTACTACTAGTAACAAAATGACTCGAGCATTACCTAGGTGTTGGATCGTGAGGGCAAACGACAAAGGAAATTATTCGAAACTGAGCGGGGCGGGGGGAAACTGTCTGGAGTGTCACAACCTCGAATGCGAAGCGGTCGAGGAGGAAGCGGGCGGCGAGGAAGAAGGTGGCGAATAAGGGGAGGGCCGCGAAGTCGGCGTAGGCGGGGTGGCTCTCCGCCTCCCAGTCGATTGACGGGACACCCATCGCGGCGGCTCGTCGTCCGGGATGCTGGCCCGCTGGGTGGTCGGCGGTCTCTTTTCTGCTCGAGACGAGACGGGCGGTCGGCGGTCGACGGAGAGGGAGAGCGGAGGCTATATGGTGCGCGGTGCGAGAGGAGGCGCCCGACGGTCTGGGTGACCGGCGCGGCGGCCGAAGGCGACGGGTGGTCGGACCGGACACCGGAGCCGAGATGAACGGCTGAGCCGGGTTCTGCTTCCTGGGGTTGGCGGCTCCCTGACCAGTAGTACTATTCTAATTTGACCGGCATTTTGGGGCTCTAGAATATTGGACTTTCCTCTTTTGTGGAGAGAATCTCGGACTTTGAAGTAGCGCTCCCTATTTTTCTTTGTTTCGATAAAAGATCGATTTATTTATTTAAGATGAAGCATCAAGAGAATATAAATACAATAAACATACACACTGGTCTCTGTATAAATAAAATGCACAAAACCAACATCAATGCATGCACTTAAAAATTAAGTCAGCAAATAGTAAAGTAGGCAAGGAAAAAAGAAAAAAAAACCAAAGCGATCAGATCCACCACTGGCAAACTACATCTCTACTTCTAATGAAGCAGTTGGTAGTCTCCGCCGGTTAATTTTGTCCCACCACTTTTGTCCGGGTTTTTTTCGTAGGTTAATCTTCTTAGATTTTTTTCGTCGTTTTCTGTATGGTTTTCTTTCGTATCTCAGGCCGCACGTAAGAAAACAGTCAACCAGGCTCATCAGATCTCGATCTGCTTCATCTCTCAAAGGACGCCCCAGCCCCGAGAGGAGCCGCCGCCGCCGGGGAACGAGAGGAGCCGCCGCCTCCAGGTCACCGTTGCCCTCGCCCTCGCATCCATACCTTCGCCGTCGCCCTCGCGCTCGCGGATCCCTGAAATGCCGCCGATCCGAGACAAGTCGTCGCCGCGAGGAACGAGACGAGCCACCGGCGCCGAGGAACGAGACGAGCTAGGGTTCCATACGCCGCCGCCGGTATCTCGCCCCCTCACCATGTACGCATCTCTCCTTTCCATCCCCATCTGAGACCGAAACCTACTCACGCCTCTCCTTGTTCGCCCACGCCATTGCAGTCCCAACCACGAACGCCGACGCCGGCTGTAGCCGTCACGCCGCCAGCCATCCATGCCTCGTAGCCGTCGCAGCCAGTGCTTCCCCACTGAACGAGCGCCAAGGAGAAACACCGCTGTCTTTCTACATGGTGGCCGCTCCCCTCGATCCCCTCCATCGCCTCCGCCGCCGCCGAGGTACGAGATCGCCTCCATCTTGTTCCTTCCCTGGCCACGCCCCTCCCAGTTTCTTCCCCTCATCCAGCTAGGGTTCTCACCCGCCGCCGCTTCCCTGCTGCTACCCGCCACCGGATGCCCTCCACGGACACCACCACCATGATGGCGGAATGAAGAGCAAGAGGGGTCGTCGAGGATGGGTGCCGTCGTGAGGATGCTGGTGCCCGTGTGCGGTGATGGCATTGTGGCGGAAGAAGGTCTTCTTCCTGGGGAGCCGCTACCAGCCTCCGTCTCCACCCGCGGCCACGCTAAAAAGACAGGTACGCCGCCGCGCCCTCGACATATTCCCTACTGCACGTATGGTCAAGCATGTATCGCTTATCTTGCCCCATGTATCGCTTATCTTGCCCCATACGGCCTTGGCAGATCTCAATACTTGCTTGCTAATGTGCATGTGTGGATGTTGCTGGTTGCTGCTGCTGTGCACGTCTGCTTGGTGTGCCCCTGCTGTTTTGTGTTCTCACCACCACATCCACGACAAATAAAATTTCTTAGTTTTCTTAGAATGGTGTGTGCCATGATCTTCATGCCCGGCAGGGTTTAAATTACGCCTGTGGACAACGGGATTTTGATGTCCAGTTAAACTATCACTTGGTTGTGCATATGCACTATCTATTAAACCGACAATCGTTGTTTTCAGGTTCAGGTTCGATATGTCAGGTCTGAAGTACGCTCCTGAGTTAAAGAAAGACCTCGAGAGACTCTGTAGGTACGGTGCTATTGTTAGTGTGTTGTTGTCAGTACTACTCCAATACTTCGGTGTGGGGTTGCATAGTACTCCAATACTTTAGTGTGGGGTAGTAAAAAATGTATTCGTGGTGGGAAAGCATCAGTCGTTCGTATTTGCAGAATATGGAAATCAACAAATATTACCATTAAGAAAGCATGCATGTTATAGTGAATACTTAGTATACCAGTCATATTTTCTTGTCAACATGCACCTATTTGGAGGCTTATCCGATATTATTGCAATCTGGTAGAACTAACATATACTACTTTACTGGAGCTAGCACCTCATGCATAGTTATTGTATCAACCAGAAAGAAACTTCCGATCTACCATTTTACAGAACCAAATTGTATAGTGAGTAATTGAAGTGAAGTTGTTTTGGGCACCCAAAGATAATTCTGTTTGTATATTCCTGCCACTTGTACGGTTACGAGAAGCTAAATTTTCTTTTTCTTTTTTATGTTCTATAAATTATTTCCATGGTTATCTCCGATACAGTTTTAAAATGACCTTTTTGGACCAATTATATTAGCTCAAGTAGCCATTTAGTTGAGTTCAAGTTCAGATTTGGCTGCCATCTTAGTTCAGTTCAGTTAGGAGCAACGTTTAGCATTCTAGCTGTATGATATGATGTCTACACATTTCCCTGTTCTCTTTTTGTGTACTGTAATTCCAGACTCTTTAGGTTAACCACTGCCACTAATTCTCTAATGGATATGCCATGTGCATAGAAAGGGTGCACCCTTTTTTCCTTATCTTCATCTGAATTAAATCCGTCCAGTGTGTATGCAGGAACTAAAGACATGTATTAGAGAATGAAGCATTCTTCTTGCTTATTGTTTGTCAAATGCTATATTAAAGCACTGTATCAATTCCATTATTATTTACACGAAGGGACGGATTAGGACCTGTGGGATCATGGCTCTTTCAGCTTGAACGTAAGCCTCTCCGGCTGTTGCATTTACATAATAATATCTTCATTTGACAATTATGTTTATTTTTCATCCTTTTTCAGAGTATTTGTGATGTATCCTTCACTTACCGTGCCACGGGGTTGTCGCGGATATTGGTGGAGGACTTGGTGGACTAGCGCAAAATGGAAATCTATAAAGAAGTGAAACTAATCAGCTATGGTTCTCCTGGAGTATTTGTGCAACCAGCAGGCCGCCCATGAGAAATATGATGTTCTTTATGCATTTAAAAAACTACTAAAGGGAAAGTTGTGAATGTGTAAGTTTTGCACCAGTAGATTCTGAATTATGTTGTTTATGCTTTTAAAAGATATACAATTCTTGAACCTTTTCAGAATTATGTAATCATCCCCTCAAACTCAGTGTATTGCAGAGCGTATGCGTCAGAGGCCAGTCGGCAGAGGTGCATGCAGGTTTGTGCTTGAGGGTGCACGCGAGCCGGCGGCTACAGGCAGAGGGTGCAGCCTGTGTGTGCGTGTTGTGGTCGCCTGATTTGATTGTAAATCGTGTAGAGCAAAGGCGGCTTCTGTGGCGCCGGAGCAACAATTTCAGTGAGCACATGGACTTGATGCAGGGAGGGTCGTCGAAGAGAAGGACGGCGGCCCAGCCTACACATGATGGAACACACATTGCCGACGATGCGGTACCAGGCCTGGAGAAGAGATCCCGAGGTATGCATGAAGCCTTCTTAGTTAGTTTTTTAGTTGAGCGACTGCATAACTGAAGAATTTTGTGTGTGTAGTCTTTCAAAGTTGATTCAGACATAGCCTTACAATTCAAGAGCAACAGTGTCTGAACTTTTCAAAATTATATCAATTATTGTACTGTTTTTGGATTGTTGACGAGAGATGTAGATTTGTGATACTGATTGCAATGAAATTTGGTTCAGTTATTCAGTGTTTAGGCATACAAGATACTATACTATAGCTTAGGATTAAAAAAATTGGTCGCTTTGCTTCATTCTAGAATGCCCGCCGCAGTACTGCTTTGCCACTATCTGCATGATATCCCTGGCAATATTTCTGGAAAGCATTACAAACTATATAAGTTTTGCCGTCACTGCTTGCCTTGCCTGTGCAGTTTTCATTCTTCTGCAACGACAGGGAGTATGTTATCGGTCGCAGGGTCTAGGCATCTAGAAAGACGTACTACTGCGCTAATAAGGTATCTGATGAAATAGTACAACTTTATATGTCAGGGTTCCTTTACGACAGGGAGTACGTTATCGGTCACGTGATTGCTTTTACAGCCATTTTCAGGGTTCCTTTACTACTGTACATGAGATGGAAACTCTTACTGTTTTTGTTCCATGTTTCCATTTGCAAATTTTCATCACGTGGTTGCTTTTACAGCCATCGCTGCTTTGTCCATATTTGGTTATGATGCACTGCATTCTATATCCATCAGTGCCAAGCATATTTCTCCTTTCTATCTGTAGTTCCTCGCACTAGATAAGCGAAGGACGATGCATACTATGATCCCTCCCTCTCTCTCTCTCTCTCTATATATATATATATATATATATATATATATATATATATAAATTCATGGTAGCAATAATCACTATGTACTGATACTAATTAAACTATACCTTTCAGGTGTTTGATGAAATGACCTTCGTCCGAAAATACTTGTCATCAAAATGAATAAAAGGAGATCACAATGTTGGACACGACCACCTAAGAATCAAATATTTTTAGTTGGAATACTATTTTAATGATCAATCACAATGTTGGACGCGACCACCTACTTATTCCCGAGACTTTAAGTCTTTGGTGGCTTAAGCACAATATGCCCGGCATATGTTCTACATCTGCGGCATGTAATGACCCTACTGGCATTTCAAGAGGTCTGTAAATACAACACTCTTCCAAAGTATTTCCAAGTAAGTGTTCACCTCGTGAGATTTATTAAATGTTTTAGATATCTCGCTTGTGAATGCTCATCGGTAGCTAATATCCCGAGTATTTTGATAACGGGTTTAGATCTGGACAGTTATTGAGCCTGCATTGATGAAATAGTTGACAAAGAAGGAACTGAAATGAGGTTATTGAGGCTGCATTTAAGAATTTTGGTTGATGAGCTGATATCTGACCAAAAACTCAAGAACTAGAAGCAAGCCTGACATCCTTTTTCTGTAATCGGTATATTCTCGGTAGCAAGCCTGTCATCCTTTTGTATCCACATGAGGCTTAGGGGCCGTTTGGATTAGCACCAACGTCGATACTATGAGCAGTGAGCAAGTCATGTATAAAGCAAAAACAAAATATTGGTCTGCTATCAAATGGTACATTTATTTGAACTCTAAGGGCAGGTTCAGGGTCTCATGAAGAGGGCATGTGTTTGTATTAGGTGAGATCTGAACTGATTCTGACTAATGTGAAATTAATTTTGTTGTTGATGGATCTGCAATTATTTATGTGCACAGAAGTGCTGTAGTTGAGAAGCCTGAGAAGAATATATCACTTAGGTACAGATTCGAGCTAGGGTTTTTCATTTTCTCCTTCCAATCCATTTATTATGCGATAATTTGCCCATAAAAGACATACATGATGGTCGTCGTTGGACAGACTATATTTGTTTACTTCTACCCATAAATTTAAAGTCCTGAACATGTATATTACACATCTCTTGCAGGATATATTAATATTAAACTATGTGTGCGTTCCACTGCATTCATCTATTTAAGGCATGATATTTGTAAGCTTGGTTCAGGCTGCCGCGCATCTATCTATATAATGCACAATATTTCTATGCTTGGTTCAGGTTGTTTCCGACAACCATTGGCAATCTGTCCCTATGTCATTCCTCTTATATATACATAAGAACTGTCTACACAGATCAGAGTGTGTGTATGAGGGTCGTTTCCATTTGTGTTCTGTTCCCTTTATTGTTTTATCAATGTAAAACCCTTGAAAAATTATCCATTCCTTTTTCACAGATCAGAAGGTTTTGCAGTTGACAAGCTTACAGGTTTGAGCACCCCAAACAACGGGGTGGGCCCTTTGACCTGTGGGTTCTGCTGGTACCAAGAGAAGGAGGTTCCTTTTAACCTGCAGGAGCTCTGCCAATGGCAGCGTGCTTTCCTTGACAATGATGTGGTACTGCACGTACACAACATGCAGCAAGTGAAATCGGCGCAAGAGGGCATCTTGCAAGCAGCACCAAATCCTATATTATGGGACCGAGTGAGTATCTCAAAGAAGAAATAATTTTTTTGATGTAGGAATATCTGTAGGCTGATTATGCTTTGATGTATAGATCGCAGTAGCACTTAGATAAAATATAAGTTCTTAGCCAGTTCAATAGTACTTTTGTCGAACAAAGCTCAATTGACATTACGCGAAAACCTTGAGAATACCTGAGGGGACAAGGCAAGTGTTGTTTGTAATGACTTGTGTTATGATATTGCAAAATAGATTAGACGGAAAAGTACATAGCATTGCCATGGAATATTTAATACTTTTAGATCTGCCTGTTCATATGATGGCATCCACAAAATCCTTTCTACCATGTGGGTGTGTTTGTGTTAGAGTTGTTTCACACAAATAGTCAAATTATTTTCTATGTGTATGCTTCTCCTTTTATCAACTTATGAGAAATTATATTAATGGGACATGCTTTATTTGCAAGATATAGATGTCTTGACTTGATAAAAGAACTTTATATCGAATGTGTTTGTGCAACTGAAGATGAGGCATGCTTTATTTGAAAAATTATATTGAGTGTGTTTGTGCGACTGGAGATGGAGGATGGCTTGTGCTCTCGCTTGTGCGGTTACCACGGTGCTCCAGCCATTATGAAGAGGTGTTGTGGCGGTGATAATGTGTTCCAACTTGGACGGCGTTGCCCCCATTGTGGTGTACGGTGCTAGAGATGTGTAGTGCTATGGATGAAAGTCATGTGCAGCTTAGGTCTGTGCCGGTGGCGACGACGCATGTGGGTGCCGTTCCACTCCTTGGAGGCGTCGTCGAGGTGTGTCGGCATCTTTCCCCTCACATTGGTGTTTGGTGGTTGTCTCCGGGCGAAAGCCTAGGTTCTCATAAGTAATGTTCAACAAACTAGAATTCATTTAGCAACCGATTTTTATGCTCCGTTTGAACTCATCTATCTATCTATATATCTATCCATACCTCTCTCTCTCTCTCTATATATATATATACTAATTAAAGACTCCCTACAATTCCCAGGTTAATCAGTAATTAGGAGTCGTTGATCAGGTGGGATCAAATTATTACGGTGTAGATCTCTCATGAATCTCTCCCCAAAAGAAAAAAAATCTTATAGATATTTCCCTCACGACTGAAATTCCTCAATGTCTTGTGCGTTGAAAAAGTCTCACGTATCTCTCTCCCACAACCCCATTCAATCTTAGAAAACAATATAAACAATCTCTCACGTATCTCTCTCCAAATAGGAAAAAACTCTCATGTATATCTCTCCGCACGTGTAAAGAAGTCTCACGTACACATCTCTCCCACAACCACACTCAAACAATTTGGAAAAAAAAATCCACCACACGATCCTAATGCATAATTTTTTTCCTCCTCTAATTAAAGCAATTTATATCTCTTCTGGGAAAAAAACTAAATCTACTCCACGGTCTCTTCCTCATTAGTACTCCATGATATCTTTCTCCATACTTCATGGACTCCTCCTATTCTCCATCGGACTTTCCCCACGTGGAAAATAATTCCATCCACGGCTTCTTCCTCTTCTCCATGATCTCTCTTTCTGTCTCCGCCAATGAAAAACAAATGCGTAGCCTCTCTGAAGCTGAACAAGGTAGGTTTGGAAATTGATTCCATGTGCTTAAGGAGATTATCACCCTTATCCATTCCCCTTCGATGCCGGCGAGGTGGTTGGGCGGGAGCTCGGCTCTGTAGCGACGCGGCTCGAGGAAATATAAGTTGTGGTGGCAAATATAATACACATAATCCATATTGTTATGCACTAACGCGTGTGCGTGTGAAATAGATGGATTATGATCCCGTACCCAATAAGATGGATATGTGTGTGTTAGAGAGGGGGGGGGGGAGTGAGGAAGAGAGAGTGTGTGTGAGAATTTGATAGTAAAAAATGTCGCCAATGTCACTTGATATGTATGAGAATATTAAATGTAATATTAATATAACTGATATTGAACTCTTAAAGTTAATGTGGCCCCGTTGCAACGCACAGGCGTTCTTCTAGTCAACTAATAGAATGCCCGTGCGTTGCCACGGGGATTTAAAATATTTTATTAGAGTTATATATAAGCATAATGCATGTTAAGTTTCACATGTATAGAAAAGATATCCAGTAATAATTGTAATCTACTTCACTTGCAATGTTGGTCATTACAAAAAGTAATTTGACGATGTATACACAGAGAGCGATGATCCAACTAATAATCTATTAGGAATTAAGATCTACTTGATGTGTTTAATATATTCTCGTGCAATATAAAGGAATGTTGTCTTTAGCTTCATTCGCACAATATTTGAGTAAGTATAATAAAAACTTCTTTCTCAACTCATAACCATCATTCACGGGCAATATATGTAGTTAACACGAATATTTCATACAAAATGTCTAAAAATGTGCAATGGAGAGTATTCACTGTGCAAATTGGACAAGCTAGTTCTTTACCGTTCTAAAAATGACAATTGAATAAATTAATAATATCTTGAATACAGTGATACAAAAATAAATGTTTCTATCTTGAGTAAATTAATATTACTTACATGTGAAGTACTTCCTCAATTCCTAAATATAAGTCTTCTTATATATTCCAATGCGGGCTACATACGGTACAGAGCAAAATGAGTGAATGTACACTCTAAAAAATGTCTATATACATCTGTATGTGTTCTTATTAAAATCTCTAAAAAGACTTATATTTAGGTTAGGTTGTAGGAAGTATTAGGTACTACGATGTGAACACTACCTAGCCGGACTACTTCAATAAGCACAGACCGAAACAACCAGAGTTGAAAAAATGTTGAAACTAACAATACCACACCGCATACAAATAGTCATGCCAATTGAACAAAGAACAATACGGTCCAACACAAACGGTGTACTCTGACTTAGGACTATGAAGTGGTGCGCTTCTTCCACTCTATCAGTAATTTTTACATGGAAATTCCATTTAGGATCAGTATCTAGTAGTTTAGATAGAAGACCAGGGTCCTTATTATACCACAGTTTTCTTTATTCCCTAGAATATTAACTATATGCATTGGTTTTCTAGTATTACACTTGGTAGCAGTGCGTTCTGATGCATCCGGAAGAAATTAGAGCGGTGCATTCATCAGGCCCCTGAAAAATAATACTTCCTCCATCCCACAATATAAGAACGTTTTTGACACTAGTGTAGTGTTAAAAACGTTCTTATATTTTGGGACAGAAGGAGTAGAATTGTAGATGGATTTCTTACACATACACAACACCTGACTCTATACCCTAGCTACCACGTTCTTCTCGCCGGTACTCACATCGATGTCGTCATGCCGCCGTCGCCCTATGTTGCAGCTACTCAGCTTCTCGTGTTGATGCCCACATGGAGGCACCACTGCACCGTCATAATCTGGGGCTGCTTAGTTACCTTTATGTCCCCCGCCTCTAGCTCACCGCCTGCAAAAGGATTACAAGTTCCCATTTTCAGAAGGTAAATCATGAGAATATTAATATTCTCAGAAGGTATAATTTGGTGTGCACCCATATAGAAACAACAAAAGTGGCTCTCAACTATTTTTAAATAAGTCTGCTAAAATACAACACCCACTCAAAAGGGATGTTGTTGTTGAAGCTATTCTTGTCCGTAGTACTCCCTCTGTTCCAAATTACTTGTCACTCAAATGGATGTAACAAGTAGTTCAGGGCGGAGGGAGTACAAAACAAAGATCAACGCAATTCAAATTATCACCAGACCATGAGAGTGTAAGACAATATAGGCAATGTTAAACCCCAATTTTTCATGGCTTGTGAGCAATTCGCAGAATAGCCATCGAACATTGCCACGGAGTTAGATATCTCCTACACTGTCAGATTTTTAAAATCTCGTACTACCACCTCCAAGTGACGATTCAACAGATACATTTAAGAAGTTTGTGTGTGGCGTAATCACTGGTGGGGGCTGGTGATGACAACCATGATATAGTGGCGCCTCTTGGTAATATGCAGGACACAACAACGTCTATTCGCGACAATTGGACCGGTGGTGTCACATCCCCGCAAAAGAGTGTTTTCGTGCCAAATATTAGACAGGTGAACCAGAATAAACATGAAAGGTTAATTATTTTCATAATACACTGAATTACAATAGGGGTGTACGAAAGGCAGGGCTCACTGGGTGGACAAAATCCAGTGGTTGAAGGAGTGAAGGGAGGCCGAGGCCCGCGTTGGGCGCCTCTGGCATAGAATGTAACAAGTGTACAGACCGACAGGCTAATATATCTGGTAAAGCTTGTGCAAACGCAACAAGCGGAAGATAAAACTTGATGAGCATACCCAAAGATGGCAACCCAATATCTATAATAATGTTCTACAATGATAGAAGCATGTAGGTCAATACTAGAAAAAGGGCATGCGGATGGAAGAGGTCTAGTAACCTGAATTTGTCTGGATACTGCTTAAGCCATATTGGGGAACTTGTACTACAATAGGAAATATTTTTTAGCAGAGAGAGAAAGAGAAGAGGAGCACTAATATGCCACGTTCCATAATGTTCGTCAAACCAACAACATTCCAAGCCATGATATGCCCTTAGTATTCTGAAAATCTGTAGTACAAATTATGAAACACCGAGTACCCTACATACAGAACAAGACCAAAAAAAAATACATGATATGACCTAAGGTTTATCAATCCGTGGGAGGCGTAGGTTGAAGATGGTCTCTCTCAAACAACCCTACAACCAAATAACAAAGAGTCTCTTGTGTCCCCAACACACCCAATACAATAGTAAATTGTATAGGTGCACTAGTTCGGCGAAGAGATGGTGATACAAGTGCAATATGGATGATAGATATGAGTATTTGTAATCTGAAAATATAAAAATTAGCAAGGTAACTAATGATAAAAGTGAGCGTAAACGATATTGCAATGCTAGGAAACAAGGCATAGGGTTCATACTTTCACTAGTGCAAGTTCTCTCAACAATAATAACATAATTGGATCATATAACTATGATGCGGAGCATCCCAAGATCATCCCCATGGACGCACCTACACCTCCAACAACACCACTTGGACCAATGACACGAGCCCGAGCCAAAGCTATCGAAGATAAGGTGAACT
Organism: Triticum aestivum; assembly: GCF_018294505.1. Lineage (NCBI taxonomy): Eukaryota > Viridiplantae > Streptophyta > Magnoliopsida > Poales > Poaceae > Triticum > Triticum aestivum. The sequence goes on along the minus strand of NC_057809.1, from coordinate 523,763,514 downwards.
CACTCCTCTCCGAACTTCCACTTTCTATGCATGAGACATGTCTACTACCTAAGTCCGAGATGTTGTGCATGATTAGGTACCAAGAGGGTCCTCCCGAAGATGCGCATGAAGACGGACAAGTCCCCAAGTCCACGGATGAGGAGAACCAACGGAAGGAGCCAAGAGCATCTCCCAGGCCCCGGACATCCAGCCAAGGCCCCGGACATCCGGCCCCTGGAGCGCCTTCCTCTACAGCTGCTCAGCCACCAAGTGCCTACAGGCCCCGGACATCCGGCCCCGCAAGCCCGGACATCCGGCCCTTCTCGAGGTCCCGGATATCCGGCCTCCTGCCCGGAAATCCGGACACCCCCGAACCCGAGAGCAACATGGCCAGCTTCACCAGCCCGGACATCTGGCCCTCCGCGAATGCCCGGACATCCGGCCCGACGCCTGGACGTCCGGCCTCCCTGTCTGCGCACAGTAAAGGGCCGAGGCCCGTGTACCCCTTTTACCCCCCTAGACTATATATACTCCATCCCGTACAACTTTCTAGGGTTAGCAAAGGATTAGCTCATATTTTGTGTGAGAGCTTTGCTCATCCACTTGGTTACCTTCTCCTCGGAGATTCGAGCCTCCACCGGAGAAGATCCCCCAAGCGGATTCAAGACCCCTCTTTAGGGAAGAACATCAAGACCTCCTCACGGAGAAGAACCGGTTACCCTTTTGTATCTTCCCTAGTTGTCCGTGGACCGTGTATCGTTCTATGTATCCGAGGATCTAGCACATGTGTGACTTGTTCTTGTTAGTTTGAGTGTTCCTCTTGTGTTTTCCCTTGTGATTTCCCTCGTTTTCCCTCGTTTCCCTCTTTGTGTTCCTCGTGTTCTTCGCGGGATCCGCTCCTTTCGTGAAAGATCGGGCGATTAGGGTTCTACCCTACATCATCTTGGTATCAGAGCCACGTTGATCACGATTTCGGAGCCTCCCCGTTGTGTTTCTAGCCTTGTTTTGTTGATTTTCGTCCTAATTCGAAAATTCCACACCCAAAAATAGCCCAATTTTTTTGTGATTTGTTGGTGTGTTCAGATTTTGTTGGTTTGGATCCGTGGATTTGCTTTGTTTTGAGTGGATCTAGCTTCCCATCCTTTCCCCCCCAATTTCCATCCACAAATTCCTCCGAATTTCACCTGGATTCAACCTCTCCACGCGGTGTTCATCCCGTTTGTCCCCGGATCCAGAGCCCGGACATCCGGCCCCTGGCAGCAACATATCCATCCACCGCCCCAATTTCCACCAAATTTTGTTCCGGTGCTCACCATATACCATATATACTTCCGCATACCTCCACCACTTCCGCATATCCCAACCAACTTTGGACTGTTTCGCTCTCCGACACAATTGCTACTTCAAGGTTTGAGAATTTGAGTTGTGGTACCGTATCCTTTTGTGTTTCAGCTATCTAGGTACGGTTCGACATCGACATCACCGCCGCTCATCTTTGCCAGGGACGCGTCATCAACAACGACCACCTCGACTACATCTTGGTATTCGTGCCAACCATTTTGACACCATACCGGAAGCAAGACCGGTAACCTCATCTTGGTATTGGACATATCATTCTTGCCATTACATTGATAGCCATCATAGCCTTACTCCTTTGCATTGCTTACCCATTGAGACTAGCCATTGAGTATTGCCGGCAACGAGACTTGTGCACATTAGTGATCATACTTCCCATAGCATACATACATCATTGTTGCATATATTGGTATCATCTCTTGTGTCACAAAGTTGTCATTGCATACTCATTTGCTATCTTGGTTCGTCAAGCATTGCATGAGAAAAGGGCTCAAACATCAAAGAGCCAAACAAGCTTTTAAGCAAAGAGAAAAGATAAGCAAAGAGCTTTTAAGCAAGAACCATAGCATCTTACAACATTAAGATTGTCATACTCAATCATCTTGGATCATATCATAGCAACACCTTGCATAGAACATATTTGGGATAGAAGTCGTTGCATTTTTGCTAAGTAGGTTGTGCACAAGTTCTTGTATCCGCCTATTGTGCAATTGTGCTAGCGTCTCTCTAGTGTTGTGCAATAAGAGCATTTTTGTGGATTCCACATTTTGGCTCACCCTTGGTTGCACAACCCCACTTATCTTTTTGCGCGTGTGTTTCCGTGTACCTTATATGCTTGGTCTACTTGTTACATTGCATCTTGCGAATTTTTTCCAACATTATTGAAGCTCACTTACAAATTGCATCAAATTTTGTGCCACCATCCTAACCAAGCTCCACCAAAAGCTTTTACTTGTGTAGGTGTGAGAAACCGACAAGAACTCGTACCAATTGTGCTATTTCCTTGTCCTACATTGGAGTGATCCTTAATCCACTTTCAACTTCGGTGAAGGTACATTTGGTACTCGTTCTTCTCTTTCTACCACTCACATTTGTCTTGGAATGATGGATAGGCCAAGTACTTCTACCAACCCACTCTTCATGGAGCAAGACGACGACATGAACTCCTTCATCACCAAGAGTCACCTCTTCGGTGCACAACGTGCTTTGCATCAAGAGCAACAAGCTATGAGTGAACGCATCGACAACCTTGCCGCCGACTTGCGACTTTCCGAGCAACGTACAAGGGACTACTTCGACCACAAGCTCGACGATCACAAGCAAGAGAATGACGCAAGGATGGACGAAATTCGTGCTTTGTTGCTCAACCGCTCGTCTTCCACTTCAAGAAGGGGCCGTTCAAGCCGCCACTCCGACTTCACCCTCTCCGGCTCTAGTACATCGACATCGAACACTCTTCGTCGAGCCGCGCGCACCGACCATCAAGCAAGCCTCAATCCCCTACGAGACACCGACTCTCAAGAGCGCCAACAACGTCAAACTCAAGAGGCCTTTGCGCTAGCACGAGAACGGCAACGACAACGCCAACATGAAGAGGAAGAGCGAGCGCGTCTACACCAAAATGCTCAAGATGCCGAGGCACAACGTCAGGAACAACAACTCCGTGACGCTCAAGCACTTGCGGCGCAACAAGATCTACGCGATTCGAGTCGAGCCATTGTCGACCGAAGCCGACAAGCCCGTGAACAAGAGGAAGCATTTCGCGAAGAAATTCAAGAACGAAGATTTCAAGCTCGCGTGCATCAGCAAGTTCCTCCTCGAGCTCGACAAGCTCCTCCACAAGCTCGCCAAGAACAACAAGTCAATCAAGAGCATGAAGACAATGGAGATCCTCCACGACAAGAACAACATGGTGATAACAACCCTCCGTGCCAAGAGCACCACGAGTTGATCAATCATCAACAACATGGGCGTCATCATCCCCGACCCCAACACAATGAAGAGCAACGTTATGGCAAACTCAAGTTCACCATGCCCAAGTTCAATGGAAGCAATGATTCCGAAGAGTACCTTTCATGGGCATTGAAGGTTGACAAGATCTTCCATTTGCACAATTTTGAAGAAGAGAAGAAGATCGCGATGGCATCCCTTGAGTTCCAAGATTATGTCCTCATTTGGTGGGAACAAATCATAGAGCGCCGAGAGGCAAGAGGTGAACCACCCATCACTACTTGGGCGCAAATGAAGGATGTCATGAGAGCACACTTCGTACCTACCTACTACAACCGCGACCTCTTCAAGAAACTCCAACAACTCAAGCAAGGAACAAAGAGCGTTGAAGAATACTACAAGGAGATGGAGATTGCAATGATAAGAGCCAATGTCACGGAAGATGATGAGAAAACAATGGCACGTTTCTTGAATGGACTCAATCATCCTATCAAGATGATTGCCGACTTCCAACCATACTCAAATCTCATCGAGCTAGTGCACCAAGCTACCAAAGCGGAACAACAAGTGCAAGATGATTTCAAGTATGCCAAGTTCTCATCCAAGTCCTACGGCTTCTCCAATAACCAAGCTTCAACGACTCCAACACAGACTACAAGACCTTCTACTTCCAACATCGACAAGTCGACTTACAAGAAAGCTTCGTCAACTACAAGCCATCCTCCTATGAGCAACTTCAAGCCGAGAGCTTCATCATCATCAACCCCAACCGATGAGACCGTCAAGACGAGTTCCTTCAAGTGTTTCACTTGCGGAGGCCGAGGCCACAAGTCCTACGAGTGCACCAACAAGCGAACCATGGTCTTCAACGACGATGGCACTTATGACTCCATGAGTGAAGGCGAAATGGAAGCCCTTGAGCAAGTCGCCATGCACCGCCAAGTGAACAATGAAGAAGAACAAGTCTTTTGCGATGAAGACTCAAGCCCCGCACTTGTTGTATCCAAAGTCTGGACTCTCCAACATCACCAAGAAGAAGACCAACGATGCCACATATTCCACACCAAGGCCAGCATCAATGGACGGTCCGTCAAGGTCATCATCGATGGAGGGAGTTTTCATAATCTCGCAAGTGAAGAACTTTGCTCCAAGCCCCAATTGCCCAAGACGAAGCATCCACATGCATACAAAGTGCAATGGCTTAGTGACTCCGACACCATCCAAGTCGAGCACCGGGTACAAGTCTCCTTCAAGATCGGCGCCTACGAAGACATCTTGGAGTGCAACGTCGTTCCAATGACCGTTTGTCATCTTCTCCTTGGACGGCCATGGCAATTCGATAGAGGAGTCGTCCACAACGGCCGAACGAACCACTACATCTTCAACATGAAGGGCAAGTAGTACGTCCTCCGTCCAATGTCGCCAAGTCAAGTGATCGCCGACAGGCAAGCCACCCATCATGGAGATCATAGCGAGAGAGCGAGCCACCAAAAAGAGAGTGAGCGCCACAAGCCAAAATTGAGTGCCTCCACGATGAGCGAAAACAAGAACCTAGTTCTATTTGCCACCAAACATGAGATGAGAGAAGTGTGTGAGAACCCATCTAGTGTCCTACACTACGTCCTCGTGTGCAAGGACAATGCATCACAAACTAACACTTCTCACACTCTTCCTCTAGTGTTGTCTTCTCTTTCGCAGGAATTTCAAGATGTTTTCCCCGATGAGCTACCTCCGGGTCTACCTCCTCTACGAGGCATTGAGCACCGAATCGACCTCATCCCCGGAGCACCTCTTCCGAACAAAGCTCCTGAAGGAAATATTCCCTAGAGGCAATAATAGAAGTTATTATTTATTTCCTTATATCATGATAAATGTTTATTATTCATGCTAGAATTGTATTAACCGGAAACATAGTACATGTGTGAATACATAGACAAACAGAAAGTCACTAGTATGCCTCTACTTGACTAGCTCGTTAATCAAAGATGGTTAAGTTTCCTAACCATGAACAAAGAGTTGTTATTTGATTAACGAGGTCACATCATTAGTTGAATGATCTGATTGACATGACCCATTCCATAAGCTTAGCACCCGATCGTTTAGTATGTTGCTATTGCTTTCTTCATGACTTATACATGTTCCTATAACTATGAGATTATGCAACTCCCGTTTACCGGAGGAACACTTTGGGTGCTACCAAACATCACAACGTAACTGGGTGATTATAAAGGAGCATTACAGGTGTCTCCAAAGGTAGATGTTGGGTTGGCGTATTTCGAGATTAGGATTTGTCACTCCGATTGTCGGAGAGGTATCTCTGGGCCCTCTCGGTAATGCACATCACATAAGCCTTGCAAGAATTACAACTAAGATGTTAGTTGTGAGATGATGTATTACGGAACGAGTAAAGAGACTTGCTGGTAACGAGATTGAACTAGGTATTGGATACCGGCGATCGAATCTCGGGCAAGTAACATACCGATGACAAAGGGAACACCGTATGTTGTTATGCGGTCTGACCGATAAAGATCTTCGTAGAATATGTAGGAGCCAATATGGGCATCCAGGTCCCGCTATTGGTTATTGACCAGAGACGTGTCTCGGTCATGTCTACATTGTTCTCGAACCGTAGGGTCCGCACGCTTAACGTTACGATGATAGTTACTATGAGTTTATGCATTTTGATGTACCGAAGGTTGTTCGGAGCCCCGGATGTGATCACGGACATGATGAGGAGTCTCAAAATGGTCGAGACGTAAAGATTGATATATTGGAAGCCTATGTTTGGATATCGGAAGTGTTCCGGGTGAAATCGGGATTTTACCGGAGTACCGGGAGGTTACCGGAACCCCCCGGGAGCCATATGGGCCTTAGTGGGCTTTAGTGGAAAGGTGAAAGGGGCAGCCCAGGGTGGGCTGCGCGCCTCCCCCCTCCCCTAGTCCTATTAGGACTAGGAGAGGTGGCCGGCCCCCCTCTCTCTCTTTCCCCCTCGGGGAATCCTATTCCAATTAGGATTGGGAAGGGGGAGTACTACTCCCGGTAGGAGTAGGACTCCTCCTGCGCCTCCATAGGGCTGGCCGCACCCCTCCCCCTTGGCTCCTTTATATACGGAGGCAGGGGCACCTCTAGACACACAAGTTGATCATTGAGATCGTTCCTTAGCCGTGTGCGGTGCCCCCTTCCACCATATTCCACCTCGATCATATTGTAGCGGTGCTTAGGCGAAGCCCTGCGACGGTAGTACATCAAGATCGTCACCACGCCGTCGTGCTGACGGAACTCTTCCCCGATGCTTTGCTGGATCGGAGCCCGGGGATCGTCATCGAGCTGTACGTGTGCTAAGAACTCGGAGGTGCCGGAGTAACGGTGCTTGGATCGGTCGGATCGGGAAGACGTACGACTACTTCCTCTACGTTGTGTGATCGCTTCCGCAGTCGGTCTGCGTGGGTACGTAGACAACACTCTCCCCTCTCGTTGCTGTGCATCATCATGATCTTGCGTGTGCGTAGGAATTTTTTTGAAATTACTGCGTTCCCCAACAGTGGCATCCGAGCCTAGGTTTTATGGTTTGATGTTATTTGCACGAGTAGAACACAAGTGAGTTGTGGGCGATACAAGTCATACTTCCTACCAGCATGTCATACTTTGGTTCGGCGGTATTGTTGGACGAGACGACCCGGACCAACATTACGCGTACGCTTACGCGAGACCGGTTTCCCTGACGTGCTTTGCACACAGGTGGCTTGCGGGCGACTGTCTCTCCAACTTTAGTTGAACCAAGTGTGGCTACGCCCAATCCTTGCGAAGGTTAAAACGGAGTCTATTTGACAAACTATCGTTGTGGTTTTGATGCATAGGTGAGATTGGTTCTTGCTTAAGCCCGTAGCAGCCACGTAAAACTTGCAACAACAAAGTAGAAGACGTCTAACTTGTTTTTGCAGGGCATGTTGTGATGTGATATGGTCAAGGCATGATGCTAAATTTTATTGTATGAGATGATCATGTTTTGTAACCGAGTTATCAGCAACTGGCAGGAGCCATATGGTTGTCGCTTTATTTTATGCAATGCAATCGCGATGTAATGCTTTACTTTATTACTAAGCGGTAGTGATAGTCGTGGAAGCATAAGATTGGCGAGACGACAACGATGCCACGATGAAGATCAAGGTGTCGCGCCGGTGACGATGGTGATCATGATGGTGCTTCGGAGATGGAGATCACAGGCACAAGATGATGATGGCCATATCATATCACTTATATTGATTGCATGTGATGTTTATCTTTTTATGCATCTTATCTTGCTTTGATTGACGGTAGCATTATAAGATGATCTCTCACTAAATTATCAAGAAGTGTTCTCCCTGAGTATGCACCGTTGCGAAAGTTCTTCGTGCTGAGACACCACGTGATGATCGGGTGTGATAGGCTCTACGTTCAAATACAACGGGTGCAAAACAGTTGCACACGCGGAATACTCAGGTTATACTTGACGAGCCAAGCATATACAGATATGGCCTCGGAACACGGAGACCGAAAGGTCGAGCGTGAATCATATAGTAGATATGATCAACATAATGATGTTCACCGATGAAACTACTCCATCTCACGTGATCATCAGACATGGTTTAGTTGATTTGGATCACGTAATCACTTAGAGGATTAGAGGGATGTCTATCTAAGTGGGAGTTCTTAAGTAATATGATTAATTGAACTTAAATTTATCATGAACTTAGTACCTGATAGTATCTTGCTTGTTTATGTTGATTGTAGATAGATGGCTCGTGCTGTTGTTCCATTGAATTTTAATGCGTTCCTTGAGAAAGCAAAGTTGAAAGATGATGGTAGCAATTACACGGACTGGGTCCGTAACTTGAGGATTATCCTCATTTTTGCTCAGAAGGATTACGTCCTGGAAGCACCGCTAGGTGCCAGGCCTGCTGCTGGAGCAACACCGGATGTTATGAACATCTGGCAGAGCAAAGCTGATGACTACTCGATAGTTCAATGTGCCATGCTTTACGGCTTAGAATCGGGACTTCAACGATGTTTTGAACGTCATGGAGCATATGAGATGTTTCAGGAGTTGAAGTTAATATTTCAAGCAAATGCCCGGATTGAGAGATATGAAGTCTCCAATAAGTTCTATAGCTGCAAGATGGAGGAGAACAGTTCTGTCAGTGAGCATATACTCAAAATGTCTGGGTATAATAATCACTTGATTCAATTGGGAGTTAATCTTCCAGATGATTGCGTCATTGACAGAATTCTCCAATCACTGCCACCAAGCTACAAGAGCTTCGTGATGAACTATAATATGCAAGGGATGAACAAGACTATTCTCGAGCTCTTCGCAATGCTGAAAGCTGCGGAGGTAGAAATCAAGAAGGAGCATCAAGTGTTGATGGTCAACAAGACCACCAGTTTCAAGAAAAAGGGCAAAGGGAAGAAGAAGGGGAACTTCAAGAAGAACGGCAAGCAAGTTGCTGCTCAAGAGAAGAAACCCAAGTCTGGACCTAAGCCTGAAACTGAGTGCTTCTACTGCAAGCAGACTGGTCACTGGAAGCGGAACTGCCCCAAGTATTTGGCGGATAAGAAGGATGGTAAGGTGAACAAAGGTATATGTGATATACATGTTATTGATGTGTACTTTACTAATGCTCGCAGTAGCACCTGGGTATTTGATACTGGTTCCGTTGCTAATATTTGCAACTCGAAACAGGGGCTACGGATTAAGCGAAGATTGGCTAAGGACGAGGTGACGATGCGCGTGGGAAACGGTTCCAAAGTCGATGTGATCGCGCTCGGCACGCTACCTCTACATCTACCTTCGGGATTAATATTAGACCTAAATAATTGTTATTTGGTGCCAGCGTTGAGCATGAACATTATATCTGGATCTTGTTTAATGCGAGACGGTTATTCATTTAAATCAGAGAATAATGGTTGTTCTATTTATATGAGTAATATCTTTTATGGTCACGTACCCTTGAAGAGTGGTCTATTCTTATTAAATCTCGAGAGTAGTGATACACATATTCATAATGTTGAAGCCACAAGATGCAGAGTTGATAATGATGGTGCAACTTATTTGTGGCACTGCCGTTTAGGTCATATCGGTATAAAGCGCATGAAGAAACTCCATACTGATGGGCTTTTGGAACCACTTGATTATGAATCGCTTGGTACTTGCGAACCGTGCCTCATGGGCAAGATGACTAAAACACCGTTCTCCGGTACTATGGAGAGAGCAACAGATTTGTTGGAAATCATACATACAGATGTATGTGGTCCGATGAATATTGAGGCTCGTGGCGGATATCGTTATTTTCTCACCTTCACAGATGATTTAAGCAGATATGGGTATATCTACTTAATGAAACATAAGTCTGAAACATTTGAAAAGTTCAAAGAATTTTAGAGTGAAGTGGAAAATCATCGTAACAAGAAAATAAAGTTTCTACGATCTGATCATGGAGGAGAATATTTGAGTTACGAGTTTGGTGTACATTTGAAAAATTGTGGAATAGTTTCGCAACTCACGCCACCCGGAACACCACAGCGTAATGGTGTGTCCGAACGTCGTAATCGTACTTTACTAGATATGGTGCGATCTATGATGTCTCTTACTGATTTACCGCTATCATTTTGGGGATGCGCTCTAGAGACGGCCGCATTCACGTTAAATAGGGCACCATCAAAATCCGTTGAGACGACACCTTATGAACTGTGGTTTGGCAAAAAACCAAAGTTGTCGTTTCTGAAAGTTTGGGGCTGCGATGCTTATGTGAAAAAGCTTCAACCTGATAAGCTCGAACCCAAATCGGAGAAATGTGTCTTCATAGGATATCCAAAGGAAACTATTGGATACACCTTCTATCACAGATCCGAAGGCAAGACTTTTGTTGCTAAATTCGGAAACTTTCTAGAGAAGGAGTTTCTCTCGAAAGAAGTGAGTGGGAGGAAAGTAGAACTTGACGAGGTAACTGTACTTACTCCCTTATTGGAAAGTAGAACATCGCAGAAAACTGTTTCTGCAACACCTACACCAATAAGTGAGGAAGCTAATGATGATGATCATGAAACTTTAGATCAAGATACTACTGAACCTCGTAGATCAACCAGAGTGAGATCCGCACCAGAGTGGTACGGTAATCCTGTTCTGGAAGTCCTGCTACTAGATCATGATGAACCTACGAACTATGAAGAAGCGATGGTGAGCCCAGATTCCGCAAAATGGCTTGAAGCCATGAAATTTGAGATGGGATCCATGTATGAGAACAAAGTATGGACTTTGGTTGACTTGCCCGATGATCGGAAAGCAATTGAAAATAAATGGATCTTCAAGAAGAAGACTGACGCTGATGGTAATATTACTGTCTACAAAGCTCGACTTGTCGCAAAAGGTTTTCGACAAGTTCAAGGGGTTGACTACGATGAGACCTTCTCACCCGTAGCGATGCTTAAGTCTGTCCGAATCATGTTAGCAATTGCCGCATTTTATGATTATGAAATTTGGCAGATGGATGTCAAAACTGCATTCCTGAATGGATTTCTGGAAGAAGAGTTGTATATGATGCAACCGGAAGGTTTTGTCGATCCAAAGGGAGCTAACAAAGTGTGCAAGCTCCAGCAATCCATTTATGGACTGGTGCAAGCCTCTCGGAGTTGGAATAAACGCTTTGATAGTGTGATCAAAGCATTTGGTTTTATACAGACTTTTGGAGAAGCCTGTATTTACAAGAAAGTGAGTGGGAGCTCTGTAGCATTTCTGATATTATATGTGGATGACATATTACTGATTGGAAATGATATAGAATTTCTGG